>NW_009648036.1:747704-787186 GCF_000708025.1 Charadrius vociferus | reverse complement strand
CTTGACCAGCAGTTGCACATCTGGCTTGTGGGCTTTGCCGCTTCTCTTTTGCTACTTTTTCAATGTCACAATCCCTAGATGTTGCTGACTTCCCTTGTAAGAAGGCCTTGAGCTTTCCATTTAGTGCTGGTGTTTGCTGTACTTGGACTGTTCTGCGTCTTCTGCCAGCTTCTCTGGCCTTAGATTAGCCACCACCAGTGCTCATCATGGTAACACGGCTGAGGGCACAAAAATAAGTGTGCCAGAGCTGCCATGGGATTGCAGGAAGATGAAAGAAAATGGATTCTGGAAACAAATCACATAAAATCAAAGCTCATTGCTTTGGTGTCAACAAGGATGCAGTTTTGGAGAGTGCAAGGAGAGTGCTCTTGTTTGGTACAACCAAAACTGTACCATCATCACTCCCAACTTCAAAGAGTACGAGTGTGTTGAGATTGTGAATTCACAGTAATTTAAAAAAAAGAGAAGGAGCGAAGTTACATTTCACCCACAGAAAACTGTTGACCTTGTGTGTAATAATTCTTATATGTCATCATTTATAACTATGTAACATTAGTTTTCTGATATTCCTTGTTTTTTGGACATCTGGCTTAAATACTAACATGATGTGACTGATTATAGGGAAGGTATAAAGTATCTTCAGATGTTGTAACAGAGTTCATTAACGCCACAGCAAATAAAACATTTAGAATATTTTGATATTTTTATCATAGACTCTAATTCTGGCATATAAATAGACTAATTCTGGCATATGTTACATTACAGTAGTACTGTCTTTACATACATTTCGTGAAGATCTGAAAATAGTTAAAATTCTAGGCCCTTCTTAATGGCTTTGATATTCTGTCTTTGCAAATGAGGAAAAAGGAACACATATTAGTTTAACTTAGGATGTATATATGTAAAAAGGAATAATTCACTCTTGTGCCATATCTGAATCAAAGACTTTGACATACTTGCATTATTCTATCTCCTTTTCCACTTTAAAACATTTAATCAACATTTTAGATAAATATGTCAAGCAGTATAGTTACCTCAGAAATAAAACTATGAAAAAGGTAAAAGAAAGTCCTCTCATGACTGTTTTAACATGGAAAAATTAAGTGACAGCAAAAAAAATCTTTTCTATTTGAGTTTCACAGATTGCTAAAAAATCACTTTGTATGATCTCTTCAAGAAGCGTAGAAGGAAACCTCACTTCATTTTTCTGGAGGATGTACATTTAAGCAGAAAAATGTGACCAAGTTTTTAAATCAGAAAGTAGCATTATTTATGTTGACAGCGTCTCTCTTAAATTCAAACAAGTGTGTGATTAATTATGACAAAAATAATGGAAATAATGCAAGAGTTAGCGAAAACTTCAAAAAGCAAACCAGACCAAATGGGACCTCTGAGAATTGTTCTTAGCATCAGGACATGATGGAGAAAATGCAGGGAACTTGCTTGTCCTGTTAGTTTATTCAAAGCGTTTTTAAGACACAGTGATGTTCATATTCAAGTGCAATGGAACTGAATGTGTGCCAGCTTCTTCCTAATTACAGTTCACAGCCTGAGGTATTAAGTTGAATTGAAACTGCACATGGTTTAAATTAATATGTTAAACTCTGAACTGTGGTGCACCAAGCACTGGCATGTTTGATTTGGCAATTATTGCTGCAAAGCAGCAATCTCCAGTGGAAGATGAACTGATTGCTAATTCTCAGAGTCTGTTTTTTCAAAGCCTCTTCTCAGATCTTCTTCCACAGCAATATTTCAGTTTTGATGCTGTGAGTTTTACATCAGCAATAAAGGAGCTGTTTTAAAATAACATTGCAGTGAAAAGAAAAAGATTTTATTGTTTTTCAGTGTTTGTATCCTTAATTTTCTCTCCACAGTTGAGTCAGTGTCACTTCTGCCAGTATTTTATTTTTGAGAAAATGTATATGCTATACTTCATATTTTGTAATTGATTGTTATAGTTAATAAATAATAGTTACCTATGTGTATGTAGATAAAATATTGTCTTTACATAAGAAACTTTATTTGGGAGTCTTTAAATACCATTTAAACTCGGTACATAAAGTCTTTTAACACTCTGCAAAGGTAATAGAAGGGATGAAGTGTGTAATCTCTGTGTTTTGGAAGGGGTTGAAAACAACAAAGTAGTAAAATTGGTCCAATCTCACTTCTTTACCTAGTAATATCACCTTTCGTCATGGGTTTGCTTCTTGTGGTGTTCTCATCAAAGCATGACAATGTTATAAGCAAGTGAAATAAAAAGGATCAAGCTGCCTTCTTTCTGTTTTAAGATGATATAGTTTCCTTCAAACTGAATTACCATAGATAATGTGGAATTAAAATGTAATCAAGAATTAAAAGCATCTGCACCCCATTTCCCAGAATGGAATTTAATTTCTGCTTTTATCAGCAGCAATGGAAAGCAGCAAAGCCCAGATTTTCTGCCAACAAGTGTATACCTAGAATATCAGAATGAAAAGTGAGTGAATGTATAATGACATTTCCTTGTCTAAGCAGATATTCATGAACATGGTGGGATGTATTTGGAGGAAGGAACTGGGAGACAGGGCAGAGGCTAAGGGGACCATTACTTTTGCAGGAAAGGAAAAGTTTGATTTACAGCGTAGGGTTTCACTGATGGGGAAAATGTGTATGCACTCCAGTTGGTGTGAGCAAACACCCAGAAAGCTCAAATAAGCCTGTGAAATTGGAAACTGTGATTTAGTGAGGTGAAAAGAGCATGTCTCTGTGTGTATGTACATATAAATAAAATTGCTTGCTATTTCCCTTCCTAGTAACACATTGTTTAGCAGATGATAAATTAACTTGTCTGAACTCACCATTTTCTTTGTGGAGGCTGGGAAGGAGGGAATCCAGTGACTATTCCGGCTGTATGCTTTCACAGTCTGAGGTTCTTCACTGCTTATCTCCCATGATAAACATGATCCTCACCCACCAGCTGCTGAGGTATTGTACTAATGCAGCTTGTTTCTCCTCAGGCTAAATAGCTACTAATGGATCCATCTGTACCCGCTCTCCTTCCAGATCTTAGAATCTTTTCTCACCGCTTTGTTGCATCCAGGTTTCAGATAGGTTGCTTGAATTTGTTATGCTAAAAATTTTGTTATGAGCAAAAAGAATGATCGCTATTTGCAGTTAGTCTAGTGAAAGTCGTAGTGGTCCAATCGAAGAATTATTGATAGTTGAGTTAGTGATGCTAGTACTTGTTTCAAATTGTGTACAGTCAAAACAATAAATGCACAAACTTTGTAGCATCTGCTCTTTCTCTGGTGGTATGCCCACCCTTCGAAGGTGGATGGTTTCATTTGGGGTGAGGGAGGAATATGGCCAGTCATCAGCCGCCTGAGCCTGATGTCTATGATGCTGACATTGGTAGCTTCTTCCTCCTCATTCAGAATCCACTTGTGCCTCTTTTATATGTTTCTACAAGTTGTTCTTTCTGTGCTGCCTTGTAAATCCATGTTACCATCCATGTCAAACCATCCTGATTTACTGTATAATGGTGTATTTTACATACGTTTGATAGTTGTTCTTTGTTCCCCCTGTCAGTAGCTTTGCCCAGCTCCCAGGTTGCAGTCCTGCGGCCAGCAACTGACCATTGGTGAGGTGTTTGTAGCCCAGGGACTCTGTATCATCCTGTGACTTTATAGACCTATACAGTTGTTGCATGTCTTTACCCCTTTACGATGCTTTTTATTCCAGCATATTAAATAGTTCACTTTACACAGAATAATTATTATTGCTATGTTAGTTCCAGATATATGTATAACAGTAGGTGTTGCACTGCACAACTGTACAAAGCTAAGCGATAGCTAAAACAAAGTAGGTAACAGTAATTTGATCAGCAGGCTGTTGCTGTTCAATGCTAAAACAAATCTCCAGGCAGGCCAAGACACGTTCAGCAGAGCCTGGTTAAGTCGCAAGGCTTGTGTTATGAGCTTAACACAAAGCCTGCGGCCCATTACTGACAATGGCAACACCATATTTATGGGCTATGTGGTCTTGTTTTGCATGCTCTGTGGTGAGGAGCAATCACTGCTCTTCGCTCGGCTAACCTGGGTGCAAATATGCTGAATTCGTAGAACTGCTGCCATGCTCTGAACCTTGCTGCTGCTGCTCAGGTGATTTCAAATCTTGCAAGGGAGAGCCAGGACGTGACAAGGCATAAAGCTAGTGCTGATCCTGTGATGCCTAAGTGAAGTGGCATTCTGCACCTTTTTCCAGGAAAATGGATGACCTTGGAATTTGAAAGAGGGTACTTAGCTCAGCACATCTGAGGGAATATTTGCAAGTAGTTCTCCTAGTGTAAGCAGAAGTTGTGTCAGAGAAAGGGGCTCTTTCTGTACATTTGAAAAAATTTAAGGGGATTAGCTTTGAGTTAAAATACAATTGGCTTTGTTTTTACAGAAAGCTATATGGTCTTTTAACTATTTTATTAACATTTTAAAATTATTTTCTTGCTGGGAACTGCAGTAGTAATAGTGGGAAAATCCTGGCTGGTGGGAAAGTTCTTATTTGCAAATTGGCTTTGTAAAGAGCTCTGAAGGTTGAATCTTATTAAAGTAGTATCTTAAAATATTGGGTGGTTTGCAGAATAGCTTTTGGTTTTATTTACATTTAACATGTAGTTATTCAGCACTTCATTAGGAAACTAATATTTCTTCTCTCAAAGGAACCTCTGTACCTGCCATCACAAAAGAAGCTCTAGGGGCTTTATGTATAAGTGGACAAAGCTATGTAGTGTTGTGTGTTGAATAGACATTTTATCTAAAATAGTTGAAAGGGTTTGAATGCATTTCCAAGGTATGATCTTCCTTCATAATAGAAGTACTGTCTGTGTTCCAAAGTAGATGAAAGATGTGTCAGGAAATAACTGAGAAACCTTCTGAGTATTTTAGAGAACAATGTCATAAGCAAAAGACCTTCTGGTCTATATATCTCTTCAGGGTTGAGCAAAAAGAATTATTTTTTCTTTCCGGACTATGACATCATCAGCATTTTTATATGAAATGTGTAAAAACAAAAAACCAACACAAACAACCCCCCCCCCCCAAACCACAAAAGTGCAGTAATAATAACCAATCTCTATATTATATATGTGTGTGTGTAAATGTACATAATTGTGAGATGTGCTATAGTATTACCAATTAGATAAAGGTTAAAACACATAATACAGATAAAGGAAAGTGAATGTAAAGCAGATAATTCAGTGGTGTTACATATTTGAGTGCTGCATAAGTTAGAGAAGTTGTATTAAAATTTTTGGTTACATGTGCATTTATATCCAACATCACCTGTATCTCATCACTACAATAACTTCAGCTGCCTTTTGCATGTGCTGCGGATACTCCTCTCTGGTCTCCACCACAAGTCCCAAATGTGTTCACTTCTCTTCCCATGCCCACTAAGTGGAGTCTCGGTGCCTTTGCTCTTTCCTATTCTTCAGTGGGCCCTCTTCAATAAACACAACTGTTCCTTGTCTCTTAAGCCTGCCTAGTGCCGTACCGAACCTCCCTTGCTGAAATTGATGGCCCACCTGCATGAGGATCTGAGCTTCTTCTGTAGCTACTACCCACACTAGCTGGGCAAGAAGTGTGGTGCTTGTGGTGACTGGTGTGGAGTTCGATCGGGGCTGCTGATCAGCTGGCAGCAGACCCTCAGCAGCTAGACAAGCCAGATGGAAAGTACGAGAGCTGGATTACCTTGCCTTTCTCTCTGTGAGGGACTAATAGGGTTATGGTTTTTTCTTCCCAGCTGCCACAAAACTCGTAGTGACTTAATAGTTCAGAGGTCTCTGTCCACTTTTTCAAATGTTAGAACTGGCAAATATGATGGGAAAAAAAGAAAAAGACAGACACGGTAAAATTACATAAGCTCTGTTTTTTAAGTAGCAAGGTGAAAAGAAAGATGGGAGTTACATTTGTTTGCTAGCAGAAAAATTAATTTAAAAGCAAATTACTGGTTGAAAAGAATTGTGTTTGTTCAAATGTGATCAGTTTTTTGCATGCATGTTTTATTTCCAAGAATACTAAAATCATTACCAGTGAACTGTTTGGAAACAATATTTCCAACTGTTTGAAAATTTTAACTTTTAATTAAAATGTAATTGGTATGGCTTTTTTGTCTATTAGAAATAGGGACATAGAAGCAGAAAGGATTAAAGGGACATACAGTCTTGTCAATCAGCTGTTACTAATGCTGCATAATAAGCATCTGGGTTGCCACAAGATACTGAAGATGGCTGTCATCTGAACAAAGAACAGGGCTATCTGTAACTGTAGTACTCCTGTGTGTACGATGGCTTGGATCAGAATGAAATAGCAATGCAAAGCTGCCTAAATACTAAGAACTTCTTGTCTAGTTTGTCTCTTTTCATTTACAACGAAGCTGAATTTGCTAGCAGAAATGTTTTGAAAGTTGTTTTCTCCTGTAGTAGGTAAACTAGGACTTGTTCTGCATTTTATTTCCTGTATTTAGGGTACGTAGATCATCTTGCCATTAAACATACAACTGCAAACCTATGGTAAACCAAAGACCAGGCAGATAGGAAATGTGCTCCTCTTCCCTATTTTATATTCAAGAAAGTGAAAGAAATAAGCTTTAAAAATAGATTTTAGTAATGGTACTTTTTCTCTGAAATTATGTGTTTGGAGAATTATTCAATATTGGTTTATTATATAATGTAAATCAAATTGATGATACTGTTTTATTCTGCCCATAGAAATAATTTTCTTTTAAAGAGAATATACTACCTCAGGCTTAATTCTATAAGTAGTCCTTGGCCATTTCCTTTGTTTTGGGTGTAGAGCAGTATTACATTTTTCTGTATTGGTGAAAAAAATATTTGATGGGTTTTCTCAAACTTACCATAGACGTTGATGTTCTCATCATGGCTTTTATGATTATTTAACATTGTTGAAACAAACCGCTAGGTGGCAATATCAATTAAAAAAAAATCCAAGAAGTGCAATTAAAGTTGTCATCTAAAATGGGACACTAAAGAGTAGGTTTGATTAAAGTGAAAACATTAAACTTTCTTTTCTTTAAAATTGTCCTGATTTAGAGAGGTGTTCTGCAAAAGCACTTGGTGTGGGTGATTGACTGAGGACAGCTAGGTGTATTTGCTTGGATACAGAGGAAATGTTTTCGCTTTCATATGTTTGCAATATATGTTACACATTTGAAAAGGTGAGTTATTATCATACTATTCCTTGATGAAATTTGTTTTAGCCTGCCACTTAGAATTAATTGGAGTTGTATCAGTGCTACTTGAGAAACAAATCCTCAGTGTTGTGAATGCAAAACATTTTAAACCGGTTAATATAGAATTGGTATGAATTTACTTATGACTGTAGATGAACATGAAATACTGAATGTGTCTGTTACAAACAGACACTTGTTAATGGGTGTGCTGATTATATCTTCTCTGGTGTAGGTGCCACTGCACAGCACACAGGCTGGGTTTGCACGTGAGGTAGAAGACTGAGGAGGCTTATCATTAAATACCTTATGAATGCAATCTGCTTCCTGCACAGCTTAGCACATACAGAAACCATATCCTCATGTCACAGGACTTGTCTTATCAGAGGTATCTTGTGCTTTTATTTAGATACGTATATCCTTTTTGTTTTTCAGCACATTTATTGAAGAGGCTGTTGCTAATGTTCCTGCTTAGGAACTGTTGAAGTTTATATCACAGTCCTGTTTGGGTTATTACCTTGGGCATGCATATAATGAAATTGCTGGCATGCAGTAGCAGTGGTATTTCCACTTGAGTGCAGTTTTATTGGAGCTCCTGCATGGCTGCTCCACCCTGCCTGTACCACTCCACATGCATTTTTGAAACATCAATGTAGTATGATGTTCTCTCGTGAGATATAATTGGAGCGTGATAGCCTTGTCTCTCTTCCTGGGAGCTTTAGTTCTTCGGGGTTTATTCTCAGTGCTTTGTGCTGTCGCTAATGGGTAAGTTGCTAACCCTGTGGTTCTTGGGTATTTTTGAGAAGGCAGTACTTTCTCTTGCTTGAACTCTTAGTCTTTATTTTTTCAGGTTTTAGAATAATTTTATCAGGCAGTGGCTAGAGGACCTAATTTATCGTCAAGTGATTTATATTTTGCCTTTCTCTGTTATTTTTGTCTGCTGTGTACTAGGGTGTTGCAGTGACTTTGCTTCTCAGTCCTTACGTCAAGGAATTTCTCTTAAACTATTTCTGGTGTGGATGACACAGCAGAAGCATTCCCTTGAAGTACTGTTTTTCAAGTGGAGTTGAAAATTCTTAATTTGATGGTCTTTGTGACTAGTCGACTCTGTCATAGACCAGACTGGACTGCTTGTTAGAAAGGTTGAGTGGTGCTTCTTAAAATAAGTGGTAATGTTCCCATAAGTTGCTATGTGTGTGAGGTCTAGGCAAATAAGGATCATGCCTATTGTGTTGGTTTTTTTTTTTTAACAGGTTTGATTTAACTTCAACTCCTTCTCCATGTCTTTTAAAGATAAGTAATTACATCATACAAGGTGGCATTGTCACTGTAACTTGATTCTGTAAGTGTAGATAGTTTAATCTTGCTGTATTACAGTAGACATTTAAACACTACTGGGACAAAAGGGAAAGATTTCCAAAACTTTATTCTGTGATAAGACCTATGTCTGTAGAGTCTGCTGCTATTAAGATTTTTATTAAGTTTAATAATTCATAGTTTATGTACTATACCCTCAGAGGATGTGTAGAAAGTGCTTCACGGGTATGGACTGTCTTAGGCATAAGGAGCAATAGAGCCCCATCAATACTGTGTCTGGGATAATTGGGCAGGGAATGTAAACACCAAAATTCACTTAGGAGGGGGATGTGAGGCAAAATGAGTTGGGAAATGGTGTTAAAGGTTTTTAGACTCTGACCCAGTGTTGCTGACTTTCTTGCTGTTTTTCCTCTTATTGGTATTCATTGTCGTGTGTTCCTGTAGGTGAAGTATCCTGCTTATCTTTGAGGTGGTCTATGTTAATGCAAGGCAAAAAGTTGCTTGTGTTACATATTAGAATGTATTCTCTGTCATTGTGTCAATTTTGAATCCTGGTGGTATTTTTTCTTCTATTATAAAGAAACACTTGTAATTCTCTTAGCTGTCCCTTTTCTCAGGGTGTATTGTAGCCAAAAATAATGCTGTGTCATTTCTGCTTAACAGCTTTTCTTCCAGGTGTGGCAAGTACTTTGCACAGTGGGTGTCCCTGCCCTCCTGGCATTCTTGTTCTGAATGCTTTGCTTTCTGTGAAAGCATAGTGTCCATGTTACCACAGGCTTACTGTGTCTGAGCCTTCCCAAATGTTTCATCCTTTAACACTTTTCTAACACTTTTCTGTAATTTCCACCTTGCTGTTGCTCCCTTGCCTCTTCAGGCAGCTCCTGGTTCTATAGGGACCAGGACAGACATGACACAAAACTGAGTATTTCTTGTGATGCAGTCTCCACTGTGCTTTGCTTGTTCTGACTTTTTTTTCTAGTGTTTGAATGGTTCTCCATTAGAATTTTTTTTTTTTTTTCCTTCTGAGGGATCACATAGAATGAGTCCTGAATGCCATTGTTTTTGTAAAAGCTGGGTCTTCCCTAACTGACTTCAGCTGTGTTAGTTACTAAGCAGGTCCCTCATCACATTCATGTCTGGGAGAGCATTTTTTTTCTTTGGAAACAAAAAACCCCGCAACAACAAACCAACAGATGGACTGCTTGAATTACCTGCTTCAGCAAGTATCCTATCAGGATTGCTGCTCTTTAGATAGCCCTGCGTTTTTGTCCAAGGCACATCAGAAAGTGGGAGGTTTCGTGGGATGTCTGTTTTTTTTCGTCTGCCTCACATGCTGCAAATGTTAGCTCTATTAACTCCTTCCATTTAATGTGATTATTTTTTTTTTCTGCAGTGCTTTCCAGTTTAAAGCCTATAGACTACATATGCTTTCAATGTTTTTTCCCGTGCATATAACAATTTTGTTATTTTCCCTTCTGCTTCTTGAAGATAGAGTGGATTCTGTTGGTATGTATTTGGTTTGTTTCCCAGTGATCCATCAAAACAGTACTTGGTTTTGTGTATAGCAGCAATGCTACCCTGGGGAGCAGGGACTGCAGGCTCCTTCTGTGGTAAGGGAGATGGGGGCTTCTGAAGAGAAGACCTTATGGAGAAGATCCTCTAACACAGTAGAGGTTGAACACTCAGTATGCAAGCTAATTGATCCTTTGTTTCTTTAAAATCACCAGAAGTGCCTAAAATAGTTTACTGCTTCTTCCTGTACCTTATTATCTGTGCTTGGGAGGTGCTACCAATGTGTGTGTTTGTAGACCCTGGTAAATAAAAAGTCTTTGTGGTTCCAGTGGCTCCTTAAGTGTGATCTGACAAGCAGGGGAAAACGATTCGTAGTGACTTTGCAGAACTACAAGAAAAACACCAAGTTGACAGTAAGTGGTGGCCTGAGAAATTTTGAGGGATGGCAGTGGTCTTAGCTCCAAAATCTTCCGAGTCCATCTGCTGCCTGTGTGGATTTTCATTCTTCTTCAGTACTGCATGCTTTTGAGAAATGGCATCAGCAAAGCCCAGATCTATTTTTGGTAGCTGCAATACAGAAACATTCCTTTGTGTGTAGTAGAGCAATTTTCCTTACTACTTTTTTCTTTGAAAAAGCAGAGCAAATGCAATGCAGTTTAGCTACAGTGAATTATATGACTCGTTTAGTAAATACTGAATACAAAGAAAAATAGTGTTTCTATTGTACTGCAGTTGCTGCAGTTTCTGTTGTCTCAGATTTTAATAGGGAAATTATCTAAGTAGCCTGGGCCCATATGTTGTTCTGAAAGATAAATAAATTATAAGCTACAAAATCTAGATGTTCCCATTAAATTAAGGTTTTTTTTCCCCGTTTGTGTTCAAGTATTTGTTTGTTTACAGGGTACATGTTGAATTTTACTTCATTTCTATTGCAATAAAAGGTGACTATTCTGTCAAACATGAATAAAGGTTGAAATATAAAGAGCTGTGTAAATGATAGGCAATGTCTACAGGGTTAAAATTGAAATCTTAGCTGGCAAAACAGCCAGTTATCTGTGTGCTATGAATGATTTGAACATAAAAAAACCCTCAAATAGTAAAGGGGAGCCAGTTTCAACCAAAATACGCTCGACTTCTTGTTTTAGGACTCATTAGTACATTTTTTAAAATTATGTATTTTTTTTGTGTTTGATCTTTCCACACAGGTTTGGGAGTCCTGTGGGAGCAAATGGGACATTGCCTATCAGTTAGTATTACAACTCAGCTGTGTGCTTGGGTTGACTTTTTCTTACTTCTGTTTGTAATGCATGATCAATAAAATCAGTCAAAAAATGCACTATTTAGAATGCTTCACAGAAGTAGATATTTAGTAGTTTGTTATTAGGCTCATGGGGTATATAAAAAAAATGCAACTATCCTTGTACTGTCATGATATCATACCCAGTGTGATTTTTCTCACTTGAAGAATGAGAAACTTAAGTAATATCCTACTCTGAGATGGATGAAGGATCCCAACTATTGTCCTGTCCAGAATTTCTGTAAGTGCTGTTCTCTTCTCCAATGAGGTTTTCTTTGAACAAAGCTTTTCTTTTTATTCTTCAGTGCAGGAATTATATTTTGTTTTGGTGGTTTTAAGAGCTGAGAGCATACTAGCTTATGTTTTTATCTAAAATAGTCTGTCAAGTAGAAGAGGTCTCACTTCTTCATTGCTGTGGTATGTTTAAAATTCTATTCTAATTTGATTTAAACTGTATTGGCTAATGAAACTAATCTCCATGTTAGCTTGTTGAAGGCTAAGATGAGCTTTGTGTGTTAATAAATCCCTTGATGTGCATATGAATCTGGCAAAGACTGAAACTGGTAGCGAGCACTAAAATATATATTTTTGTAACTACTAAATACAGGTGGTATTCAGAGAAGTGAAGAGAGCTTCAAGATCTTCCAAGGACTGAAGAGGCTTTGCAAGCAACTACCTTTTTTAGGCTGGTCTTTAAACCAAATCAGAAAGAGATACGGGTCTCAAAGACAAACCTTCATGAAAATGCATGGGAATTGCCTGCTAGGCAGGTGGTGTTGGACTGCACACCCCTGGTTTGGGCAGGTGATCGAATTTTGCCCTCCTGTGTCGGGAAAGGGTACCAGAGGACCATTGGAGAAGCTTGCAGTAACTGGAGTAAGAAAGCGGTAGGGGAAAAAAGGTTCAGTTCATAGGGAATCAGGATCTGTTAATTACACAATTAATTTATGACAACTTTTTTGTGATTACTTATTTTTGCAAGTATTTGTACCCATTTCAACTTAATTTATTTTGTGAACATACTTGAATTCTTAATATATAATATTAAAATTAAATTGAAATCGGTTACATTGTCTTAATAAATACTAACTGTGAAAAGTAGTGTGGGAAGGAAAGGGAAAAGGTTATCTCTGTGTCCTTATTTAAATTGTGGGCATGGTTAAATAATTGTTTTTCCTAAAATCAACATAAATACTAGCCAGAATTGTCATTAAGAAAAAAGCAGTCCTGGATGACCTTGTCATCCCTTTTGCTGCTGAAAGTGTGCATTGTGCCTAAGACATTGTGCTTCCTTGTACTTCTGAAGGAATGAGGAAAATTGTGGAATTATGTTTTATAGCAAGAGTAAGTTCCCTGTATTACAATGCTTTTTATAGCCCTGCTGTTGAATTTTTACCTTTCAGTGAGGAGGTGTGGAAACTATTGCATAATATAAATACGTAGCTTGAGTACATGACTGAGTTTTCTTGGAATGTGAGATTTTTATAGTTTTCACATCCCTCTAAGTGTGAAGGCAGTTGTGCCCGGTTTTGGTGTCCGAGAACTACTTTATGCTTAGCTTTTGTGACTTCAGTTAACATTTGGAGAAATTCTCAGATTTTTTTTCCTTCAGTTTTCCATCTTAAAGGGAATTTAGTTGGTGGCTCCATTAAGCTGCAAGACTTTTGCTAAAATTAAAGCTGACTTGTCAGACTTGAGATGCCACCGTTTGGTTTGCATTTGCTATTTCATAAACAGATCAATTTTAGTTATACACCTATACTAATATGCAGGTTTTTAAGGGAGAATTTGAATTTAACTTCTAAAAAAACCTGGAGAAGAGCTGCTTTTGATCAATAGCAGCAGATCTGTTTGTTGTGGTACCCACTCAGTGAATTTTTGACTTAGTTTTGCTGTCTGGTTGCAGTACAGCTTTGACCCAACTGTGCTGCAGATTTGCCTTGTGCTTGAGAGGGAACTGTGCCGCTGTGAAGATTGTTCTTATGCTGGAGATGTGCTGCTTTGGAAAATGTGCTTTCATGTTCTGCAAACCTGGAACTTCTGTCTAATGGGGGTTTGTGACTTGTGACTGCATTTGTGACTCACTGCTGGGCTACGGTGGGATGGCTGTAGAAAGCAAAGCTTATGGAAACTCTCATCAATGTGTTTTTAAAACTTAAAGCAAGTATTAGTTATTCCTATACTGCCTTATTTTTGGCTTTAGACTGCAGGTCTATCTGAATATCTTAACTGCAATGATCAGGAGTGTGTGGATTTTGCTTTATAGATGTGGTGTTTCAGGACTGCAATACATATATTTTGGTGTGCAGGGGTTATAATTTCAAAGAGAGAACCATAGGTATCAATTTTACGCTGTTCTTTAGCTTGTGCAGTATTATTTAAGAGTGCATAGACAAATGACTAGTGTGAGTGAAGCTAATATTGTGTTATTTAAATTTTTGAATATCATTAGGATGATGTCATTGCCTTAGATGTGGCATTTTGCACTTACACTGAGGTGAAAAGTATGGAGTGGGCAGAAGTGGTTGAAAGGCTCGTATTCAGTGGTGTGAGAAGAGCAGTCAAAGCACTAGTCTTGCTACATCAAATTAAACCACCAAAAAATACAATGGGACACAACTTAGTTTTAATACCAGAAGAACAGGGAGAGAAAGCTAATTTTACTTTAAATAAATTAGATCACCGAGGAGGCTGCTTGGGAATTATTTAAAAAAAGTAATCATAGAAATTGGCATATTAAATTTTTCTGGGTCAGATTTGGAGAATGAAGTTTTAAACCAGGTATTACAGCATTTATTCGTATTATTTGTGAAGACTTCCATGGAGATATAAAACCAAAGGAACTAGGAATACTTAGCTACTTATTTAGGCAATGATGGGGGGGAAATATAAATCTGACTGGTAAAGGAAAACCTTACAGTAGCTTATAGCGGGCTGAAACATGCATAATTAATATATTAAGTCACGGTGGATTATTCCAGCATGATCCTACTTCTGAATTTGCTTATTTGTTTCATTATTTGATTGTGATGCTGCTGATGATGAACTGAAATCAAGACCTTTGGTAATTTAATAAATCCAGTATAAGGAGATGAATATGATTAGATTTATAATCTTAGTGGTGGTGTACTGATTTTTAGGTACTTGGAGCAATGCATATATTTTGAATCAAGTGTTCTTGAATCACTATTTTAAAGACATCAGTAAATCAGACTGTTATTTTGCATGAGACCTACGTTTAATTTTGTTTTGGACACTTTGTTGCTCATTTTTGATGTTACTTGTAGCATATTGATATTCTAAATTGAACAAACTGGTTTTTTGTAATAATTTATGGTAGGTAAATTCAAAGCCTGTAGCAAAGGTCATACAGGAATATAACCTCAGATTCACGAAAGCTTTAGGCTTTTACTTTCAATTTAAGTAACATGTGAGGGGTCACTTAGAAAAACATCTTTTAGGCAGACAAAGGAGACCTTTCATTCCCATCTCAGACATCAGCTGGTGGGGCTCTCTAAACAAATTCTTTGTTTATGTGCATCTCATTTACAGTTATTAAATTACCAAATGAAAGGTAAATGCTGTCTTAGGCACTCAGAGTATTTCTAAAGTCACATTCTCCACCATAGCAGGAATTACTTGTCGGATCTAAAGCAGATCAAAATTAAGAGCGTAGGTTTAACAGTTATGATGTTTTAAACAGGAAAAATAGATATTTTTTTTATTGCTTCAAGTGACGTATCTGTGTACTACGGAATCTCCAAAAGTAGAATTGCTGACAAATCTTTTACTGTATGTGTTTTAGAAATTATTTGTTCATTTTACGTACTCTTGATATTTGTTAGAGATGACTGAAGATGTTAGAAATTCTCCTATATAGCAGTATCTTTTATCTTAACTGGACAATTATAAACCCAAAGCCCTAATACTTCATAGGTGAAAGCAAGCTTTCCCAGTGGAAAATAATTATCTAACAGCCTATAAGTAAAGGGAAAAGACAAATTCCTATAAATGTTCTCAAGATGTTTAAAGTTGGAGAAGTATTTGGTTTTTAGTCTGCCTTCCAAGAGAAAAAAAAAAAAGCTGTTTTGCACCTCTACTTCCAAGTCTTTGTCTGAACGATTTCCCTGTTGGCATTGATTTCATCTTTCAGAACACAGGCCACTACTATAAGGAAGACTCAGTTGTGAAAGGATTGCATGGTGTTACACAGGCATCTGAAATTCCTTTGGCAAATAGTTATGATATGTTTTAGAGCAGCTACACTTTTACTTGCTCCTAGCTTCATCCTGCCCTTCACTGTTACTCTGCAAAGGCAAAAAAAAAAAAACGAAACCCAAAAGAAACTCTTAACTGAATCAGCAGTTAGCAATGCAAAGTTATGTGCACTCTTAGAAATTCTTCATCCTGTTTGCAGATGAATTGTAAATTGTTCACACTGTGACACTACTGAATGGCATCTGCAGACTGGTATTGACTAGGCACTTCCTAAGCACAGCTGTAGTGAGTTGGCCAGGGAACACTTGAGACTCAGTGTCTTGTCTAGGGACCTTTCTGCTTCAATCCTGACTGGTTTCTAGCTTTGTCAAAATCTGTATGGTCAACTTAAATGTTGCCAGTTGTACTCTATATATGTTCTTTGTTTTAGCTTTGAGGGTGATGTCTTTTTTTGTCTCATTTTTCTTCCTATACACGTATTTCATTTTGCAGGAGTTTAAACCTAATGTAGTGAGTTATCTTTTAGATCACGATAAGCTCTGTAATTGTTTTCTGTAAATAATACTGAACATTGTGATAGCTCACCATCTGCCAGCTCTCCAACAGAGAAAAATACTTTGCATTCTCTTAAATTACCTTTTTAGTAGGTTTTATATTATTTCATTTGCCTCCTCCTAGAAAGCAATTTTGAGCTGAGGGCTCTGAAGGCCCTGTTGAACATTCCTCACTCACGCTAACTCATGATCTCCCTCATCAGTAATAGTGGCTCTGAATTTTGAGATGTCTTTCCCAGATGGAAAAATACCTCAAGCACAAGCCCAAGTCTGGGGATTGCTTGTGATGTCTTTCTTCAAAGAGAATTATAATTCTTCTATATTATTATATTCTTTGATTATAATGATTAAATATACAATAGTCCACTTATTTGAAAGTAATTGCAATAGGTATTGCTTTGAAAATGAATGCCTTAAAGTGTGGTCCTGCATGTTTTGATTAGTGATCTATAAATATTAAAACATTGTCCTGTGAAACCCTGTCCCATTTGGTTTCAGACGTTCTATTTCCACCTTTTTAGTTACCTTCCTTATTTTTAATGGGATATAGATTAAACACACCATTCAGTTACAGAGCTCATAGAAGAGGTAAGACATTCTAAGATTTGGGCTTGTATGCAAACTACACATGAACATTAAGCCAGCAGAATCTACATAAACTATTTGAAATAAATATTGCAGATGTCCCTAGAACTTGAGTATCTCTGACATCCGCACTTACAACTCAGCAGTTTGAGTAATTTCATTCTACATTATTTTTCTCGCTTCTGGATTTAGTTTCATGGAACTTGTTTTAATTGATTCCCTTGATGCTAGAAAAGCAAGGAACTTGAACTGTGTCATTCTAATGATAAGGATAGTTGGAGCCGTCTCATCCATGTGTTGATGACTACTACAATTTGAAGTCTTCAGAGACTCTTTTCAGTGAGCAGGTAGTGCTTATGACAGTGATAATGCTACAAGATCGTTACACTTGATTAACAGAATTCGACTTAATTTAAAATAGGGCTTTCTGCTCAAGAATGAGAAGAGAAGCAATTGATAGACAAAAACACTTTTATCTTTGTTGTTTATTATCAGGTATTTGTTTATAGAAAATCATTAGATGCGTATCCTTTGATTTTTATACATATATACGTAAAGCTGCTGTTTAACGTTTCTCTCGCATGAATTGGCAAGCCACACGCAGTAAGAAATTCTGCATGCCAAGTTTGTCCTTGAAGTGGTGCTTAGAGGAGTTTATTGTAATGTTGGATGATGAGAGTAGATTCAGAGTGAAAACTGTAGTGGGCAAAGGCTTCTTAGATTTCTCCAGTGTCATCAAGGAATTGAGAGAAGAGACCCATGACCATCTTTTGGAGAACTAGTTGAGTAATTTCCTATCTTTTGTGGTTTGGGGTCAACTGTAGAAAGGAAATGTTGACCGGATCTGTGACATTGTTGATAATTACTAGCAGTCAGTGACACTGTGCCCTTACCCATTTCATGAAACAGAAATGTGTGAATCAAGAAAGGCATTAGAATATAAGCATATTGTAGCAGTCTCTCCTTATTGCTGCATACTTAGAGGCAAAAAGCAGATGTAGATAGTGTTAAATGTATGCACCAGTGTTCTAAACGTTAAACAGTGTCACTGAGATATCACTAGTAACCTACCATTTGGGCATAAACTCAGTAAGTACAGAATTCAGTTGAGATGTAGAAGAAATAGACATTTATTTAAGAGATTGACGTAGTTTTGTCCTATTGACATTATACAACAACTAAGAGGAAGGTATTTTAAAGTGTATGGTTCTAGAAGACAAAGTCATTTAATTCATAATATTTTCAAGTTCTTGCTCTCTGAGGCATTACAGCAAGAGATTACCAATCCCATCTCCTTCAAGGCTCTGTATTTTGCATAATATTAATCCCATATGTTAAAGAACAATGTGCTGCTAAAGATACCATCTTGCAGATGAAATTGTGTTAGACTATCAGCTTGTTTTATGTGAAGTTAGTATGGAATCATGAAAGCTCCTTTTTTTTAAAAAAAAAATAGGACTGGAGTGCTTGATGTTGTGCTATCACTTAAGATACAAAATGCAGAAGAGCATCTTAGGTGAGGCTGGGAGCAATAGAAAATATTTATTTTCTAAAAGGCAGCTTCTCAAGTAGATAGAACCAATTTATGTGAGAAAGAAAATATGTATGCCTTATCCACCAACTTGATTACTGTAGGATCATCCCTTCGAGCCCTTCCAAGAAGAATGTGGAATGTATTCTATTTTTTTATTTTGACCAAAGTATCCTTTTAAAATTTCTTCATCAATGTTCACTGTTAAGTTGATCCAGTTTATTTTTTTTTCTTATTATCTGCACTTGGCCACTGTGTTCTTCCCTCATGTACAAATTTGATTGCATCGTCTGTCTCTTCATATCTGTCAACATTGTAAGCGTTGCCCACTCAATGCTTGTCTCCTGTAAATGCTCCATTCTTCTTCCTGTGGTGTTCATTTTCCTATAAATACCCTCCATCACCAACATTTGTAGCTGCTGCACTCTTCTTGTTCAACCTCCTTAGACGTTTCTGCCATCATACCCATAAGGAGTTGTGGGGATGAGGGATATGGTTGGCAATTGCATTACTCTAATTATAAACATTGTCTGTGCAGATGCATTTATAAATGCTTTTAGCTCCCCATGCCTGCCTTCTCTTCCCCCACGGTACACTCCTTGTATTCTTGGTCTGTAAACTCTTCAGGGAAGCAGTCTTCTCGCTGTTTTTATACAGAACAGTATGTTCTAACCCTAACTGAGGCTACTGTAATGTAAACACTGTATAAGAATACTTCATTATTATGTAAGATGTTCTGGCTGGTGTAAATAGGAGCCTCGGAGTTTACTGTGAACTCTGTGTCTGATGGCAGAGTTGGAGCTAGTATATGGAAAATTGGAGTCTTAGGAGGCTTTGAGGTCTCTCACAAATGCTCCATGGCTATAATGCTGAAGGAGATAAAAATAAGGACTTAGCATGAAAGTGCATCTTAAAACAGCTTTAATGCCATAACGTGGATATGTATTTGGAATACTCTTATCCTAGCATTTTTTTGTAAAGGTACAAAAAGTACCTACAAATGTGCAAAGGAAAAACCTAGGTGATTTTAATTGGAAGGCAATATAACAGTCCTCAAAAGGGAGACTTCTCATCTGGGGATCTCCCTGTCAGCTGGCACTCTCCACAGTCACTTGAAATTTTTTTTCATTTCAAAAAAAGTTGTGTACTTTGAATGAACTTTTGCCACAATGCTATATTAATAAAGGACCAACGTATCCTGATACTTGTTGGGCATGATCGTAGTTTTTTGAGGAGCTGCATACAGTAGTGTCCTCTACAGCATTTTGCTCATAAACAGAGAGAAGGCAGTATTATAATCAGGCTGCCTTGAGGAATGCCAAATGAAAAAGACGATTAATGTTGGTTTTGTTTTTTTTTTTAAACAGTAAAGCAAACTGTTAAGTAACAGGGATTACTAGAAGGATTTAGTGTTACATGTGGACTGCAATAAAATATTGATTTCCACCCTTCTTCCACTCCACCATACTACTGAAAGTTTTCATTAAGGGTTAACATGAACTACATCAAAATGAGTCTTGCAGGGCAGAACTTAGAGCAGTGATAAACATGTCCTCCTCTTTCAGAGACGGTCTAGCTCTATTGGTACAGCAAGGCTGAAATGGTTCTTGTTTAAGCATCGGAAACCTGTGATGAAACCTGCTGTGAGATCTTCAAACCTGGAAAACACTGAACTGATGGAGAGGGTCAGACAAATTGAAGTGAATAATAGTCAATCTGTAACAATCTTTTCAGGTAGCTGTGGGGTATATAGCTTTTGTGTTTAAAAATGGAAAACAACTATTCACCATGTTTGTTTTCCTAGTTACTATATAACCAATTATGTATTCTTTTCTAATTCATTAGAAGGTTGCTGGTTTTTAAGCCAGTCAGAGCAATGCCATGGCATTGCCACAAAACTATTTGAAAAATGAACTCAGCCTGACAGAAGTTGCCATCTGAAAAAAAAATTGCTATGTTTTTAATCCATGTTTAGGATTTTTTATTCTCTATATTAAAGTGTTGATCTTCATCTCCAGTGTTCATATTCAGATTTTGGCAGAAGTGTGTCTCTAATTTTATACTGCTGTTGCTACGTAATCTGTATTGTCTTTGAGGAAAGAAAACATCCTTTAAAAACTCTTACGAATATAAAGGAGACTAGTAGTTTAAAACATGTTTTCTCTAAGCATGTTCTCTCTGAGTGGATCTCAAGAGGTTAACGTGCAGCTTAAAACGGGTAGATAGTCTATCTGATGGACAAAAATAGTCTATGGACAAGGCAAAAAAAAAAAAAAATCTCCTTGATGTGATTTAAGAACATGTACTCCCAGTTGAGTAAGGAAAGATGAGTAAAGGCCTGCCGGAGGGCTTAAACTGGGATTCTGGCTAATAACACCACATGTGAGTAATACATGCAGGTCACAGGTTTGCTTTTGGCATGTGTTAAAACCCAGCGCATCGTTAGTTGCTATCTGTCCTTGTATGGCCAAAGTGCAGTTGCATTTTATAGTCTTGTGTCAGTTTTAGCCTTGCCAAAACCCCTTTAACTGGCAAAGAGGGCCAAATCTTGGCTGTAAACTTCCAAACCTTTAAGGCAAAATTTGTGAAATTAGCAGCAATCTGGAATATGTGATTGTGGTGGGTGTTCCAAGGACAAGAGGGAGGAGGAAGGTCCTCATCAAAGCATACCAATGAAAGCAAGAGCTTTGTGTGACAAGCAGTATTGAAAAACAAGTTTAAGCTAAAAGCTCTTGCTTGAGGAGAGACCTTAAGAACAAAGATATATAACTCTAAGCAGTTATAGAAAACATGCTAATATTGCCCTGGCTTTCAAACAAAGTAATCAATAAAGGAAACCTTCCTGACAGAGGCAAAAATAGGTTCTGCCCCAGTTGCTTGTACACAGAGACTGTGGAAGTAGGGCCAAATGGTCAAGGCTAATACTCTTATGTACTTCTGGTATTTTTTAACCTTGTAATGATCCCACACCTGTGTGAGCCCTCTGCTATTTCCGGCCGTTTTACAAAATGCTGATGTCCCCATCTCAGAGAAGTAAAAGGAAAAAGAGTGAAGTAGAGGGAAGCAAACCATCCTCCAGTTGACTGTTTTTTTGTGGGTGCTGGGCCAGAAATGCACAGAAAGTATTTGGAGTGTGGTTGCATTTTATGTATTTATTTATTTTTAAAATCTGATTAACAGTATGTCATACAACTGTTCTTGCTTCGACACTCTGTATGCATATACTGTTGTCAGGAGTCTAATGTAGAGGTATTTAAGCTCGCTTTGGTACCAAACTGTATGCATGGCAGTATGCAAGACATGAGCCTTCCCTCCCTGGTGCCATCACTAGACGGCCTCTGGTTAGCTTCATTAAAGATACTTAGCTGTTCTGACACTGTAGGTTAATTGGCAGAATAAAGTCACTTCTACTTTGTGACATGGTTTAGTAATAAAAGTTAGCTACAATTTAGGTAATATTTTCACTTTAATGATCACACTTTGAGCTTGAATTTTAACTGTATATTATAATCTATATTTTAAAACATCTGCATAATTTATTCAGTATAAACATTTATAATAAAAGTGATAAGTCCGAACTGAAAGACAGTATATGTCAGCACTCTGGGATAGATTTTTGCTACACAGCAAAAGGTGCTTCTTTGTTCATTGGCCTGTTTCTCTTTTGCCTGTTGCTTGCATTGTAGAAGATTAATTTTTATTCTATCATTCAGCCACCTCCTAGCAGACTTGTTAAGTTAAACCCTGAGTTCAGTGAATAGTTACGGGACTAAGTCTTCTATTGTTCAACTGTTCTGTTCAGTCACTCTTCAATTGCTGTTTGCTGAAATGTACCCTACTATAAGATACTTAAGTTCTTCCAACAAGTAGCAATTTGAGGATTCCGTTTCTTGAACGTGCTGCGTGTCTAAAATCTTGTCTTCTGACATTAATTCACATATTCATACATTCATTCATAATGTGGTATTTGCTTCAAAGTTTAAAAAAAAAGAAGAAAAATGCACAACTGAGTTGAAAAGGGTCAGTAATGGTTCCTATAACTGTGGCAATATCCAGATTCTTTCAGAGCCTGGCCCTGGCTGCAGAACAGAGACCCTGGCTGTACCTGCTCTGGAGCATTCACACTCTGGGAACAATATGGTGGCTACATTGATAGCTTCTTTTGTTGTGCTGATGAAAATAACAATATATTGTCATCAATATGTATCTTTCTACCTGCCCATGGCAGGGGGGTTGGAACTAGATGATCTTTAAGGTCCCTTACAACTCTAGTGAGACACCTCCCCCTAGACCAGATTGCTCAAAGCCCCATCCAGCCTGGCCTTAAACACCTCCAGGGGTGGAGCTTCCACAACTTCTCTGGGCAACCTGTTCTATTGCCTTACCACCTGCAGAGTGAAAAATTTCTTCCTAATCTGAACCTACCCGTTTCCAGCTTGAAGCCATTACCCCTTGTCCTATCACTACATGCCCTTGTAAAAAGTCCTTCCCCAGCTCTCCTGTAGGTCCCCTTTAGGCCGCTATAAGAATCATCTCCCTTGGCCTGCTGGTCACGCCTCTTCTGATGCAGCCCAGGATATGCAGTTGGCTTTCTGGGCTGCAGTTGCGCATTGCTGGCTTGTGTTGAGCTTCTCATGAATCAGCACCCCCAAGTCCTTCTCCTCAGGGCTGCTCTCAATCCATTCTCCGTTAAGCCTGTATTTGTGCTTGGGATTGCCCTGACCCACATGCAGGACCTTGCACTTGGCCGGATTGAACTTCACGAGGTTGGGGTGGGCCCACCTCTCCAGCCTGTCCAGGGCCCTCTGGATGGCATCCCTCCCCTCCAATATATCTATCTAACTTGCCACACAGCTTGGTATCATTGGCAAACTTGCTGAGGGTGCACTTGATCCCCCTGTCGATGTCACCAATGAAGATGTTGAACAGCACAGGTTCCATTACTGACCCCTGAGGAATACCACTCTTAACTAGTCTCGACTTGGACATCAAGCTGTTGACCACAACTTTTTGAGTGCGACCGTCTAGCCAGCTCCTTATCCACCGAGTAGTCCATCTGTCAAATCCATGTCTCTCCAATGCAGAGACCAGGATATCATATGGGATCCATAGAACACTAGGGATTTATACACGACAAATGCTGGCTTTGGTAGCTTTTGAAACTGTTTCAGCTAGATTTTTAAGAGGACGTTTGTACATAGCCAAGTGTAATGTAAAATAATTTAATTTACACTTTCTTACCTACTTCTTCTGGATCTGGCCTTTTCTTTATCTAGTTACTTTATGTGCTTTCTCAAGCAGATTAACAAAGGAACAAAATAATTGGAATAATTATCCTTGGAGGATAAAGCAAATCTGAATATTTTATCACTTTCAGTCACTTTTGCTGTTGATATTTCTAAGTGAAAATAAACCAGGGCGATGTTAAGTCTTGCGGTCTTTTTATTCTTGTTGGAGGAGTGGTTTGATGACTCATGTTGATTGGGAGTTTTTCCAATTTTAACATAGCAATTGGGGGTGTTGCATATTTTTAAAAAATAAAAAAAGCAAACTCTTCTCCCCAGGCTTCTAGTAAAATAAGCATGAAAAATAACAGCAAAAATAAACAAAAGTCTGAAAAAAATCCTCTTTTAAAATGCACGTTTTACTTTTTGTGTCCATGATGTCATTCTGCTGCCTTATTCACAAGTTTTTTATGCGCAAAAGCTGGATTTCTAATGTAAAAAAGCAGATACTACAGGTTCTCTAAATATGCTTTGCACCCTTATAAATTAGGTGTAAATTGTGCTCAGTATGTCATATTTTCCAGTATATAGGATCCTCCAAAATATGGTTTTGAATGTAAGGTGCTGGGTACAACTCACGGACCTGCCACTTCCTCAGCTGCTCTTGTCATTGCGTAGTTGCTTGTTGGAGTAGAAGGAGCAGCGTAGGGGTGGGGGGAGTAGTAACCTGCTTACTGTCATGTCCCTTTCTGGGGAAGGAAAGGAAAGATATGTTATTTTCCAGTACATATTCTGCTGTATTCTTTAGACAGTGCACAGAAGAGCACACATTGGTATTCCTTGAATCATTCAAAGTGCTCTTTCCTTGCTTCTAAACAACCGCACATCAGCTCGCTTAAGTTGAGCACATTTGTGCTCAGTGTGTGTTCAGTGATTTCCCTTGCAAGACTTAGTCCTCATCTTTTTTTAGTTTGCTTTTCTTCCTACACTCTCCTGAGCTTTCTCATCCTTCTTTGTCTACTGTCTTCAGCTATCTATTTTTGCCTTGGCAACATACCTTTTCTCCCTCTCCATGTTCTTGCCTTCTCCTTCTCCTAGAATTTTTGCTCGATTTTTCTCTGCTCTCAGTGATTTCTGTGGATTTTATTTTGCTCCCTGTTTCTCACAACAGTCTCTGTACTCTTTCTCATCCCTTTTCCTTCATCTAGTTCTTAATTAACATTTGAAGGTAAATTGGTGATTCTTACAACTTAATAAAACGACGTTGTTTAGAATCGACTTTTAAGGTTTGCTCTTTTGTTGCTTATTACTTAATTTTTTCTTACTTCTGTATATGCATAAAAAGGAATCTCATTATGCATGTTAAATGCCAGGAGTGCATAAAGATTATAGAAATCTATTTACATTCTAGGTTTCCTATAAGTAGGGTGAAATAATAGTGGCATTTAAAAATACGTATAAACTTGGAAGCATGTTTCCTTCACTGTAAGGGAGCTGGGATGATCATTATTTGGCTTTGTCTGGGCTAGACTTGCCAGTCCTGTTGAAACTTGAATGAACTGATTTTCAAGCACGTATCTTCTGTGACTGTAAACAGATACTTTAGGGAATGGTGAATAGGATAGTGAAACTGGAAGACAATTCAGATAATTTAACTTTCAGTGCGCTTTTGTGAGTTTTTTATTTTATTTAGCATAGTTTTCAAATTTTTCCACTCTGTTTATAAAAAGGGAAATGCTCTAAGGATGGATCCTTTCTCTGAGCCCTCAGTGAAATCTAAAATAGTAGATAGAGTACTACCTGCCAATCTGGTTTTTGTTCCTATTTTCTTTTTCCTTTTGATGTCTTTATGACTATCTGCATTGGTCTGTTTTTTAAGATAAAGCTTCTTTTAGGTCCAGTAGGTTTTATTTGTATGAAAAACATAACTGACACTGTTGGCAATGTTTGACATTGTATATTGTTTAAGTGTTGCCTTAACAGCTGTGAAAATTAGGACTGTGTTGTTGAAAACCTAAATTTATAGATGCTTCTTGCCAACAGTGAAGTCAAGGTGTTTTGCTCTGCTCGTGTATGCAGGAAAAGACTGAAATGTTAGGAATTTTAACTTCATGATTTGGAGAAGAAATTGGCTGGGTATGGACATGTGTAAGTGACATCATTTGCTGACTCATTAGATGCTAGCCACCAAGGCTGAGACCTGGAGAGGAGCTGGTAGAGTTGCTGGGGAGGAGAAGGCTGAGTGATGTACTTCGACACTTTTAGCGGCATCACTCAACAAAATCTGCTTCGTGCAACGTAGGAGAAGATGGGAAGTAACGAAGGACAGCATGACTAGCTCCTGAATGATGTCACCACACATTCGCAGAGTGGATGGTGATGACTCGCCACCTATGTCACTGTGTCTTCACTGTAGAAGAAACTATTTGTATCCAGGTTTTAGACAAGGCAACACCAGGTTTCTCATGTGATTGCTGAATAAGTGATGGGGAAGTCAGATGGAGAAGGGGAGAGGGTGTGAAAAGAAAAAAGGTAGAGCTAAAAAAACCACCTTGAAAGTCTTAATGTTCAAGAGGTGGCCTTGCAGACAGCAAAGCGCATTCTGAATTCTTCATCAGCAATAGCTGATTATGACATAATTTAGATGAGACATTAATGAAAAACAAACAAACAAAAGCAATGGAGATGTAAATAGCTTTATCAGTTGCAAGATCAGATCTCATGTCTGGACAGTCCTCTGCTTTATGTAAATATCTCCACAATTGTGGTTACTTTTAACTCCCTTCTTTCCTATGGAAATATTTTGTCTCTAGCAGCCAGCTTTTTTTTCTGATAAGATTTTTTGGATTTCTTATTCCTTTTCTCAAATCTTGCAGTAGAAGTTTATAGATATTTCTCCAGATTCCTTTCCAATCTTTTATTGTTGTTGCATGTGTATAATTTTGCTTTTTAAAAAAATAATTAAAAAATCAACATCCCATTTTGTTGAAGAAAAGAGCAAAAGTAAAACAAGGGCATATTTTGACGTCTACTTGCATTTGTGTGCTGTGTGTTTTATCTTTAAAATTAAAAATGTTCCTGATGGAAGTCCTTCAGGACTAGAAGGCTTTCATAACACTCCCTTAACTGGAACCACCTCGTATTTTTTCTTTACATTTTTGTGAGTATAGTATATTCTTTTCCTGTATATTCAATGATAGATTTTCAATACATGTATGTATTATACTGCAATTACATTCAGACTTTACAAAGACAGGCATCTGAAGAATTAAAGGTATTTCTATTCCTTGCAAAAAAGAAAGTGTAAATAGAAGAATGTCCTTTCCTTGAAGATTTTGGCTGAGTTCCAAGTTACCGGTGCTAGGGTGTTTAACGTTTCTATCAATTTAAATAAATACTTTCCAGTGTTACTACTATGTCCACTCTTAGCGAGGGAGAAGCCCAACAGAAAAATCTCCAGTGTCTTTTCATGTTGCTATGTAAATCCAGGGCACTGGCAATTAAAGATTGAAAATGGTATACGTGAGAAACACTTGAAATATAATTAGAAGGTTCCTCCTTTCGTGGGCACTGCATGCATGTTTAAAATTTGTCATCAGTACAATTTTATCTCCAGTAATAATTTTCAAATTTAATTTTTCTGTATTATAGCTTCACTAAAAATACTGTTTCTAAAAGCTTAGACTTGATCAAGATGTAATTTAAGAATAGGTAATCTATTTAGTTAGCTAAAATAGTAATTTAAAATAATGAAAAGATACGTTATTAATGGAAAATCATACTTGTTCTCAGGTACGATTATTACAGCTTTATTGTTGCTACTAGTTGACCATTACAACAGACAATTATTTCCTTCTGTGCAACTTACCAGGTTTTTTTTTGCCTTTATTGGCAATGGTTTTGGTAGCAGGAAGGCAGATCCACGTTTGGGAAGCAGGTATGACTACAGTTAGCACGTTTGCATTTTGGATGACTGGAAAGTGGTAATGGTTCCATGTTAAGTTTCTTCTGCCAGCTCTGTGCTTCATCTCAGAGATAGCGAAGGTGTTGTGGGCAGGTGCCATGATCCAAAACCTTTTCCTTGCAGTGATTGATGTTGGTCTGACAGGCTCTAACAGAGGATTTCAGTGTCCTTCAAGAGTTTGTATTCACCCTTCAGTTGTCTTTTCAACCAGAAATAAGCTGCAAAGAGCATGCTGAAGGATGGCTAACTGGTTGGATACGGAATTTCAAGGTTTGTTGCCATATTGGGAAGGTTGCTGTGAGACATAGCCTTAATATTTTATTCCATGGTGCCAGTGATTCTGAGAACCTAGACTACACAGTGGACATGGACACAGACAGGCTTATTTACACAGGAATTGTACAGTGTTCAAATGAAGGAACCGTAGGTAAAACCAGAAGGAGTACTGGATGTTGTTTGGCAAGCGTGGCATAGTGTAGCTGACATCAGTATCTTGGTTTTGGCCGTTTTAATGGCTGCTGAGGATGCTTCTCCTGCCATCTTTCGCAGACGTTCTCATTCCTTCTTTGTGTAAAAACTACATTTTTGTTTCTCTTTTTTTCTCCTTGTCTCCTCCCTTGTAAACAACAAGGAACATCTTAACTGAAGTTTGACAGAGACAATTCTGTAACTTCCCCCGTGTTCCTGAAGAGTTACGCTTTGGGCAAGATGATCATCATGTGGACCCATGTCCTAAACTCACTGCTGAAGCGGAGAGGTTTTTGGCTTACTTTGTGTTCAGGATGATGTGTACTTTTTTTGATGGAGCTTTTTCTGAGAACTGTTTGTCCTCTTATGAGGCCAGGAAAGGTGAAACAAGTCCTGTCTCTTGTTCTAGAGGAATAGAGATGAGAACGTCCTCTTTACAGCCAAGAATTCAAGGAGTAGAAGAGCCTGATGATCTGCTGGATAAGAAATGTTGAAAACCTTGCAAGAATATTTGGAAAAGCCAATTATGTAGATACTGTGGTGATGATCACAATATAAAAACTTTGACAGAACCTACTGAAAAACATCCTGTGAATATCCTGTCAAAATATCTCGATTTAAAAATGTTTCTACTATAAGGATTTCTAACTGTAAAATTTGTAACAAAAAGTAAATACATAAAGCTTTTTAGAACTGTGGATGATAATAAAAAGTAAGGCAAAGGGTAAATTCTAAGCTGGAGTTTAAGGTTATAGCGTGTATTCAATAATTGTGACCCAGTTTAATCCTTTTGGGTAAATCATGTAGCTTCATCTCCTAGGAGAGGCAGGAATCAAAGTGTGTGCAAGATTTTATGAGTCATTGCTTTAGACTTTAGAAGGTAACATATGCTTGACTCAGTTTGGATGAATAGAAACCTGTTTTTTCTTAAGACTGGAATTTAATTTATCATTCTACAACATTAGAGCAATTTATTTTTTCTTGAATTTTGAAGAAAAAGCACATTAGAAATGAGTGGGAAAATAATAGTATTTGAAAATTTGAATAGCTCTTAAGGCATTTAGGCAAATTGTAGACCTGAAAAAATGCTATTATCAAAAGAATCCTAACACAGTAACAGTTGCACACTAGATTGTAAAAGGAATAAATTAGAAATATTTCAGACTAGAAATCAGAAATTATCTATTTTGTCTTGTGAGTTAAGACTGTAAAGATACTAGAAGTGATCTAGTTTCAGGGTGTGAAAAAAAAAAATAAATTAACACTCCATTATTATGCCAGAGGTTGCATTTCTTTCATCTTTGACAGAAAAGCTGACCATGCATACTCAGCAAACCATTTGCCTCACTCTAGACAAAATCTGGAAAATACAGCTAATCATTTATTGTGTTTTAACTAACAGAGTAATAACTTCTTAAATCACTCTGTCTCTATCTACCTTACGTACAACTCTTGGCATACGAAGATGGTTTTTGCCTAGTAATAGGAAGCAATTGGCAGCTGATTTTAAAGGACAGGAGGGTACGTTTTAACATACTTAGTGAATATTTTGGGTTTGTTTTTCCCCCCAAATAGATAAACTTGTAGGGATAAGCTTTCTGTTTTCCAGCAGCTCTAAGAAATCTTCTCAACCCTGTCCCCTCCAAACAAAATCTTTCTCATAAAGGTTAAATACATATAAATAATAAAGTTAATGCAATATAAATAATAAAAACAATATAAGTAATGTTAATAGATGTAAGTATTAAAGTTAAAGACATAAATAATTAGAAAATAACAGGAAGCATAGTCATATTTGGGGTTAATTTTTCTTTGGTGTGCTTTGCTGGTATTTAATTGTAAATATAAGTATGTCCGCAAAAAGAAGTTTAAACTTTGGATTTTTTTTTTTCTTTGTAGAATACCTTTTTGTACAACTGCAGATTTTCAAACAAACATTGGGCAGAGTTGGTTATTGGGCTGAGATGGGAGGAGAGAGGGAAAGACAACAACTTGGTGTTGGGTGTGCGTCTGGTACAGCGAATGCTGCGAGACCCAGGAGAACTACCAGAATAAAGAATTCCTTGTAATGTCATCTTTGTATTTCAATAAGCACTTTATTAATGAATACTACAGCCTGACAAAAGATCAAATGTCAGATTATGTCAACAAGACTTATATAAAGTTACGTGGGTGACTTAAAAGAATTTCAAATGCATAGTTATGTTTAACTGCAATTGTGTTTCCCTGGGTTTATAATGGGCCATTTTTAGAGTAACTGTAGCATATCTTAATGCTTTTCTCCTTAAATACCTAATGCTTCCTCAAGTTTATCTACAAACTTCCTTCAAAAATTTCTATATATAAACAAGAAACTCAAGAATTTGACTGTATTAAAAATTTTTCAGAGGTACTCAGTATGTGACTTATGCTGTATATTTATTTATTTGGAAACTAGATATTTAAACAAGTAAAAGGCAAATTCATCTGTGTATTTTTGTATGTTTTTTTCCTTTTGGAGAAGCAGAAACAAACTTGACCAAATGGTAGATGTTCTCAAGCTCCTGGTTTCCACCTTGAGATCTCCTGTAGTGCATGTTTCATTCCTACCATGTTTTCATTCTTTTCTGTATCCCATGCTTTTCCCTGTCCTCCTTACAGTTAAGAGTCAGTGAAATGAAGTTTTAAAATGACCGTATCAGTGTTGCTATTTTTCTTGAATAAAATACCATTTTCAGGAAGTTCTCAATGAACGGTCTTCCATTTTCGTCTGCAAAAACAAGGCAGCAGCTACCATTAGAGGTATATACTGTCTTTCAGATTGGCTTTGGCCTCCGTTTGTGTTAATGAGAACCGCACCTAAAGATGACAGTCTTTAAGGATTAGGGCAGACTTGTCTCTTGGGTGCTATTGGGGGGTGGCAGCCATTTTGAAGGAAGATAGGTTTTCCTCAGAATATTTTGTAAAAGTATTGTTTTTCAACCTCAGCTCAGGTATGGAAAACTCAGTTTGGAAGGACTACAGTAATATTACTATGAATATATTCTTTAAAAGTACCTGAGCAGATGATTCCAGTAGAATGAATCTGAGATGTGAAAAATCAGTGTTTCTGTATCTCTGGGATTGTTAGGAGAAGAGCGGATGCAACCTATAGTTTCATAAAAAAAAAAAAAAAAAAATCTGTATTGTTAACTCCACTTAATGTATCTGTAAATACTGAGTAAATCTGTCTTCCTCTTTATGTATGGGAAAATGAAATACTTCTTTTCATCAGATTTTTCTGTTGATTTCTATATTTTATTTTTTTTTCTGGGCAGATATTGACTCCTATTATGTATGCCTGCCGAATTGAGCGTGAGTGGGACCCGGCTTTAGTTGGTGCTTGTGTATGGACTTGTGTAGTGTATCCAAATAAGGATCTGTGCTCCCCTTTGTATCTTTTATCCAGTCCCTACCATTTGTGTGTGTGAGTGTTTTTTAAAACATACTTTTATATTTTGAGCAGTAACTAAAACATGACTCTTACATGAATTTACATAAATGTTTACAATGCTGTGCATTTTGATACTACTGACTTTTTTTTATACGCCCCTTTAGGAGAGGGTTAGCTTTGTCAATTTGAAGTAAACGGTTTTTTAAAATGGTGATTTTAATTTTCAAATATGGCATAACCTTAGAAGTTCTATTGTAATTTCCTCATGCTCTGAGCAGAAATGTTATTTAGGACACTGAAGAGGAATAATACTAAAAAAAATTAATGTAATCTCCCCAACAGGAGACTGTAAACAGCTGTTTGTCACTTATTCTTCAGTGAGGAAGTCACTGGCTTGTGTGTCAGCATTGCTGTAAATGTTACGCATTAGAGACCTGAATAAGTCCATATAGCTACTATTTACTTTTCAGTATTGAAATAATATGAGAACTGTTATTTCTGCTAATGAAAGCAGACAACATTAGAGACTATTTTGGGTGCCTGGCAACCCCTTTGTTCTTCATACGTTGGAGTAGAAGTCTGTGAATGTGCACAAACTTTGACATGAATATTTGGTTGCTTTCCTGTTACATGAAAAAATTATGTGAAGTTGGAAACCTTCACAGAAAGCAAGCGGGAAGTTATCGGTTATAAGCGAAACAGAAGACTTCTCTATAAGAGCAAAACTTGGTATTAGCTTCCGAAGCCAATGTCTGCTGGATGACAATATTGACTTCTGATGTCAGTCCCATTGCATTCACTGCCGCTTCTGAGAGCCTTTTACATTCCTGAGGACTCTTAAAAATTTTAGGTCAACTTTGGTGTAATCCCACATGAACTTTCCAGTCTTCTTGAAGTTGCATTTGGTGCAAAAAGGGAAGCTGCCTGCTTTATGCTAACTGAGTTTTGTTCTGTTGTAGTAGGAGAAAACCATTCAGGCCATCCCTCTATTTCTTCCTGGTTATATAAAGTTGTTGGAAGGCAAGAAATCTCATCACAAGAAGCACGACCCGAGGTCTGTTGTCTGTTAATAAGGGGCTACCAAACTTCTCCACCTGAACAGCAATTAACACTAAGTTGGGGCACAAACACTATTTTTTTTTCTCACTTCAAAAGCTTAGTAACATCTGGAAGAATGGATTTATTTTAGGGTAATTATACTGTTTGTGGTTCCATATGTCCTGGTTTGAGGTAAAACAGAACCAATTTTATTTTCCGTCATTTTACTTTTCAGTTAAGCCTCTTCTAACTCTCTGAAATTAACAGCATGCTATTCAGACAGTGTCTGCTACCAGAGTGATAAGGCCTGATGTTTACAGTGAATACCAAGGCATGGTATGCAGAGAGGCTCTTGCTTATCCTTATTGCTCTAACACCCAAGGTCAGCTGTTGTGTGCCCTGTTGGAGGGTTGGAAGTGGAAAAGTGTAGAGGGGTCCCACTTGCAGGGAGGAGCAGGCATAACAGCTGACCCAAAACTGACCAACGGGGTATTCAATCCCTTCTGCCTCATGCTCAGTATAAAAGCTGAGGGATCAGACGGGTCAGCCTCTTCCTTCAGTGGGCGGTGTATGAGAAGGGCTCTGTCTATTCGTCTGCCTTTGATCCCAATCCATGTGTTCCTGCATCCAGCTCTGGAATCCAGCTCCTCTCTGTCACTGAGTCCAGTCTGGGACTTTCCCAGGGCCTGCCGGTGACGTGATCATCATCCTGGGAGCTTGATATGGTTTTGTATATATTGTATCTATTTCATTTTCTTACTAATCTTGTTATCGTTTCTTTTTATTATTTTATTATTAACAATTCATTAAAGTAGTTTAGTTTCTTTTCAACTTGTAAGTGTCTCTCTCTCTCTCTTATTTTCTCTTTTTCCTTCTCTGAAGGGAGAAAGGTTTAAAGAGAGCATGTTATTCATTCAGTGGCCAGTCCATTCCAAACCACGACACCATACTACCCCATTTAACATTCAAATGTTGATCAAATTTACGCTTGTTCTGTGTTTTTAACTGGTACCAGAGCCTGTGATTCCAGCAGTTCACTTTGTAGAACTATTTCCTGTTTTAAAAGCATATGATCTAAAAGAGATCAAGGAGCGAACCTCTCAAGTTGTGTGTAAATCTGCCTAATTTTGTCCTCTGATAATAATACTCGATGCCTCATTGGGAGAATTTTAAATTATTGCTGCCTTCTGCACTGTTTAGTATGTCACTTATACAACAACTATCCACAGACGTGGATCTGTCCACATAAAATCAAGTTAGTACTGCTGAAGTTCCCAATGCATTTCGTGGTTTCAGGGCTGAAAATTTACTTAGAATGCGTCATTTGATTAATTTGCTTTGCATAATATTTTCAGGCCTGTCTTTATAGGATTTGGGAAGTGAGATTAGCTATTTTAATAGTAACACTGGAAGTACAGCCAACTTGCAGCGGGATGATAGTTTTAATATCCTGTGCAACGTGCTGTAGGTGACCCTGCTCTGGCAGGGGGGTTGGACTAGATGATCTCCAGAGGTCCCTTCCAACCCTAACCATTTTGTGATTCTGTGATTCTGTAATAGGCAAAATGTACAATCCAAACAGCCGTAGTACTAATGTGACATAAAGAAGGAAAAGACAATGGGGAATAGACTAGGATGGATATTGATGGGGAAGTAGATGTTTAAAGATACTGTATAAGAAAGGCTAAAAGTGTCTTGGACTTGTGTCCTACCATATATGATGCACAGAAAATGGAAGAAAAGCACTGAACGTGCTAGTTTATGATCAGGCTAGATTAACAGAACATGTGGATGAGCCTATGTATGAATTACAAACTGAGTATATTTTTCTTGCATATGTTTAGTATAATGTTTATTTTAAAAGAGATGCATGGTGTTTTGTATGGCAGGGTTTTACATCGCAACAAACTGAAGGTAGTATGTTTAGCTCCCTCTTTATCTCTTCCCTTGCCCCCAAAAGAAATAAAAATAATAATAAAAATGCTGTATTAGTTGAGTTCTGCAACAGTGGTTCTCTGCCCTGGATAAATTTAATACATGTACTGTCACTAAGATATTTTAATCTTGACTGATGAACATGATGTAGACCATTGAGATAATCTGTTTGCAATAGACATGATTAAGTTTTTAGTGAAACAGTGACTTTTGTCAGTTGACAGTGAAATAGTGGTGACTCTGATACCTACCCATATGTCACAGGGAACAGTTTCTGCACTGTTGTATACCTTGTCCGCACTTTTCCATCTGTGCTTAAGCAGCAGCTAGGGTTTCTTGTCTTTTGTTGTGGATAACTCTTGGGTTTTTTCTTATTGGTAAAAACAAATAAACAAATCTCCAGGCTAGACCTGCTCCCCTGTTCTTTTTTCCAGATAATGTATATAGTCCGCGGAGGTTCCCAATTCCCATATCAGATTCTTTTTCTTCTTCTTTCATGTTATTGAAATAAAATAGCTTCTCTTCTTTGGCTTGTCTGGAAAGTTTCTTCCCTTATCCTTCCTGAAGTAGTTTGTTCTAGATTTGTTGTGGAAACTTTAGGTTTCTTGGAGTCTTTGGCATGACACTTTCCTGCAAATCCTCTTTGAATTTAGAAACTGCCAGCATGTCTTTGTAGGGCTCTCTTCTCCATCTTTTCTAAGCCTTTGGTCTCCTATTTTTTGGCAGAGCAAATGATCTTTCTCTAAAAGGAGATCCCTTCCCATTTTAGCTTTATCTGATGCCTTTTTCTCTGATTCACAACCTACACCTGAACATCTCAGAGGAGACAAACAACTGGTCTAAAAAAAAAAAAAAAAGATTGAGCATAGGTTCCTCTAAATGGTTAGTCTCTGCTTTGCTTTGGTTTAAAAAAAATGTGATGATTATGAAGCCATTTTTGGCAGGGCAGAGACTTTCTGAGCATGTTTTTTGTTTTCATTCAATCACAGCTTGAATAGTATGGCTTTAGAGACTTAGTGTATCTGCTTTGCTCAGGTCTTGGACGAGAGCCAATTGTCTGCCACTTGATCTGTACATGACATAAAATTACTCAAAGTGGGCTGAGAAAGTGTGTGGAATGACTGAGGAGTTGGTGACAACGATACTACCACCCATACCTGAATTTATTGTTATTTTGTAGCTTGGGAAATCTATTGTATTAGCTGCTGCTTTGGGATTTCCAAGCACTAATTTTCATTCATTTTCATCTTTTTTCAGCCAGTGTTATGATCTATTCCTCTGGATGTGGTTCTACTTACAGTGCCATCTTTTTGTTGGCTCTGAAATTAGGACAGTCCAAAAATCTTCAGCGAGAATATAAGCGCTTGCTTGCCAAGCAGAGGTTCACTGTATGTCTGCGTGCTGCTCAATACAGTTATCTAATTAACTCATAAAAGCCATTAAAGGTGCTGTTCTTTGAATCCGGAATGGCTGTTGGTCCTGAATAGCCCAGCATGGACCCCTGGACCACAGCACTTGAGGTCAACTGAAAGCTGAAGTATTAGTTTTCTGTGTCAGGTTGGAGGGGCTTGAACCAAGATGCCTTTGGGAAGACCTGCTCAGTTGTAAAACTTTTCTTTTTCTTCTTCTTTTTTATTTTATTTTTACTTGGAGTTTAACAAATATTACTGTAATTTGCATTCTTCTGGGCTGCAAAGGCTGGTTGAGTGGGTGGTAGGGGAACCGCCATTTGGAGGGTTTTTTATTTTTTTATTTGGACTTGGGATGCAATTTGTATGTTCTAATAATTTCTGTAAATGAGCCCAGATTTTTGGATATGTAATTTATAAATAATCAAAATAAACAAGTGATAACATTGCTGTTTCTGCAGCCGTTTTTATCTTATGGCTTAAAAGGCACTTAATGTAAAACTAATCTGTCTTATTTTGGTGATTTTATTTTCGTGATCAGTTTTGCATCAGGAGTGATAATGGTGGTATCAGCCTGACTTTAGGGGTGCAGTATGGATGTGTAAAGGTACAGATTTGCTTTTAAAAATTAACAAAATGGGTCCACTTGCAAAAATCTCAGCAGAGAGAAAAGATAGGTAAATCTCAAATAAGAAAATATTTCAAATTGACATTAGAGGGGCAGAGAGGGGAAAGAAAGAAAGAAAAACCCCAAAACCTTGTGATGGAAATTTTATCAGCTTGTGGAATGGAACACTTATTAATGATGCTAGAATATTTTTTTTTCTGTGAAGTCTTATTTAAATTGTTCATATCGCTATATTAAATAAATGTTTGTTGCCACTGAATAAAAGTGAAACTAAATTATGTGCTGGAATACCATCAGAGAGAAATGTCTTTGTGGGTCTCTTAGAGCATCCAGGGACTTCAAATTTGCAGTGAAGTAACATATCTTGGATTTTGTTTAACATCTTGTAGTGTGTTGTTAGCAATAAAATATAAGTGTAATAATCTCTGGGCTTGATTATGGAATGGATCAGTTGATCACTGCATTCCAAGCTCTGCGGATTCTGTTTTGCCATAAAATCCTGCCTTGTTAATATCTGTTCATATCATGCATTTTAAATTTTAACAGGGTTAAACATCTTCAGAAGGAATTAAAAAAAAATAAAATTGAATTATGAGATTCAGGAACCTATTTAGTCAGTCAGTGTCAAGGATCTGTGGTAGGGGAAATGAACTTTAGTTTGCACCTCCAAATTGTCAATTCCGTCTGTCCAAAAGTGAGGGCAAGCAACTGAGAGAGCTCCCTTCTAACATTCCTTCATCCTTGGGGGGGGAGGGGGGAACAGAGTACTAAAGGAATAAGCTTTCTCCACAAAGCTGTCCAAACCTTTTAGTCACCTCCATCCCACAAAAATTTCTGTTGTGTAGCTTTTAGCACTGACAATGCAAATGTGTTACCACAATGTGCAAAGAAGCATCCTGTTCTTGTTGAACCATATTGGGTCAGAGCATGAAGAGACAATCCATAAGGAATTGCAGGTGTGCTGGTCTTCAAGGAAAAAAAGTACATCTACTTTCTTTTAACCTGTGTAATATGAAGTAGTCTATATTCAGAGACTTGTCAAAGTAATTTTTTGTGAATTTTCTTACAGGCAATCTCTTTCAGGGAAATATTTTTGCAGTGTTCTGAATACCTGGTTGAGTCCTGCAGTAGATGTTTTTGATCATGCTGTGCCACTGTTCTTTGGTCTATTTGATCTTTTGCACTGCCTTCATACAGTTTAAACATAAATGTGTTGGAAAATACTGTGTTATGATAACCCTAATATTACAGCATTAGCCTTCCTCCACTTGTTTAAAACAATCTTTAAAGTAACAATATATCCAGCCCATTGCATAACTTGTATGATCAACAGCAATGTCGTATGTTGCACTAAAAATCTGTTTTGAAATAACAATATGATTGTATAGTTGAAAATGAAGAGGTATTAAAGCTGTTCATGGAGCCTTTATGGGTCTTTCGGTGATCGTGTGGATATTCGATGTTTGCTATTCTTAGCCACTGTGCAGTTTTAAGTTGTACTTAATAGCCATTTTTTTAATTCTTAATTAGTAACCCTTTTCAAGACTGCACTGACTACAAAATTGGGTAACTTGGTGTTCGGGGGTGTTCACTGGTGTATTATCATAGGTTGTTGGGTTGTTTTTTAACTGACTCCCCCTCCGCCCCAGTACCCCAGTGAGTTAGTTTAGTTGATGCCGTCATCCCCTCTTGATAGCTGGAGAACTGAGGCACAGAGGGAAAGATGCACGTGGCCTAAACAAGAACTGTTACGGACTTTTGGTAATGAGGTCCAACCGAGACTAGATCAGCAAGCTTATTCTCCAGCCTGCTGCAGCTCTGGAGTTGCCCAGCACCTGGGGACTTTCCCAGCCCCTAGCCTGGACGTTCCTGTGGTAGCTGAACTGCCTGTGTTGGGACATGAGTCTGGGTGGGCAGAGAAGTCTCCTGGTAGCTGTGACTGGAGGAGCACCTGCTGCCTGGGGTGGGCAATGGTAAAGGAAGTTTTGCATGGTCCTTGCAGTCATGCAGTGCCGAGCCAGTTGTGGACATACGGACATTTCAAAGACATGTCTTGAAAGCTCTGAGAAGCATCTACTTTGGATGCAAGAACTGAGATTCTTCTTGGGGGTTTCTCTGGTCAGTATGGGAAGAACAAGTGGCGTATGCTTAACCAGCTGATGATCGCTGCTAATTTGCAACCCTTCCACCAGAGCATGAAGGTGATAAACTCATTCCAGTAGCAATAACAATTTTTTAACTTAGGTTAAAAATATGTATATATATACATATAGTTTCTCTTCTTTCTTCTGTTTTCAGAAATTCTAAGGCTTTGTATCTGAAATATGTGTAAAGAAAGAAAAAAAAAAGACAGGTTGAAGTTCTGGTGTCGTAGAATGGTTGATCCCAAATAGCTGAAGTTTACTTTGGTTGTAAACAAGTGGACACAGTCCTGATGTTGCATGGATCTCACCAGTATTTCCATAGGTGGCACTACGGTCTCCAGCGAGGATGGGATCTGCAGATGATGCTCACATCCATGACATTATTCTTGGGGCTTTTTTTGGGTCACGAACCTCTTGACGGCAGATCTGGCGGATTCCTTGTTGGGCAGGACCCGTGTGTTGTGCTGTGGGCCGATGTCGCGGGACGAGCGCCGGCGGTGCCCGTGTGCCGCTGCCCCTGAGCCACGGCCGGGCCGGGTCCCCGCGCCCGGGGGGCGCCAGCCCTGCTCAGCCCGGCGGGCCTTTGCCCTCGCTCCTTAACAAGCGCCCGATTGCTAATTAGGAGATATGAAAGGAAAATGAAATATTACTTTTCAAAGTATATTTGGAGGGGATTAGAGGCAGTGCCCTAGAAAATAAAACCCAGGTATGCGCAGCGTTTTCCATGCCTGATTTCTAACCCACGTACGAAACTAGTGATTTAATACTTCATTCTTTGTGGCAAAAATGAATCAAAGAGCCATATTTTTTCAGGGCTTTTGATCCGAAGGTTTCCGAGGGTGTTCAGTGCGCCTGAGGTAATCAACCGGGGAGACAATCCGTGCCATAAATCCTTTGTTTCAGGGTTTTTCCCTTCAAAAATTCACCTCCGCGCACCCACTGGCAGCGGTGGCGGCGCGACTCGCCCGGTCACTGGGTGGGCTCTGGCTGAGGAGAGGCGACCCCCCCTCACTTCCCCCTCCTCCCC
>NW_009648036.1:744609-747661 GCF_000708025.1 Charadrius vociferus | reverse complement strand
AGAGCGCGGCTGGGCCGGCCCTGGCAGGAGCAGCGCTGTCTGCCGCGGCCTCCTCCCGAACAAAAGGGCTTAGGGAAATAAAATCGTTTGGCTCATAAGAGTTTGGAGAGCGAGGGCAGGCGGTCTCGGTTGTGAATATTTTCCTGATTTTTCCAGAAATCAAGCAGAAGATTGAGCTGCTGATGTCAGTTAACTCTGAGAAGTCGTCCTCTTCAGAAAGGTACGGCTGCATCTCCTGCATGAGCGGTCCGTGGTGTAGCGCTGCCGAGCAGCGGCGCAGGGCTTCTCCCTTTCCCTCGGCAAGTTTGCTAAGCATTGTTGCCGTATTGCATGCTGGTTATCGTACCGTATCCATCGAGCCTCTCTTTTCGGTTGAGCTTTGTGCGTTTTTGCAGAGATGTATTGATTTTTTTTTAAAATGTTATTTATTTTTGATTGTACCAAATTTCACACAATGTTCTATGGCATTTTCCCATCAAGTGTTGCTGGGTGGTGTGAAGGATAGGGATAAAAAGACCTGGCGTTTCTGTTGTGTTGCAGGAAGCCGTTCCGCGGTTGCAAAGGGTTCCTTTGAATTTAGGTGCGTAGGAAATGTAACTCGGTGAAGCGTTTCGCGTCCTGTTATGTGGAAAGGGAGTGTCCTTTGCAAAGTAGCTCAGGAATCGCAAATCCTCCAATTAGTCACATTCTGTGAGATAGATGCGATCCTTGTTCAAGTCTGTGCTAGGAAATGGAGCAGTCGCTGCATGCAGTAATGGTTCATGCCTGCAGGTAAGGACAAAATGACTCAGAAGTGTTTTTAAAGCAATTATTTTATCTGTCAGTCAGATTATTACAGTTTCAAGTAGCTGTTTCTTCTTAAAGAAATATTTCGAGGTACTAAATGCACATTAAGTTTTTTTGTTTTGTTTTGTTTTGTTTTTTAATGTTAAATAACCTCCTGGTGATTATTTTGTTGGTTTTAAATGATCCAGCCCTGCTCAGTTCTGTTTTGCTTGAGACTGAATTTTAGGAGAGATTTTTATTTTCAAAATTGCTTAAATCCAGACGAACATAATATCTTTTTTTTTTTTTTCCCAAATTATTTACAGTAATCATTTGGATGGTCTTTTGCATACAGCCGAAATGTGCTATTTTGTCATTTTAATATTGGATGTTGGCAAAAAAAACCCCCAATTTTTAATTTTAAGCGCTCAAACTGTATGCTTAGCTGAAATTATTATCTAAAGTACATTTTATTGAATGGCTCAGCATAGAAAGACATGATAATGCACTGAAAGCTATCTTAAGGAAACAGGCTAAAAGGCATCGTTCAAAATGAACGAGTGCTGTGTGGCATGCATGGTTTTAAAAAGCAAAATGAGCACTTTAATTTGATTTATAAGTATGTTTGTGTAAGATATGTAGAATCAAACTGCATTGCCTTTCACCAGCTGTAGTATAACAAAATACCAGAAATGAGAGATACAGAAAATGGTGGGGGGGGAATGGGTTGTTAAGTCACCTTTCCAAAATGGAGAAATATAAGAAGAGCTTTGAGAGATATTTTATTTATTTATTCAAAATTAAGACTCATGAAAGGAGATGTTAATGTTTATTTGTTTATCTCTATCCCACCCTGATGCCTAAAATTTTTAAATATAAGACTAATAAAATGGTGGTGATAACAGAGAGGATGATGGGGTGAGAATAGTAAAGGAAACAGGTGTTAATTTGATTTTTAAAAAGGCTTTTGTTAGCATTGCTGTGGGGGAATTCGGTATACAATATAGATACTTATTTTATCAATAGGAATGTTATGCAGCACTCTAAAACTGATCACTGTGTTTTTGAGCAAAACATGCTCATAGTTGAACTAATGGTAGTCCTAGATGAATGGGTCCCTGTAAAGGATTATAACACATAATTAGAAAAAGATGCATTTGTCTGAGATCCGTTTAAATGCCATTCATTAAAAAGTAAGATTTTATAACACCACGGTGCATTGTCTTGCAATAAAGATTAAAATGTGAATGTTGTATATGCACATAGATTTCTTTTGAGGATTTAAATATGTGGTACTCTTCACCTGGAGATTGATTTGACACATCAGCCGCACAGTTTACGTGGTCAGTTATAAATGAAAACAACTTTATATATTATCTGAGATTTTTTTTTTCAATAACCACATTCTTTTCATGTATCTAAAAATAGACTGAATTTTTTTGCAAGCTGTTATGAAACAGTGCTGTCTATCCTATTAGCTGCCAGTTCCTTTCAAGGCCCTTTCAAAATTACTGTATAAGATATTTTTAAGAAAAAAAAATAAAATTATAGTATTGAGTGTCTGAACTGCTAAACTGTCCTCAATCTGCTGTACAGCAAAATTGTGTGTGTTCATACAATACAGACATGAAAATATGCATGTTTTTGACAAACACAGAAAGGGAATTCACACTTGCGTATTTTTTATTATCAATTTTTATCCCTGCTTCTAGTGGTCGGACTTTTTTAGAAGCTTGAGTTCTTTGGATGGAAATGCTGTGTGGAAGATCTGAAATAGTCCATGGCTTGTTTCTTGTTTTCTGCACTAGCAGAGGCTGCTAGACAGTGCTTGCATAGAAGGAGGGGAGGTGCATCTGTGCGTTTACAGAAGCTGATGAAATGGGAATAGAGGAGGAAAGAGAGAAGCCCATTACTTGACTCTTTCTTTGGTTGGTCTTTGTTTTTACAAGGCAGTTTAGTTTTGTAGGTTTTCCTCCTCACTTAGCAAGTTCAACATGTTATCCTATCTTAGAAGGAAAAATTGATGAGAAGGAAGCTGGAAAATAATGGATGGTTTGGCTGTTGTGGAAGCTCAACACGTTAAAAATCCTGCAGCATTCTCTTAGGATAGTTGGTGGTTATGTTTTTAAGAGGCTTTTAGGAGACGTTAGCAATAAAAGTAAGATGAACCCTTTGTTGAGGATCTTCTGAGATGTTAAAGACACTGCAGCCTTGAAAAGTAAATTAATACCAACCTGAGACATTTTTCTTAATGAGATTCATTCGTTGTTTCCACTAACCCCCCCCC
>NW_009648036.1:725880-744388 GCF_000708025.1 Charadrius vociferus | reverse complement strand
CCCCCCCCCGCTCCCCTTCAGAAAAACTGCAGTTGCAGGTGGGGGCACGATAGGATACCTCTACTTGAGCAAGTTATGCGATATTTCATTAATCAGACACAATCAGACAACACCTATAAGCCCTAAATTTCTGACTAGTTAATGCTGCCCGTGTATGTGTTAGCAGCCTGTGACAAAGTCCTCATTCCTTGTTGATAAGGTAACCCGGGTAACTACGGATGAGTGTGTGCACATGGACAGTTGCAGTGGATCAGGTAACCTCCTGTAGCTTGTTGCACTGAATTGATTTGTTTGGATGTCTGAGCTTTAAGTATACCTGGAAACGTTTTTCTACAGCGTGCTTACAATGTGATACATATCTGGTTTCTTTATCTAATAAGTATTCATTTAACTACCGTATACCTCCATGTTTCAGTGGAGGCTGCGTGAGGTTACTGGTACAAGTCTTGCAAATGTCATTAGAAAGCAAGTAGCAGCAGCCAGATGAAGGATGGTCTCTCAAGAACCTTCCAAGAAAGCAGAAATACTTTTATTTGTGTTGTATGAGTTACACACTCTTCTCATGTAGAGTATTGTCCACCTTTTGAGCTGTACCGATTTTCTTTTTTGCCTTTTTAAGGGCTTTGTGGAACTCCTTCCAAGTGTCTGTTTTGTTTTTAGAAAAGTCAGTTCTTCCACCTGCATCACTTTCTACTCTTTAGATTGCAAATCTAATGTATATGGCATTTTTCATTTTCATACTTTAGGACAAATAACTCAGTATTTTTTTAGCTCTGATTTTGGATTTATGTCATCTTAGCAATGCAGTTTGACCATGGGGTATTTGCTGATAAAGGTTATTAGCAAGGCTGATAAGTCTAAAGTATTTCACTTGCTCTTTTCCCATCTTTCTGCAAAGGCTGCGTGTGCATGTTTTTTTTAAAATTAATTTCTGCTTAAAAAAAAAAAAAATCAATAGCAGCCACTCATGAGCAGTCTTGAAGTGGATAACCAGTGTGTGTACAATTCAATCTTCATGATTTTGAGGCATTTTATAAATAGCAGTAAAAGGAAGATACTTTCAAATGACAGTAGGACAGCAAAGTTTGTGTTATTTAAAGTGAGAAGTATATGCGGTGGTGCAGACACAGTTTAAGGACATCTGTGTTTTTTTGTCGTTGGGTTTTTTTTTTTGTTTGTTTTAGCCTTGGGCTATGTATACCCCTCTCTCTTTGTATTTTATCTTTGCAGAACAAATTAATATATTTCTCAGTACTTTTACGTGGTTTCTTCATCAGGTCATGCCAAGAATGCAGTCAGGGATAAAGTAAAGGAGGAAGAAATCTAAATGAGGAGGAAGATAAAAGATGGAGACTGAGTACTGTCTGCTTCCTTTTCTAGGAAGAGATCTAATGTTAGTTGATATAAGAGGCACTGTGAAACAAGTTATGATACTGAAGGATTCCTTTAGGTTTAGGAACATCTGGAATATTTTTTTGTTCTTTTTTGTGTGTGTTTTCTTTTTTTAAATTTAATTTAATTGTGGATGCTCTACTAAGGCAGAAGTGTCACTTGTAATGAAATACAGAAATAAAATAGGTGTTTAAAAGTAGAAGAACCATCAGATCATAACATTCAGTATGAGCTGATATTGCTGTGTCAGATAAATGTTTTGGAATAATTATTAGATAATAGGGCATTATAAGATGATAATTTGGTTGTTATTTATGTAAGTAACGTTGAAACAAAAAATAATTACCAGAATAATGCAACTATTTCATCAGTTCCAGTAACTTCTGTATCTGTTTTTAAAATACGATCTTTTCTTTAGCTGTCTTCCTGCTTTACTCTTTTTTTTTTTTTAAAGTGTAAAAGAAATCTTGCCTAACTTCCATTTCAGTGCTGTTCAGATTTATTTGTAGTAGTCATGCAACCTCATTTTTTCAATTGTGCTTAAAATAATATATGATAACAATGAATAGTGCATATTTTTCCCCTTTTTTCAAAATTGCAAGCTAATACAATACTGCTATTTGTTGTATTTTATCTCAGAAGTAGGGAGGAAATCATCCTATCTTAATGTGGGCCCTAAGCTATTTGTCTAGGAAGGCATTTCATTTCACCACCGAACTCTGGTGACAGTGTGCCTGTATAGCTCTTAGAGTAGATACTTAATATTAGATTACTAAAATTGGACCCAAATAAATCCTACATTTTGTGTATTTTTCATATTAAAGATTTCACAGGCTCGTTATTTTAGTATTCAAGGCCTTTGAGTGAAATATGAAAGGGATATAGAGACAGGGGATGCTGCAATGTGCCGTTGTGCTTGTGTAGAAATAATGTAGAAGCATCCACTTGTGGAACAGCTTTTTCACTCAAGGTGAAAAAGGGACACTGCACTTTTTATAGAGCTGATAGTGCCTGTATCAGTTAATCAGTAGGCTTTGAAAAGATTTGGAATTTGACATGTATTTTATTTTCTGGTGATAGACTTTGTTTATTTCTGTGTCTGTCTGGAATTTCTGCTATATGTAAGAAGATAATTCACTTTGATACATAACCACAAGTGAAATATATCATTCGTATCCCTACTATTCAGATGATCTTCTGTGTGCTATTTGATTATTTTGTTTTTCTTTTTTACCTTTAAGAACTTTTCATGATGCAGTTATTTGTGAGGTATTTATTACAGGAAGGTTTTTAATATACTGTCTGAGAACACAGATCTCGTTTTTTGGCACTTAGTGTTGGAACTGAGATGAGAGAACTTTGGGAAAGGGTAAGGTGGGTGCTGGGGGGTTGTATGAGATTTTCCTGTATGAGAACCGTTCACTGGAAACTAATTCAAGCAATCCAGTGATGATTAGAACACGGTTAGTTAATGGCTAAAAAACCATATATGTAAAAAATTTGAAAACTATGACTTGAACAATATACTTTCTAAGGTAAACATATGTATTCCAATTCCACTTCAGGGTAAGATGTCAGCGAAAAAGTGATGGGTCAGTTTGAGCAAAGCCTTTTGTATTACAAATTCAGTCTGTTTCATGACTTGAAACTTTTTGCCTAATCACTGTCTTAATCATGACTTCGCTAAAATGTCCACTCCAGGCCCCTAGACAGGTAGTAAGGGAACATTACCTGTTAGATTGCATAAAACGTGTACCTATGCCAGACGACTGCATTTCTCGTCGCTGTGCAGGATAAATTCATATGTGGTTTTCTGCATCTTCACATTATATACTCACAAATGAATAATAAAATATTTAGATGTTCATATAATTCAGCAAATTTACTGTGATGGGGTATGTGTATTTTCATTGATCTGTAATTGATGTAGTTACCAAGAGACTCTATGCGACAGGTTAAGCAAATGTATGCCAATTTAAGCATTCCATTTTGATGTGTATCTTGTGTTTTATAAGCATATTATCAGGAAACTGTGGCATCTCTCAGCTTGTGAGTTGCTGTGAATCTTGCCACACAGTTTGGAGGATATCCATCAGTCTTTCTGTTCGATTGAAAAATACCTTTTCTATCCAAGGGTGTTGTGACCAGAAGGTCTTTTACTGGTTCTGTCTTTAGGAATTTTACCCTCCTGAGCCAGTATCTGCCCCAGGGGCTTCCGTATTTCCTTCAAGACTCACCCTTAGGCTTGGGTAAATGCTGTCAAAATCCAGTCACTGTTACCTTAAAAACAAATATGAAAGTGGTATCATCTAGGATGCCTACCAGACTCATGCTGCTGACTGTGACTAGATGGATGGTGAATTGCTATTTCCCTTTCTTTTGCTTCACTCTTTTTCTCTATTCTTTGAAGCTCCAATTATGAAACAAAGGTTAGCAGCTCCAAGCTCTGGCTGTTATATATGCTACAAAGGAATGCCAGTTCTTTACCAAGTTTGTCTACACGGCTTTCCTCATCTGATTATAGCTTTAGGTCAATCAGGCCGGTTGATTGCTTCTCTTCCATGACTAGACAATGTTCAAGACCAGAACCACATCTCGCGTAGATGTTCTGTTTGTATGGAATTTTGTCCATTGTGTTTAACAGGATGTTCAGAAGGCACTTTAAATAACCTCTCTGTACTGATAAAAGTGTTCTAATTCTAACTTTATCTTGTTGTCTGCTAAAACAACAAACGCCTGTAAATTGGTGATACGCTCAGTTACTAAAATATCATATTTTCTTCTCTTGAAAGCTTGTGAAACATCTGTATTTTAATGTTGTGCTGGTTAATCTTGAAGACTTCTTTTTAAAACCCTGTAGCAATGTAATTCTCTGGAAGGGAGGAGAATTTCTTAAAGCTACTTATTTGGCAAAATGTCACTGGAGTAGCATGAAACATTTTAAGAATTCAGTGCTTTGTTTTCATGAAGCAACTTCTTATGCCCCAAATCTACTGGGATGTTCACAGGCTTCCTAAGAAGGCAAGGACTTGTCCTTATTTCTATTGCTCAGAACTACTGTGCATGGGGATAGTGTATATCTCTTTGGGGGGCAAAGAAGGCCATATTAGTGCAGAAACTCTTCTTAAGCTACGTGTTTGTTCTGTGTTGTCAAAGCTTAAATATTAGCAGTAGTTCTGGCAGAAACTGGGAGAATTGTTTTTGTCATTAATAGCACTATAAAGAGACAGTATTATTTTCTTTTGTAACTACTGTGTCAGAATATCTAGCAGTGATTTTTTTGTGGAGATTGAAAAGGGGTCTGAAATTCCTACAGGTTTCAGTGGGCAGCTGTTTTGTTATTCTGTGTTCAGCATCAGGACCTGCAGATTCTCGTTGTCTGTCATGTTCAGCTGCTATGGCTGCTGTCCACAGAAGCATTCAGTTCCTGCCATGCCCACATACCAAACAGATGTATCGACCTCTGTTTATTCCATGCCATCAACTAGAATGGAAGATGTTTGGAATTAGCTTTGCTCTTTATGAATCCTTCTATAAAAGGATTACCTTACCCACTGGAGACCACATGTGGTGGTTTCCTCAAGAGTGGTGCTTTGTCATCCCCGGTATGACGGCGTAAAGCCTTTCTGACAGCTCCTATTGCGTATGTGACAAGAATCGGGAATTTCCACTGCTGCTTGGTGTCTTAGCTATGAGAGGTGTCTGCTTCCGAGAAGACTGTAATACAGCTTTGGACCAAGACTTCCTAAGAGATGGAAAAGATGATCAACCACAGTGATTCTGAAGTACATTTTTATCAATGAAAACCTTTCATTCTGATATAATACAAATAAGAGTACAAAAAGTCTTCATATACTTAGTTTAAAGTCTCATTTGGCTCCTTCCCAGGTAATTAATGTTTCAGAGTAGAAAGCTAAATAAAAAAAGATACAGTCTTCCTCAGAATGCTTATGTTTCACAACAGAAGTGAAAGAATGCAGAACTTGTAAAGAAATCATCAGTGCTCAAGGAAGAAAAGTCTTCCCCTTTCTCACAAGTACTCTTGATATCTGTGGGTGGGTTACTGAGACAAGGAATTAGTGTAGACCCTGTTCCTTGGGCACCCCGGCTGTACTGTGCTGCCAGAGAATATGTGATTATTTTTTTTTGTGCAGACCACTAGATGCTGTTGCTCTTTATGGAAATCTGTTTACAAATTTCTCCAAGGCAAACTTATTAAATATGTTCCTGTAATTTAATTTACATCTACTGTGTTTCGTCTATATTTTTGCTTTGTGTTACTATTCTGTTGTAATGATAAATGGTTGAGTCCTGATTTGAAAAGAAAACACACTGGAAAGATCTGGTCAAGATTCCTTTCAAACGTGTATAGCACATAGGAATTTCAAGGGCTATTAAAAGAACCAGAGGACATTCAATTGAAGTGGAATGGAGCCTGAGAATGCTAATACATTTTTTTTTTTTACTATCATTTAAATACTCAGTGGTTTACAAAATGCCTTAGCGAAATTGCATGGAGCATATTCCAGTAGATGCCAGGACAGCTTAAGCAGGTACAGACTACCCCAAACTTGAAGCTAAGGCAGATTTATACACTTGACCTTCGAAGTGTTACTGATAGCTTTGCTAAGAAACTTGCTAAAGGTGTGTGTCCTGTTAGCCATGCCCATCGTTAGAGGTAGCCAAATGTGGAGAGCTTTGAGTCCCAGGGGCATACCTCCTGTCCCAGCTAAATAGGTAAGTGCAAGACTGCTGCAGTTCTGTGTCCCCAGGGCCAGCCAGTAATGAGACTGAGCACTTATTCCCAATAGGTGTGCGTGCATGCACACACGCTCACATACAGAAAATACATACGCAGCTGGCCACACAGATCAACAGAGACTCAAACCAGTGCCTTTATTGGCAACCACATAAACATACACAGAACACTCAAGCAAGAACTGCACAGGCAGCCCAGTCCTGTTCCTCCTTTTGAGCTCTGCAAGATGGAAGTCCACTGGTGGAATTTTCACACAAACTCACACACATGCTGTATGGGTTCCCCCTAGTAGCCGGTTTTAAATGGTCTATGTAGTTGCTGAAGCCTTGACCCACTGGTGTCGCCCAGTTGTTGGCACCTAGACCCATGAGCCCCTGAGGTTTGTGTTCTTGTTCTAGTTGCTGGTACTTGGACCTCTTATCTACTTGCTGGGCAGTCTGGCTTGAAGTTGGCTTGAGTTCACACATACACATTCAGAATAGAAAGTACATCCACAAAGAAGATAGAAATTAGGGTTTAATGACAATATAGGGTAGACTGTCGTGATCAAGGGCAGGGCTCAGTCAGACAAGTGCACTGACCAGCCACCCATTTGCACTGGACTTGCCACATTTATCCTTTTCCCCTGCTGTTTTCCCATACTTGTTTCTCCCTTATCCACCTTTATCTGTGTCTTTCTCTGCCTGTAGTGCCTGCCCCTAAACATTTTGTGATGTCTTGCATATTCTCATGGTCCCACGGTAAATTTTACACGATCCCAAAATGTTCTTCCTCCCTGCATCCTGTAGTAAGTCCTGTACCCCTTAAGGCAATAACCTTTTGTTTTCAAGGTGCTTCTGGGGGGGGGAGTTTCCTCCTTGACTCATCTTGGTGGGTTTCACACTGGGGGAGTGGTCTTGGGAGTAGCTGGTTCACGTGTTACGTTTTTACTGATTCTGTTGTTGGAGTTTCTCCACCTATCATTTTTCCACTGATCCTTGCTGGATCTATTTCTATTATGATTAGCCTTTAATCAGATAACCTAACACCGGTCTCACAGGGGCCTTAGGATAGTACCTGTCAAAACTGGATCTAGGTCTGTTTGGGTTTTTGGCAATTTGATGTGGGCATCCAAATGACTGAGATCAGCTGAGGATACAAAATGCACAATACCTTTGCTACTACTTCTCAGTCTCATGGAAATTTAGTATTGCAGAGTTTTGTCTGTTACTTAACTCTTATTCAGTTTACAGACCTGTATTTCTGGAAAGGAAAAGTGAGGTATCTTGTTACAATGTGTTAAATATACGCTCTATGGTTTGGACTTAAACCTGCTGGAGATGTTAGGCTCATACATCTAATGAAGGCAAAGCTCAGAAATGACCACAAACAAGTAGTGCTACTTATTCTACCGAACTTGGCCTCTGTTGCAAAACCCATTCGATGTAAGATAGCATAGGGATGCATAATAATAGTAAGGAGTTCTGGAACATAAATGAACTCAGACTAGACATCCTGCCTCTATGCATTCTGGTCTGATAATAGCAATCAAAAAGTTTTTGGGCCAGTTTAGAAAAGGCAAAAAGCAATTGTATCTCCTTATTTAGAAGGGGAGTAATGTCTCCAAGGTGGACAGGAAGGCTAGTCGTTAATTTGACCTGCAAGCATCAAGAGATTGCTCAATTCCCTTGCAAGGTAGCTGAGCAGGCAAAAACCACGGACCCACAATGTGTATTAGCCAGTATTTGGCTATCTGACATCTGTATTCAGAAAACCTGGCATGTATTATTTCTGCTGTAAGAGCCCAAGAGCTAGTTAATACTTGAGGCTTTGCCAAATTGCTTCTCTCAGGAAGAAAAATAGATTATGTGATTTGAGGGATGTGAGATTTTGTGTGTGTGTGTGTGTGCAGTCCTGTTTATTTACAGAGAATGTAAACAGAGCTCTGTTTGCTTGAGCAGAGTAGAAACAAAGTGCAACAAGCAGCTATTTTGCTGATGTTTTCAAGTCTGCCTGTCTAGCAAGTACTGTACTAAAAAAAAAAAGCAAAACAAAAAGCCAATACCCAAAAACCCCCACACAACTCTTTTTTTCCTGAGATCACAGCCACAGCATTTTTTTCTGGTTTGGTTTTGTTTTGTTTTTTTTTTTTTTTCTGCTTAAAACACAGAGGCGTATATAGCTGCAACAGTTTTCCCCAAGTCCTTTAATTTCATAATTGTTATTTATAAAATTCTTAATTCTTCACACACTTCACAGTAACTGAATTTGATGTGTCAGTGCTTTGGACGGTGGTGGGTTTTTTTGGTGTTTTACACAACAGCTGTAAAAAAAAAAAAAAAAAAAAAAGACCTAATGTTCCTTTTTTTACTTAGACTGAAAGGAGGGTATTCAGGCCAACCATCTGCCTTGATTGCAGCCAAATACAGAATTCTTTAGAGAGCAGCTTGATCGCAGACATTATTTTTTAGGATAACGATGCCATACCTAAAATATAACTTTAAAAAAAAAAGTCTTTATGCATGCTATAATACCTTTATTCACTTTCTGGACTCCACAGTTTGTTCCCAGGTCACATTGCCTGGCATCTGAAGACTCCTGCCCTTTACTGCAAATAGCTCTAGTCAGGACTTCCCCATGGACAGGTGTGAGCTGCTTTAGGATCTGTCTTCTCAGACTTCTGCCAGCTCTTCGCTGGACTTCTCAGGGCAAGAGTGTTTAGATCTAGTCCATCGGTTTTGTTTCTTTCTAAATGGTTGCTTTTCTTCTATAGAAAGCCTGACTCTAGGTTATTGCATGATGCTTGATCACCCTACTCCATTGGTCTAAGCCCGGCTCAGGTGGAGCTGACACATACCTTGCCTTACTTAACTCTTGAAAGTTTGAGACTTGCCACTTCCTGGCTCTCTAAACTTCTAAGACCTTGTTGTTCTGTCCACAGCTACCAGTTCATGTGTGTGCTGTTTCCCACAAAAAGTAACCCAAGATTCAATTGCAGCGGAGTTTTATATGCAAATAATACAACAGGAGGTTTATCCCAGAGCTTTCCCTTTAACCCCTCACCCCAGTCCTCATTCTTGTTGTCCCTCTGTTTAGGTACGGTCTGCTCACAGTTGTCTGTCATCTGTTTGCTTTGTTATCCCCTGCCTTTGATTTTGTGCTGGTTATTTGAAAATTTATTTTGAAGTACTGATGCATTGAAAGAGGTGCGGATTGTGTGAAGTGCTAGTTAGAGATGTGAAAATATGGTAGTACTTCACTTGCTTCTGCATATATATATGTGTGGCAAAGGTTTTATAATAATTCAGAAATGATTTTGTAATGGCTAGAGTTCACAAGAGGAGTAATAGGAGTTACTGTGATGTATCAAAAAAATGGTCCGAGTATGTACTGAAGGGCAAAAATGTTAAGAGGCTCATGATATATTTAACATTGATTAAACAACATCAGTGTCTGTTGTTTGTCTTGACTTCAGCAAGACTTTTGGCACTGTCTGCCATAACATCTTGATTGAAAAACTGAGGAAGTATGGGCTAGATAAGTAGGTAGGCTGCACCCTCAGCAAGTTTGCACGATACAAAACTAGGAGGAGAGATTAATGCACTGGGGGGTACTATTCAAAGGGACCGTGACAGGCTGGAGAAGTGGGCTGCACTTGGGTGGGAGTAACCCTATGCACCAGTGCAGGCTGGGGGACGACCAGCTGGAAGCAGCTTTGCAGAAAAGGACCTGGTAGAGAGCATGTTGAACATGATCTAGCAAAGCATGAGGCAGAGCGTTGCCAGTAGGTCAAGGGAGGTGATCCTTCCCCGCTACTCAGCCCTGGTGAGACACACTGGAGTGCTGTGTCCAGTGCTGGGCTCCCCAGTACAAGACAGGTCTAGAGGGACATACTGGAGCGGGCCCACTGAAGGGCCACAAAGATGGTGAAGGGCTTGGAGCTCCTGTCATGCAAGGAGAGGCTGAGAGAGTTGGTGGTGTTCAGCCTGGAGAAGACAGGAGGAGGATCTTACCAGTGCATGTAAATAAATACCTGATATATTTAGAAGAGGTGTAAAGAAGACAGACTTTTCAGTGGTTCCCCGTGGCCAGAGAACAGGTAGGAGGCACAGACTGAAATACAGTAAACTTCATTCACTTGTAAGAAGAACTTTATTGTGAGGATAGTTAAACACTGGCACAGGTTGCCCAAAGGGGTTATGGAATCTCTGTATTTGGAGGTACTCAAAACCAAACTGGGCATGACCCTGAGCAACCTGCTGAAGATGACCCTGCTTTGAGCAGTCAGGTGGGACCAGGTGGCCTCCAGAGGTACCTTCCAGCCTCTACTGTTCTGTGACTGTGTGGAAACAGAGTATTTGAACAAAGCTTGTGTTCTGAAATTCAGCTAAACTCTAACAGGAAAAACACATACTAGATTTCTTAAAAGCTATTACTGTTTTGGTTTTTTTTTTTTTTTTAAAGCCTCTCTGATTTCTATACTTAAACTGTAATCCTAAAACCAGTTGCTTAGTTGGTGGTCATCATTTTCTGTTGAAAGCACCTTTTTCAGTAATCAAGTAGTTCACATGAGAGCACATAGCTTTTCTTTGATATTGTTCTATATATATTCTATATTGTTTATTGCCCATTATGTCAAACCTGCTAAAAAAAGCCTGTCTAAAAGACATATGGTCCAGTTCTGCCTCTCTGTCTATTTGTTTCCCCTTCTACAGTAGCTGGGGCTTCACTAGCTTTAAAATACTAATTCTTTGTCTTTTTCCTCTGGCTGTTTCTAGAATTCACTTCCGTATTTGATGTTTAGCTGTTTTGCATCTAGGGAAGGAATTGGGTCTCAGATCTACAGGCAGATGTTTTACAGTGGACTTAAGACAAAGGTAATCAGTAAGGGAGGTATTTGATTGTTGTTCATTATCTTTCATGGATATTTCAGAAGCATATACTATTCCTGCATCTGAATTTCTGATGCTCTGAGTATTTATAGTTAATTAAGCTTTTCACCTATTAAACATTCAGCAGATTCTAAAATAAGATTTGGGTTGGGAGGGGGGTTGTTTACTTATTTGTTTATGGTAAATTCATGGCCTTAATTGTGATGGAGAAAGCTTTTTATATTAATGATGTGATAATTTAACTCCTTCAACACACATGACTAACATACTTGTCATATACCAAGTAATACAGAAACATTCCCTTTTCTTGGGCAATCTCATCTTTATTCACTGATAACAAAATCATCATTTTGGTTGCTGTGGAAACTGCTGTGAGGTAATAACTGGCAAGCTATAACAGTTTCTTCATAATTAAACACCTAGAAAGTTATTTTTACCTGTGGCTTGTATCTTTTAAGTTGGTACCGGCCCATTCTAGGTAATAGAATGCCAACTAGAGATAGCTAAAATTACAGAAAAAATGGAAAAAAATGGGCTACAGCTGTTCTTACACAAATGTAAACCTCAGTGGTTTATATTGCACATACTGCAAGCATTCAGTACTATCAACTGGAATGTTGTCTCCTTCCTTTTTAGCCCCACCTGCATGTATTTTGTGTCCCCTATTCATTTGTTTCTTGCCTTGATTGGGTAGGAGGCTCACAGGCTACAGTATATCAACTTATGTTGTAGCTTTTCAAGTAGGGCTGGTAGCCTGCTGTATGACCTAGATACTGAAGAATCAGTAGGCAATCGGGAAAGAAAATAATTCTTGCTAAGTAAAAGTGACTTTTTTTTGGAAGTGGGATTATGCAGAATTCTTAGAGAAAGATATCGACAGGATTTTAATATTCAGTCTGTCTGCAGAGTTTAGTCACAGACTGCTTTGGTGGATTATGAAAAGTATTTCTTATTTTGACTGTAATAAAATTTATATTGTTTAAAAATAGCATTGAGATGAAAAACTAAATATTATGTTCCGTAGCATGCCTTTATGCTAAGGGTTTTTTTTCAAAGCCATATGTAAAGGGATCACAGTGAGTAGTTTAATTGATTAGAGGAGGAAAGGTATTGATATATCTAATTTTAAGATTGTTTGGGTTTTTTCAAGTAATCTAGTCCTTTTTTAAGCAAGTCTTCCTGAGTTGAAAATCAAAGTTTTGTAATTTAAAATGTCAGTGAAGATTGAAAGTCTTAAAGCTTCTTTCTAGTTATTTTTTTGGCATGTTTGCTACTATTGTTAGCATTCAATCCTATAATTTCATAGTAATGCAAAAGGCTGCTTTCAATTACAATGTTATTTCACTGCATGTAATAGAAATTGCTGGAACTTCAGTGAAATACAGGCCAGCTTCCTTGTGCCAGATTGCAGGATTTAAATTGCTGTTGTGTAGAGGTGTGGGTGATGTTGACAGAGTGTCAGTGGAGGTGATTCGTTTAGAGTGAATCACTAACTGGATAGGAAGGTGAAAACTTGGGAGTTTGTAAATCAGCTTTTATTTTGTATGTTGATTTGACTGTGAATCTTAAGAGGCAATTACTAGAAATTATGAAATACACTATGTTAAACTTAAGGGGCAAAACCTGTTATGAAATATAGGGGTGAAAGCATAATATTTATACTATTGCAATAAATCCTTTGTCAGTATTTTTTTTCTTAGTTTTGTGGTCTTCATGCTAGTTAATCTTGGCAAATATGTGTAGATATTGCTAATTACCGTTCCAGCATTGCTGACATGACTAGTTTAATTTTTCCAAGATCTGTTGTTTTATATACTGTTTTGCTTAAGTCATATTGTGCATTGCTTAGGGTTTCTTTTTTATCTCGTGGGGTTTTTTTTAAAAAAACGGTTTTAGTTGACTGCTCACTGTTGTATTGGCATACTTCAGAACAGTCCAAGCTCAGGTTGAACTGGAATCCAAAAACATAATTAAGAAGATGGTGGTGTTATGGTGTAATTAGGTTCATTGACAATATAAACACAAAAGGGAAATGTTTTATTCACAAGAGATGCTAGCATCTCTGATTGTATGACTGTGATTTTTCTATTTAAAAGTTTTCTTTCGAGTGATTTGATTTTTCTTAAAGACTTGAATTCTGAGTGTGAGAGATGCATATGTGTGTTTCTTCCAAACAAAGATGACTAGTGGAAAGACGTGATATGTATACACTCTGAAGAGAAGGATTTTTTTTCCCAGTTTTTGCTTTTTAGAAGGAATGAGACTTCAGTTTTGAGAAATTATGTTTAATGATTTCCTGTAAAGCGTAAGTATAAAGGCACATGTAAACGCAATGTATCTCTAAAAATTTGTTACATATTTAACTTAGTTGAGTATTTCTTGCCTTTTTTTAACAAAAGATACTGAATTGAAAAATTCACCTGGGCTTCTCTTGCACTTGTTTTAAGTCAGTCTTAACACTTAAGCGTTGTTTAGTTAATTTTTTATATAGTAGTCCCCACTGTTGTTATACCTGCAGTTTGCAAACTTTAAAGCATTAGCTAAAAGAAAAAAATACTCACTGAGGCTGGTAAAACTCTGATTTGAATGAGCTGTATTAATTCGTACCCGCATTAATTGTAAGTACCTATCTCCATCTTGTACTCCTGTTTTAGCTTGCTTTTACCTAGGCTGATGATTGTTAGCATCCTTGCCCAAGGAAAGCTTGATGTATCTCCCTCCAGGACTCATCAATAACTGTATTTGAATTGCCCTTAGGGTTTTAGGCAGAGCACCAGAAGTCATTACTCTCCCTCAGGATCTGATTGTGCTGTGTCTGAAATGATGCCAGCCTATGACAGTCAAAGCAGAAGGCCTGCGTTTGGTTATCAAATGCTGTTGTATTCATACTGCTTTAACTTCTGGGCCATTTTATTCACTCTTGCAACCAGTGTCATTTTTGTTTCTCCATGAGGGACTAAGGCATGGTTGTGATGATTCTTTACTATTTTTAACATACTTTGATCTACCTTTTGATGTAGCTTGTGCTCTCTTGGGATTTTATGTTACAACGGGCAACAGCAGTTGTTCTCAAGCTTTTAGCAGGTGCTTGCTGTGTGTCTGCACGCCTGTAACAAGCTGGGCAGGCGAGTGTCAGGACTGCTGGGTCAATGTGGCAGTGCTGCTGCCCTGCTTGGGTCTAGGTAGGCTTATTAGGAAATCAGTCTCTGGTAGGATCTGGATTAAAGGTGGATTAATTCTGGGTATAGTATTAGTTGACCACGTCCCTTTTCTGTTCATGTTCATACAGGAAGGCTGATTTCTGGCACAGAAACAAGTATGTAGACAGCTAGTAGTATCTTATGCTGTGCCAGCTGTCTCCTAGGTGGATATTTCCTGGATTTCCGGTTGGCAAATTCTGTAACAGGATTTTGGGACCGGTGACATGACAAGCTTTCCCAGTTTCCTTATGCTTCTCACTGAAGTATAAGGGATAAATCTCTCTTGTATATGGTTCTGGGAGGAGGGCTGACCTCAGCCTAACAGTTTTGCAACTGAAATGAGTGCTCCTGCCACAGCTTTTTCACTTGTGCCAGTCTTCCTCTCCCCTCTGGCCCCCCAAGTTTTCCACCTCGGTAAACTGAGTCAGTTCACTGACCCATCAGGTAAGTGCCAGAGCCTACACGCTGGACGGGAGGAGAGAGCGAGTGAGCAGGACAGTAATTGCATTTACCATGAACTATTGAGATGTTTTTTTCTTTTTTTTGTAGCATAACATTAATTTTTAGGGTTTAAAAATTCACCTAGAATTTTCTTGTGTTTGTTCTAAGTCAGCTTTAACAATTCAGCGTTGTTTTGGAGACTTTTTTTATGGTAGTCCCGACTACTGTCGCTGCAGTTTGCAAACATTAAAGCATTAGCTAAAAGAAGGTGTTGCAATTCAAATTTTAGAATTTAACAGAAATTCTGACAATAAAGAATATGTTAATCTTGGTGATTATTTCATTTATATAGTAAGAATATGGCATGTCTTTCAGTGCCTGCTACATAAGCAGACATTTCTTTCATCTTAATGATTAGATAGTGAGATTTTTAGACTAGCATACTGCTTGGGTATTTGGGGTTTAATGTACATTAAAATGAAACAATAGTAAGAAAAGTTCATTGAGTATTCTTGGGTATATGGTTCCCACTCAAAAATTAGTCAGTTGCTACTTGAAGGTCAATGTGGAAGAAGAGCTCACCTACAAAGCACAGGCTCATTTGCTCTTGTAGAGCCGTATCACCCAACTGCTTCCAGTTTGGTGGGATGAAAGTTGAGACTTCTGGGGTATTTTTGGCTGGATCTTAGGTGTTTGATAGGAACATGATAAGCATGATATTTTATCACCTCTCTCCGAAAGTGGCTAGGATTTTGACAGTTTTTATTTTTATAGTCTCTCTTCAGCATTAATTAATCCAGAATCTTTCTTATCTTGTTTCACAAATCAACTGCGGCAATTTATCTGTGTATTAATTTCTTGTCTCAGGAGTTCTTACTAACGGCAGTCGAACTGTTAGGTTTTTAAAGCATTCTGATTCTGTTTGACAAAGTTTTGAGAATATAGGCATTGAGATTTAAAGAAAAACCTTGTGTAAGTGCTGCAGTGCCATCACTGTTTGGAAACACATATTTGGGGACACAATGCATGTTTGGGGAACAATAATTATAATCCTTCAGAACAGGGACTTCATTCTTCAAAGGAAAGGGAGGATGAAGGCTGATGTTAACATCTATGGTCCCATGTTGGCTACAGAAGTCAAGTGAAAGTTCCATTGGTAGTTTAGTTTAACTGTAAGTTAGTTACTAGTGTAGCATTTTCACCTATAAAGATTGCACGTACAGCACGCCTTCTGTAATGCATTGCCTCTGTATTTCTAAAAATGAAAATATTGCTAAGGCAAGGCATTGGCAATCCTGTTAGAATTCATACCAAGTAATGATTTGTTCACACTGTAACATCGTCCTTAGTGCATCATGCATGGCCACAAATAGTTATTTCTGGAATGAGAAAAGGTGTTCTCATCCTGTAATCAATACTATAGCTTTTTTAGGCCAGTCTTGGAGTGGAAAATTCTAAATACTAACTGTAGTTCAACAGTAACATTTTAAGAAGGCTTTTCTGAGTTGAAAGGAAAAAAAAAACACCACCACCAAAAAAAGCCCTAGAAAATTATCTTACTTACATGTTTCCCGTTTCAGTGATCTGGGTACATCAGCCGGGAGCTGGAGATCTAAATGCCATCAAAGATTCATTTGAAACATGAAAGCACCTATTATAGACCATAACAGCTGTTTCAAGTTCACTGTGCCCAAAACCTGTTATGTTTTTTTGTGGGAAAGATGTTCAAGCTTTAAAGTTAGAACAGTACATAGCTAGATCATGCTAGTATGAAAAGTCATTTGATGACTTTTGATTAAAGGCTTAGTAACCCCAGGAGGCAAGGCTGCCTTGTTTATAGTCCTGTTTGGAGGTACGAAAAGAATATTTACAATTCACCAAGCCTTTGACAAGGTGACTTAGAGAAGGTGATGGCATTTGCTCTCTCTGGAACAGTTTAAAAGAAAGAGGGACTTGAGAAATTATAGTTCAAATATCAGTGACTAAAAATATTGCACGATTCAGTTTCATTCTGAGAAGAAAGGCAACCCCTGGCAAAGGAACCTGTTAATACAGTCAAATGTAAAAGCTTTCTACCTCTGGCAAACTATCTCAGTTCAAAATAGAGATAATACTCATCTTTATAAGATTTTCACTCATTTGTAGATTCTCCACCTTATTAAAGTCAACATCTGTTAAAAAATGCTTTGTGTCTTCTTTATGATAATTTATAAACCAGAATGTCAAATTAATCGGGTCAGTAAGGCTTAGTTAAGATGATGCTGAAACCTACATAGAATGCTAATGTTTTTTCAGTAAAAGGCCATCCGTTCTACACAAACTGAGAGTATAAGAAGATTCGTGTGTGTGTATATATACATTTGTTTCAGTACCATTACAGGAGAAATGTTGGGGTGAATCACCAAGGCATATTTTAACCTCAGAGTTTTGTTCTTCATGAGAAGTCTATAATGAACCACAGGTATTTACCCTTTAAGCCATTTGTACTGTATATGTTACTGCATAGTTTTTAAGGGGCTGTGTAAAATCTAATGGTGGAGATACATCATGTTGAAAATATGCATCGAGAGCACGGTTTCAGAGTTGGTTTAAGCCTACATTGAAGTCACACCTTATCTCCAGCACTTGCTTCTTCTGTTCTCTAGTGCTGGCACTGGTGCTGTTGATGCAGTCAGTTGGATTAAGGTTTGATCAGCCTGAAAATTGCCAGAGAGGACGGGGGAAGGTTTTCAGCTGGATTAGGGAGCTACATAGCGTAGCGACATGAGCACAAATGCAGGTGGAAGAAATGCCTGGAAATAAGCAGAAGGCAGGACAGTCACTGGAAGCATCAACTTGAATCAGCCTAAGTCGATCGTAAAGCTTTACTCTGACAGTTTCTTGAGAGACAATTCTAATAAATATCACTCAGAAGATACTCCGAATAATACTCTCAAGTATGAGACCACCTGAGGAACGTGAAGGTGCACAAGTCCATGGGACCTGATGAGATACATCCGCAGGTCCTGAGGGAACTGGCAGGTGAAGTTGCTAAGCCACTATCCATTGTATTTGAGAAGTTGTGGTGGTCTGGTGAGGTTCCTGCCAACTGGAAAAGGGGATACATAATCTCTATTTTCAAAAAGGGAAATAAGGAAGACTGGTGGAACTACAGGCCAGTCAGTTTTACCTCTGTGCCTGGCAAGATCATGGAGCAGATCCTCCTGGAAAATCTGCTGAAGCACATAGAAAATAAGGAGGTTATTGGTGACAGCCAGCATGGCTTCACCAAGGGCAAATCATGCCTGACAAATTTGGTGGCCTTCTACGAGGAGGTTACGGTGGCAGTAGACAAGGGAAGAGCAACTGATGTTATCTCCCTGGACTTGTGCAAAGCATTTGACACTGTCCCACATGATATCCTGGTCTCTAAATTGGAGAGACACGGGTTGGACAAATGGACCACTCGGTAGATAAAGAACTGGCTGGACGGTCACACTCAAAGAGTTGCGGTCAACAGCTTGACATCCAAGTGAAGACCATTGAAGAGTGGTGTTCCTCAGGGGTCGGTACTGGGACCTGTACTGTTCAACATCTTTGTTGGCGACATGGACAGTGGGGTTGAGTTCACCCTCAGCAAGTTTGCCGATGATACCAAGCTGTTTGGCAAGGAAGACACTCTGGAGGGGAGGGATGCCATCCAGAGGGACCTGGACAGGCTGGAGAGGTGGGCCCAAGCCAACCTCATGCAGTTCAACAAGTCCAAGTGCAAGGTCCTGCATGTGGGTCGGGGCAATCCCAAGCACAAATACAGGCTCGGTGGGGAATGGCTGGAGAGCAGCCCTGAGGAGAAGGACCTGGGTGTG
>NW_009648036.1:679365-725448 GCF_000708025.1 Charadrius vociferus | reverse complement strand
GGCAACCTGGTCTAGTGGGAGGTGTCCCTGCCTATGGCAGGGGGCGTTGGAACTAGGTGATCTTGAAGGTCCCTTCCAACCTAAACTATTCTATGGTTCTATGATAATAGCAAATCCAAGAGCTCATTACCAGTGAAATAACTGATCTGTCTTTCGTGCAGTCTTGTCCACATCGTCCCTGCATTTGTTCTCACCTTGCAGCTTTTCTGTTACACTTCAGCTTATTAGAATAACCTCCAAAAGAAGTCAATAAACGAGTGCTAGAGCTGGTGGAGAGAGCATGACTGCATACCCATGACTATGAGAGAGAGGAGCTTTGGTTAAATCACATAGACGGGTATTGAGGGTTGTCATTTCATGGGAAGTTTTTAAAGAACTTGGTCAATGTAGGTCACTGAGTAAAGTCTCAGGTCTGTGGCTAAGTAAAAATGAATGTGTGTGGGTTTGGAAATGATCGGTAGTATAAGTAAAAATCACAAACTCAGAGTTCATTTTCTAGAAAATAATTCTGTAATAATCCTTTATTGTGAAGGATTTTGAATGATGGTGAATAGTAAGGTGTTGAAACCATTTCAGGTGCTGAGCAAAAGGCCATAACTATTTTTTTCCCCCCAATTATTATTTTGAATATGCCATGTACAGAATAAAGAAGAAATAAAATTGTACCTTATTTTTGAAATGTATACAGAAGTTATGAAGGTGTTCTGGACTGTTCCCCTCCTACTCTCCAAAATGTTTTTGATACTCTCATCTAGCTCTGTACATCTTTTAAATAGAATTTCTAGTCTGGTATCTTCTCTGTTTTGCTGGAGGTTTTTTTGCATGAGTCAGATGTGCATTAGTAGTTCTCACTGTTTTAATTAAAGTGGCAGAGTTGTTGAGTCCTTATCAAGGCAGACTGGGGTGGAGGGAACAAAACAGAATAAAACCTCACATCTCATCTTGATTCTTAGGTTAATCATCCAGAGTGTCTCTAAAGTGATAATCACAATTCTTTTAACCACCTACAGAATCTTCTAACATGGATGGTAGTTTAATGTCTAAAGTAAGAACAAGCAAGAAAAATATTTAAATTCCAAAATGAAAATTTACAGGTCTTCAGACTTCGTAAATAACTTGTAAAAGGAGGGTATGTAATCCTACATCTTCCTGTTTTTAGAGGTTTTGAGGTTGTTTTTTCTTCTATTTTTTTGTTTTTTAAGCAATGGACTGGTAAGCAGGTGCAAGACGATTTTTGGTGACAGTAGCAAGGTAAATTACTGTGTACATGAGATAGAGGCAAGATCATAGGGTTCACACAAAACTGGACAAACCTTTTCAGTACTTACCTGTTTTTGTGGTTGCTTTATGTATGCATGGTATAGATTTTATATGTATTTTTATACAAATAGAAGAACTGGAAGTACAGACAGAATCAGTGAAGTCATGAGTGTTTTGGAGTCCTTTAATGTGTAGAGAACCGAAGCCAGAACTTTTTGTTGTGAGAAGAATATTAGTTCTTGAAAAATTTCAGTTCTGTTGTCTTCCTAATTTGAAAAGTTACTGAATTAACCTCAGGGCTTAATATTAATGACTTCAGGTCGCAATCCTGATTTTGAGTTGTTTTTAAAATTAAAAACTTAAAAAATATAGCAGTTCTACTTTTTATTCAGTCTTTTGCTTCTGTTACAGTTGGGAAGTTTCAAGCTATCATATAGCCTGTTCCTACAGATAAACGAGGTCCATTTTTAATTTAAATAGATTCAACGGCTCCTTTTCTGTTTTCTTAACTGGTGCGTAAATTCCATTCTCTGGTGCTTACATATGGTAGTTGGCATCACATCCACCTTGTCATTTGTGTGTGCTTCAGATCTCCGTGGTGAGTTCCAGGTTTAGTTTCCATCTCTCTCACAGCAATTTGGCTAGAGTCTTGCAAGTTAACTTCAGTTTTTGTTTGCCGTAGTCCTGCCATAAAATTTTTGGTTGCACCCACACACTAATTTATTTACTGAAAGCTATGAGCCTTGTTTAGTGATACTCTGTTTATCCAGAGCTTTAGAAATATTTAAACATGCTGAAAATCACTCTTGTATAAAAATAAGTTATACCTCTCCCTTATTTGTAGCAAAATGAGAAGGCACTTTTACAAGGTTAGTCATGAAATTTTGACAGTGTTTAGATTAGTGACAGTCTAATTATATTTTCCATGGAAAATGCTGGTTTATCCTACTCGATTGTCTTTTTGGAACTCCTCAAAAAGTTTATTTAAAAAAAAAGAAGACGATTGCTGTAAATTTAAGGAAATAAAAGATTCTTCAAAATGATCTTCACAAGTTTTTAATACTCTTGATAGTTCCTTTCTTAAAAAAATACAGTATTAATGCAACCCGTTTCAGGGTCTGTGAAGGCAAAACCAGTATCTCAAAAAAGTTGTGACTTTATTAATGCTTTCTTGAACTCAGGATTCTTTGGGAATCTGTGTTTAAAAGCTGCATAAATGAGATGTAGCATAGCTAACTAAAAGAAGACCTCTGTGAGGTTGTGCAGAAACCACCATGCAAAGCGTTGCTATTTGGCACGTCCCTGACTTTGGGAATTGTGTGAATGCCAGCTGTGCCTCTTGCACTCTTTCTCTGTGCTCAATAGATACATAGATTATGTGCTTCCTTTTTTTCCTTCTCTCTTGGAAAGGGAAGCCAAAGTATATTAAAAGTGCAAAAATCAGTTGTAGTTAGAAACTAGAAATAAATATTAAGCAGATCTTTGCTTTGCAAGTCACTTCCATTTTTCTCGAGTCTGGATTTTTGTAGGTGTTAATAGTTCCTTATAGTCTGTGAAGAATTAGAGTTCGTTTTCATCACTACATACGTGCAGCACATGCTGCTCGAATATTACACCCACTTGTCAGTCTATATTTTTTTATTTTTTTTTTAATCTGAATGACAGTTTATGGGCAGTGTTTGAGAGTAAGATTGTACTCACCCAGACCAATTTTCTATTTTGAAGGCAGGTGGTATAACTTAGGATTTAGGGTACTGTATAAGTTGTGTAACTCTGGACTGCAGTTTCTTCCGTCTGCCGGAAGGGAGAAAAAAATCCTTATTAAAAATATGGTTTAATTCATTGTGTTTCCTTAGACTCTCTCACATAATTCAAGGTTATTTTTAGTTAGGTTTTTACAGACTGTTCTACAGTGTTGTTACAAAGAGCCTCCTCTCTAAGTCAGCCCGTTGACTGTCAGGCCCTGCAAGTGATGCTCTATTTTAACAAGAACTCTCTTGATTTTGGAGAGAGTACAATATATTGGCAAGTGACTTAAGCTCCAGGCTTTGTTGGATAGTATTGTACAGACATTCAGTAACTCTGTTGATGTCCAGAAAATGCAGTGATCCTGTTTCTTAGGAGAACTTTTTTTTTTTATCCAAGTACGAAATGAGAGTCTAAATTGGATGCCTTCACATTTTATTTGAGTCATTTTCTTTGCTACAGTAGTTTCTCTCCCCTCATTTCTTAATTTAAGAAGGGAAAGAATCCACAATACAGGCAGTAGGTCCTTCAAAGCCCTCAGCTTTTTATGTTTAGAGGTGGCATCTCCACTTTTCTGCTAAAGCTCCTTGGTTGTGCTGACAAGGCTGCCAATATCTCTAATCTTTTGACCTTACACCATGGCTAGAGGTATAATGACAAGACTTTAGGGGGACTTTAAAGTACAGTAAGGTGAGCACCCCTTACTGCACCTTCGGTGTGTAGCCCAGGCAGGCTGTACCGTCACACCCAGGGATAACTGTGGCTAGAGCTGGCTTTACTCATCAGTGTGTACTTGCTCAGGCACTTTCACACGTACCATGCTCTTGCAAAATTCCTGGGACCCAGTGCCAGAGAGGAGCGTGGAGATCTCGCCCTGTGGAAAGCCAGTGGAGGTGCTGGTGAGCAGGGAACGCAGCTGAGCCTGAGGGCAGCGACAGAAGTGTGGCAGCCAACCTACTGCAGTGCTCTTCCTGTAGTGAATATGGCGGTGGTGTTCTGGGGCGGCCGTCACCAAGGAAGTGCTGAAGGGCACCTAATGGAGAAACAGAGATGAAGTCAAATCTGTGAACCTTTATCTGAAGATTTCTGCGTTGTGTGTATGCAGAAGGATCATTGTTAGAACTATACCAAACTGTTTAGTTCATCATCTGGGTGGATACGGGGTTATCAAGAGGGTGATTTTCTGAAATAACTTTGCTATGCAATCCGTTAACATTACTGAATACCTTAGGCTTTTATTAGACCAAATTAGTTCAAAAAAGTGAGCGTGTCTTTGGGCTCAGAGGAGCTTTTTCCTCAGCTCTGACAAGAACCAAGTTATTGTCAGTCTTGATGGAGAAATTCTGAGCCTGAATGCTAGTCTGCTTTTCACTCTCAATATCAACTGTTTCTTAAAATGTTGTTGCTGTTCTTGGTAAGCCTTATTTCCTTATATCTTTAGGCCTTTACAGTTTTAACGTCACCGTGGTGCACTTACCAGTGAAAGCTGAGTCTTACAACAAATGGCGGGTGACTTTGCTTTGCGTTTTGAGGTTTGGCTATCCATTTAAAGTTTTCGTAAAATGGTTTTTCATCCTACCATTCAGGATAACTTGTCCTGCTTTAACTGTCTAACTATTTGCAATGTTTCCAAAGTATTGTAGATTAGGTGGAAAAAGTAAATGAGATAAAACGTTAAGAGCTGTTTGTCTTACGATTTAGATTTAAGTCTTTTTGAAGCATGGCCTACCATGGCCTTTGAAGTTAAGTTCGCAGGAGAGTGTACCCACATCTATAAGCTTTCAGTGTGGATTAGACCCTGTATTCAGACATGTTTTCATTTAACTACAGTCCCTATCCTGGAAGGATTGAGGGCACATTCTGCTGGTTTGAAAGCAGACTTGCAAAACTGTCACTTGCTGTTCTATTCATACACTCTTGCAGCAGTAGTTTTTAAAATTTACTGTCATTTTTGCATGCTTATTTTAGGAGACTAGCTCTGCAAAACATGGCCTCCTTTAGTTTGGACTGGTTATTGAGCTGTAAAAATGGGATCTGCAGAGTGTATTTTTAAGAAAAGATTTTTTTTAAGTTAGTTGCTATTTTCAATTTTATTTTATTTTTTTATATTCCTCCAAAGACCTACATTCCACATCTATTTTCAGTATTTTGATTTAGAGGGAAAATATGGAAGAACAGTTTGTTCATAGCCACGTTCTCTCTTTTTGGCCTTCAGCAATTAACTTCTTGCAGAGGAGTTTGTCCAGTCTTTATAGCCACTTATGCAGCAATATATTTAATGATGCAATTATTAAGTGTCCTTCTCATTTCCGTTATGGTGATTTTTTGCTTGTAGAAGATGAAATTATTAGTTTTACTTAAGCTCACGCAAGTGTACAGTAAAGAAAACAACTCAATAAAAATTCTGTGAAGTTTTAAATTTAGTAAATTTATGAGGGTCATTTGGATGTAGTTCCTAATCATTATTTGATCCGAGGCAGAAGAAGGAAGTAGACAGAAGAACTGTGACTTTATTGTCAGCCATAGGCTAAATAAAACTACTGTGTTTCTAGTACCTGCGCTTTTAAGGTAGGTTACTTGTTAAATTAGGGGGGTTTAGCAAGGGTTTTAACAATTTAGGCAGTCTGTTCATTTTCAGAATTGATCCTTCCCGTGAGTGAATTACTTCCCATGAGTGAATTTCTTTCAGACTCTTTCAAAGAGCAGAGTAATTTAAGTTAAAAAACAAAACAACCCCCAAAACCAAAACACGAGAGCATTTCGGGGATTTCTCTAAGTCTATATCCATAAATCTTTTTTAGGCATGGAATCATATGCTTAGTTATTTAGCCTTGCAGAACTGTCATAAGCTGAGGGGGGAAAAAAAGAGTTCTAGCAACTTATTTAATGTATGTTGCTATGGCAATATTCTCTTCTGCATTAAAAAAAAAAAACCAAAGTGCTTTGCAACCCTTCCCTTGTTTCTGTCCTGCCTCCTCCACCATTGGGAATGGAGACAGGGCAGTCTGCACCTGCCTTTCAGGTGATAACTCAGTTTACAATGCATATATGAGTAGGGGAGTTTGAGCTCGCTCTGGGGCGTTGTCAAATGTAGCACTAAGAGTACATGCATCCAAGTTCTGATTTTCTCTCAAGAATGAATAAATAAAAAAAACCCCAACTCTAAAAGAATTAATAAGACTGTACGAAGTAGAGCATGGGTAGTAACAGTGCAACAAGCAAGTTAGATTTTCCAATATTTCAATTTTTTCCAAAAGAACCGTTCCTGTACAAATACACAGCCTAGCCGTTGCATTTGAGGTTTAAATTTAAAAGAAAATTCTTCCTAAGCCAGATATGTATATACTAATAACAGGGAAGCTGAAGAAAATTGAAAGCTTTGTATTTCCTTCAGACCTATTTTCAGATATTTTTCTGTGTTTCTTAGAGAACAGCTGGAATAATGTCTCTCGCTGCAATTCTTAAAGCCCTCTTCCTGGGCATTTGTGTGACCCTAAAATCCTAGATTTGTTTTGTAAGGAGCAAATAATATTTTCTGTTATTTCAATGTGGAGTCTGTCCACATATGTTTTGCATTGCACATTAATTGCAATGCAAATTGCCACCATATTTCTTTAAAATTGTAGCAGCAGTTTTGCTCACGTGGTTTCTGGTTCCTGAGAATTCCCTCGGCCTGAATAAAATTCTGTTGCAAAATTTAAGGATGCTCATGTCATCTACAAAACAAGTACGATTATCTTTTGCTTTCATTATATCTAACAGAACTATGTTAAAACTCTTCTTGAGCCTAGAAATTGTGTGGTGGCTGAGTATCAAATCTGTTTTTTGAAAAGAAAAAAACACCCAAAATTATGTATCCTCTGAAGCACCTGTGTTGGTGTCATGTGTGTGCATGCTGCATTGCTTGTATATGTATGCATTCTGACATTTTCGTTACAGTACCCAGAGTGATACTGTATTCTGATCATCAAATCATAGAATGGTTTAAGTTGGAAGGGACCTCAAAGATCACCTAGTTCCAACCCTCCTGCCGTGGCAGGGACACCTCCCACTAGACCAGGTTGCCCAAGGCCACGTCCAGCCTGGCCTTGAGCACCTCCAGGGATGTGAGGCATCCACAGCTTCTCTGGGCAACCTGTTCCAGTGCCTGACCCCCCTCAGAGGGAAAAATTTCTTCCTAATATCTAATCTAAATCTACCCTCTTCCAGTTTAAAGCCATTCCCCCTCGTCCTATCATCACACTCACTGATAAAGAGTACTACCCCAGCTCTCCTGTAGGCCCCCTCTAGGTACTGGAAGGCCGCGATAAGGTCTCCCCGGAGTCTTCTCTTCTCCAGGCTGAACAATGCCAGCTCTCTCAACGTGTCCTCATAGGAGAGGTACTCCAGCCCTCTGATCATCTCAAGCCTGTTCAGGTCCCTCTGGATGGCATCCCTTCCCTCCAGTGTGTCAACTGCTCCACACAGCTTGGTGTTGTTGGCAAACTTGCTGAAGGTGTGCTCAATCTCAACATCCATTGAGAGAAAGATGTTAAATAGTACCAGTCCCAGTACTGACCCCTGAGGAACACCCCTGAGGATTTTTCTTTTACGTATTGTTGATGAAGCTTTTAAGAACCATCTTTTGCAAATTACTCTTCCATAGGCCATTGCTGAGAAATAATGAATAAATAAAGTGATAAAGGCCTGGTCTCGTATGCAGTCATTGTTGTGTTGAATGCAATGGATATAGGAGAAGTTCAGGAAATGTTTCCTGAAACATTTTATCCCTGTTTCGAGATTGCTTACTTTTCATTTGAAGAACTTTGAACCTAATGAATGCCACTTATCTTGATTTCTTTTAAATTTGCGTGCTCTGATGCAAATTCAAGGAGTGTCTGTGGTGAGGTGACATACACACAAGCATTAACTTGGGCAAAAGAAAAGTAGGAGATAGACCGCTGCAAGGGGAAGATGCCTTGCCTATCTTAGGAACCACTAAGTCTGTTCTCTAGTTATTAAATAGCAGCATCACAGTGAAGGTACTTAGAGAATGCCGAAGGAGAACCTCTGCCTCTGGTGACAGCGGCATTGGCTGCTCTCATGTGGTCCAAGTCACAGCCCACCTGTGGCACCCTCGCTTCTGTTGTTTCACTGTCTGAACTTGGAGTAACTGTGACATGGATGAATTAATGCCAAATTCACAGTTGCATTTAATTCTGTAAGAATATTTTGTATGTGGTATAACACTGTTAAGCAAACCAAATATTTATGTAACTTAACCAGCCTATACCTTGCAAAAGGGGAGCAAGTGCTTCATTTTTGTCTATTCCTGACACTTCTTTTGTTACTGAGAATGTGGTTTACTTTCATAGGGATAATGTATTGCATAACTAAGTATTAAACATTTGCCATAGATAAATGCCTGAAATAAATGGCAAAAAGAAGGGGCAGAGGCTGAAGGGGCAAAACAATGTAGGGGGTTTTGCCTCTCAACTAGAGCAAAATCTTTGGACGTATTCACTCCTTTTGCTGTCATCTCCGCTCTTCAACCAAAAAGCTTTCATTCGGCGGATGCTGTGGTAGCTGCAGTTCTCAGTCACAATTCAAAACCTGGCAAGAAAACATGAGCTAAGTCACATTTCTGACGTCACTGTTTTCCTTTAATTGATCTAAATTCTTTCTTAACAGGCTCAGAAAATACACAGGAAATAAATGAATGTATCTTCCTGTTTATATTTTACAAATGTTTTCTGCTCTCACTGGGATAGGTCAACTGAAGGCTGTGTGCGGAGGGGCTGGAGTTGTCAGTGAGCAAAGCCTTGAAAATGAATGGGAAAGTTTTCCCCTCAGCTATCTTTCTCCTAGCTTAGATTTGTATTTTTCTCTGCCAATTGAAAAAAACCAAACCCACAGAGCTTAAAGCTCATTTAAAACCCAATAATTTTGCTTCTCGTCATTGAAGATCTGATTATTAGGCATTATCTTTGGAAACCATTTCAACTACATGTAGTTGAGTATATGTTAGCACATAAGATAGCGTGGTGCTATTTCCAGCAGCACCAGACAGTAAGAAAAATAACTTTAAAGCAAAGTCAGAGCAAACTGCTTGAGGTTTACCATGAAATTTAAGTGCAAACTATTATTTTATATTTAAAAAGCAGTTTTTGCTTAAGGATTCATTCCTGTTAATTTTGTTGTATTTATGTATTTATTACAGTGATCTTAGTCTTTTGCCCAGTTGATCTTAAAATTCCTAATACTGTTGACAAATGTATGTATGTGCAGTGGAAAGTACACCTTGTGTGGAAGATGCAATTGAGAATCCTGCTGGATGTCAGACTATCTGAACAAAGATCACTCTAGTACTAGAGTTCACATTTGCTCAGATGAGCAGCTGCTTTCAAACTAGAATTGTTTCATTTTTCATTTTTATACATCTTAACGATTCATATTTTACTTTTTATTTAGTGATAGACATAGGTAAATAACAGTCATCTCTGAGAAAAACAATTTGCCTGAAGGAAAAATGACTTCTTTAATGTTACTGGATTAAGTTGCAGCTTGCTACTACTTTGTAGGGTCTTTATTTGAATATATTCTTATCAGTTGAAAAATCATAATAATATTATAAAGGCCAGGTCTCCTATGCAATCATAATAATGAATTGAAAATGAAACATACTACACTGTAAAATTTAATAAACAGTTCAATATATTGTCCTGCTACAAACATATGGAAGATTTCTGCCAATTTATAAATTGCCTGAAGCAACTACTGTCTTCTCTAGACTGCTTAGCCAAAATCTGCTTTAAGCTCAGAGCTGTCTGGCCTGCACTGGCTGAGCCGATTGTAGCCATTTGCAAATAGGTAAGAGTGAAGCCCATGCAGTTTATCTTAAGCGATTCTCGTTTACGTTTACCTATTGTCACTACGATATTTTTAGCGTAGCTGTTTCCAGAGAAGTGTTGTGTTTCTGATCAAAACTTAATTTTGTAACACATTCAGTTCATTTTATTCATATTCTGGTAATGTAAACATTTAGTTATCACCAAAATTTAAATAGCCCCATCTCTCAATTGTAATCTTCACCCATACTGATAAAAAGCAAAATTATTTTAATATAGTTTGTTAATTTATTAATATAGCACTCATCATTCATTTGAAATTAAATACCTGTTTTTACTACTTACCTAATGTGTGGATTACCCCTTTTTTCCTGCTGTTGTTGTAGAGGGAGTTGAAATCAACTAAGTTTCTAATAGTCTGCTCACCTTTCTAAATGAAGTAGGTATGTTTTATCTTCCTGGCATATGGCTTCAGAAGTGTAATGATAAACACTATTCTCTTCTTCTAGTTTATTCTGTAGTATCTAGTATTTTCATGTTGATACTTTCTTCCTGTCAATTACAATTATTTCTTCTTTAAACTTGAATTTCTATGGGTGTCATGACTATTTTGAAGTCACCGGTTGTACTGATAAATTGTGGATGTTCTTTTCAAGAGAGATGACACCTGGGTTTAGTATCTTTGAGCCAAAGATAAAACTACCTTAAAGAACATGTCTTCTCTGCATTATTTTGCAAAGTATATGTTTTATGAGGCTGTCTAATGTTAACTAAAGCAAAGCAAGAGTCTTTGTGTATGACTTGGGTAAATACTTATAATTTCGGGTCTCTTTACAATTCTAAAATCTCATTTACTTAAATTTCATGAGATACATAATTATTTTTATGTAAAATGGTATTTTAAAAGGAAATGTCATTTCCTTTTATAGCTACTGATTAATCTACTTCTATTCAAAGATGTAATAACTCATACCGTAATCATACTCTCATTAGAAAATAATTAGGCGTTTCTGGGGCGTCGCAGTTATATGAGTAGTCATAGACCTAGAATGTTAAAAACAAGAAAAAAACCCTACAGTCAAAACTAGTTCTTTGTTTTCCAGAAGATACAAAGAAGCTTATTTTGGTTATATTATCTGGTAGAAGCATGTGCATTTCTTCTTTTTATCTTGGTGGTTCTTGGTCAAAAAGCTATGTCAAGCCTAGTTCACTATATTCATAGCAACATTTTGGCAAATGAGATTCAGCCTAGAAAATTTTAAAGGGATGCACATTGAAAAATAATCATAACTTTTAATATAAAATAATGGATTCTGAGGTGATAATCGTTGTTTAGGGAACTACCATTGAAAGAGGTGTTTCATAAAAGCATGAGCTTTGTGTTCAATAATGATTTGAAAGGGCAAATACATGATTAGGAACAAAGAAGGAGACAACACAGTAGAAAATGTAACTATGCCAAAATATAACCTCATCATACATCACCTATGGAATATTCCATGCAAGAGGTACAGCATGATGGGGTTTGGGGAAGAGTGAAGGAGAGGATCTTGAATTATGGAGCAACTTTCCTGTGAGGAAAGATAAAATTGAGTAAGACTCTTCAAGGCCGAAAAACAGATGGCAGAGGGTGATACGGTAGATGTCTATTAAATTGTGTGCCAGGGAGAGGGTGACTGCAGAATGACTGTTCAGAGGCACTTTCAGTACAAAAATCAAAGGATGTCAGTTGAAGCTATGAGATGGCAGATGCAGAACCAATACAAGAAGGTGATCCTGTGGAATAGGGGTCAGTATGCTCTGGAATTTCATGCCACAGTATGTGGATGTTAGAAGTTTCTGTATACTCAAGGGGGAACTGGATAGATTTGTGGAATAAATACTGGGTGGGAGTTACTAAATAGGTAGGAATCCCATCTGGTGGCCTCTGAGCTGCCATTTGTTGGAGACCAGGGGACTGCTTGTGGAAGGAAGGATCCCTGTGTGCTCACCTTGCTCTTATGCTTTTCCTTGGACATCTGCACATGGCTGTTTTTCTAAATATAGGATGCTGGCCTATGTGCATCTCTGATCTGTCCTAGAAGCACCCTTCTATTATCGTTGCACTCAAGTTATTGGGTCTGCTCCTTTTCCATGGGATTTCTGTTGCATGAAAGATTCATTCCAGTTAATGTTTGTAGCATAAAACATTTTATGTGGAAGAAAGTCTATATAGGTGAGACAGATGGTAAGACTTGACTCTAGTAATAGGCTGTGGGCATTGGCTTATGGCATAGGAAAGAACTACAGATACTTGAAGTAAAAGTTATGTCTCGGATCATGCAAATCAGGGATTTGAGCCTGGCTTCGAGAGTCCTTCCCAGGCTGTCTGCATGCAGAGAATGTGTTGTGTGTGTCTCTGTGTCTCCCACTCTCATACTTCTAGTTGGAAATTCTTCCAGACAAAAAAAAAATAATACTTAAGACCAGTAGTTCTTTTCAAAACATGTTACCTTTGAAAAAGTGTTCTGAGAAAGTCTACCAGAGGTGAAGGAAATTAGACGCCATTTTTTTTTTCTTCTATGTGTAAGAGTCTCTGCAGCATTTATGACCCCTTTAAATAGACTCAAAAGGTGTTTTACATTCTGTCATTTTACAGTAAGCTGTCTAATAAAGTTGTTCTGGTATTGAAAATGTTTTGGGGGTATTAACCAGAGGGTTGTTTCCCCTTTAGAAGTTTGAACGTGTCTCCTGATCTCATTCCTGGTGTTGAAAGCTGAGCGCGGGCATGGGTTGGTTGCCCAGAGAGGTGGTGGAGTCTCCATCCTTGGAGATACTAAAAATAAGCCATCTGGGCATGGTCCTGGGCAATTGCCTTTAGGTGGCCCTGCTGGAGCAGAAAGGGGGTTGGACCAGACGTTCTGCAGAGGTTCCGTCCAACCTCAACCCTTCTGTGATTCAGTGAAGGCTAACTGTGTGGGCATACACAGCTTGTATTCAGAAAAAAAACCAACAAACCAACCAAAAAAAACCAACCCAAAACCCACAACCCAAAAAGCCCCATCACAAAAAGAGCCCCACCAGGACAATATTTTTAATGAAATATTTTTATGGGAAATTTATTTGAAGGGGGCGGGTGGGAGGAGGAGAAAGATAAGCCATCCTATTAAAAGAAGGGGAATACTGAAGGTGGCTGTCCTTTGTTTCAAAACCAAAAATTTGTTTCAAAAAAGCCTTTATAGTCTTCTATCATGGCTTTTTGAGAATAAGGCAAAGGGGTTGTCTAACTCTTAAAGGAATACATTAAATTCTATTTTTTTCACAGTACAATTCAAGAACACATGATTTTATTTAATTATGAAGTGCGGAGCTTGTCTTTCTTTTTGATTGAAAACAAGAGGGAGAAAAGAATATACTGAATTCCACATATGCTTGTATTTCCTATGCTATGTTTTGAGGCTAGTACTATAAATATACTTTGAATGTCTGATAGAAACAGTCTGAGAATTCTTTAAGCCACTTCAGCCAGTCTGCAGGACTCCAATGAAATAATAAACATTGTATATATGTTCTCTATTCCATATTATATAAATATTACTTCAGCTCTCTTCCTGCTTACATGGAACCTATATTGGAAGTAGAAATCAGGGCCAGTTTCCATGGCAACATGGCAGCACTGGGAGAAAGGCTGATGCTGTGCTGTGGTTGATATTTTTATGCAAGGGAAGAGATGCAGACCTACATTTTTAGATAGGGAATGTATTTCAAGACACAAAAACATGTAAGAATTTTTATAAATCTGTTTAAAAAGTAGATCTGTATAACAATGGAAATTGAAGCCTATTGTTTGCTGTTTGCAATAGAAAAATAATTTTTATCTAACATTACAGAACAGCACTGTTGAATATATACACAATTATTACTGCTATATTTGCATGGAAATTGCAAGGAGTCTTCTGTACTGAGAACAAAGGAAGGTTTGTACTGGGGCAAAACAAGGACGAAATAGGCTGAGTTTTGGCTTAGTCTCCTAGCCTTTTCAGTCTAGTTTTCACCTTCTGAACTCTTTTAAAATCATTTTCACAAAGGTCTTTGAGGACTTCCAGAAAAATCTTGTTCTTTTTTTTTTTTTTATGGCAGTCCTATCCCTCTGGTTTTCTTTATTTTCTCTGGGTTTTCAAAAGATAATATGTGCCTGTTTGTCCTTTCAACTCTCTATTAATCTTTCAGTGATACTTAGTATATCTTTTTCTACTTTTTGCATGATCCTGGGGGTGGGGAGAGCTCTGACACTGACTCCTGTATTTTTATTCCCTCCCCCGCCCCATCACTGAGAATGGTGAGGAAGCCAGGCCCCTCATGCACCTTATTTGCTAAGGACTGTCCTGTAGTTCTGCACAATTGCTCTTCCCTGTATATTATGCTTGCCATTTGTGTATTAGGTGTCCTCGTTATTTGTTCAAGAAATGGTTGTAGCTGATACACAGATACCGAAGGGGAATTCAGATTAAATTGGAAGAATTGTGGACGTTATTTTACAAATTGTCTTTCATGTACTTGTGAAGATGGCTGGTGGGAATAGGCTGGGACATCAGGTGATGTGTGGTGAGGTGGAGAAAGTGAAGGTTGTGTTTAAGATAAACAAAAAAAGGCTGCTGCTTATCCTTCCCTATAAATTATATTTCTGGAGAATTAAATGTACATTGATGAGATCTTCAGGTAGTTATTTTCCTTTGTTATTACTGAAAAAGTTAGGAGTGAGGAAGGTATCGGGGAGTGTTCTAGAAATGCTACATTTTATTTTGGGTACCAGGAGTTATTAAGGGAAGGGATTTCTAAAGCCTACAGTTTCTCTTTTATCTTTGATGGCACTAGGGTGAAGCTTTGCTCATCTCTTTGCATTTCTCTATGCCTCCTACACTGCAAAGTACTTGCTCCACCTCAGTGAAGAGGGATGTTCTGAGAAGTCAGACCTTCTGAGAAGATGAACCTAGCTGGAAGCAGTAGTCCTCATAAATGTGAAGGGCTCCATTCATCTCAGTGAATCATCATCTTTCTTTCCCAACCCTAGCACTATAGTCTGTATTTGGTGTTGCCTAGCTTGAATATACTGAATATCTAAAGGGAAATGATTTATCCTAACTGGGACTCTTGTAGAAATCCAAGCAGATAAAATGTTCACAGAGGAATATTAGCCTCTTCCCTATGTCTGGCACCTGCACTATCAATCGGGATTAAGCTGGAATACTTGGCTGTCTTTGTCATGCTGACGAGTGAGAGATGTCTTACTTTATAGTGGAATATCTCCATCCCATCCTGCAATCGCCATGTGTTTCAGCTATCATCTTTCCAGAGGTTTAGCAAATCAAAGCTCTAAGTGATAGCCCGTGTACGCAGTGGCACTGACTGCATATACACATCTTCATTCAGGAGTAGAAAGACAACTTTGCCTCTGCAGTAACTATAGGTACATAAGGTGAGATGAGCCTGGTGCGCTTTCAGTTTCTCTTGGCTTCATCTCTTGAAACACACTGGTTCAGCTCTGAGTTTCCTTCAGCTCTTTTCCATCCATTATTGCTGATAGTCTACACAGCTTCTTGAAGACTTCTCTGATGCTTGTCAGATAACTGAGCCAATGCCAAAGTAGACTTTAGCTGGCTTTGGCACTGACTCAGCTTAGGAAAAGTCAAGCTAATATATTGCAAACATATGTAGTGTGTCTTAGTTTTAGCACCAGTCAGATCAGAAGCTTTGTCACCACCGTAACACCTTAACATTTCCACTTTCAGTAACAGTAAACTTACAATGTTCCTTGAACCTCAGTTTCTGCTTGTAGTATGTCATGGGTTTTAAGTCCTGATGTCAACGTCCTTTACTGTCATTAGGACTCAGCACCAGAGTGTTTCTGACCTTTACCGTGCCATACCAATTATCCTGGACATTGGACTTTTGAAACCTGGAATCTGCAAGTTCTTCAGTTTTGCGAACAGCTCTGTGTGGTGGTCAGGTGCAGACGCCGTTGGCCTTCCCTGAGAAATCCTGAGATGGGGTTACTCGTGGAAAAGAGGTGAACTGGAGGCGATAGCCTCCTGGTAGTAATAGTTGCTGCTGTTGTAAACTGGGTTCAGAATTTACCTTTACAAGATCAGCTTCCTTTCCTGAGATGTACAGTTTACTGACTGGGCAGGTGAAGCTTCAGTCACATTGTTCTGGTATCAAGGCATAGGATATGGAAAGATCTCACTTTAGGAGGCAGGTGTATCTTTACAGTTGCATCTTCTCTACCAGGGAGACAGTTGATCTCATCTGGGATACTGTGACAGCTGGGATTCCTTGAGTGCTTTTCCACCATGGAGGAGACTCTTACTTGCTGTTAGAAACGGGAATATTCCAATAAGTGAGTCATCCAGCATCCATGCTGTGAGGTAAAGCATGCCAAGGCTGGGATGAGTCAGGTGGTCTGATAAATAACCCTTATTCTCAGACTTGCTGATACACAAGAGATTCTGAAAACCTCATCAGGAATTGTCGCTGTATTTGGTATCCAAAACTGCCTCATCCAGGCCAGCTGGATAAGGCTCTAAAATACTGAAGTGACTTCCCTAGCTCTCCTGAAATGGCGGCTGCTGCTTGTTGAGGATCCAGTCAAATGAAAGGACCTTCACTTGCAAGCTTAAAAAAAAAAAAAAAAAAAAAGAGAGAGAGCTACAAAATGGGCTCTACAACCCACAAGGCAAATCAGGGATGGGAGTAAGGGATTGAAAGGCATTTCCCTGGGAATGTTGAATAGGCATGTGGAGGAATCTTACAGACTGAGGAATAATGACCTCTTCACTGAGGCAGTGTGACATGTGACAGGAGAGGACGCTGAATGCAGCAGCTTTTGGAAACGTGTTGTGAAATTTGCATAAAATAAATAAAAGATGCCATGTTCTATAAGGTGATTGGGCAAGAGATCAGCTGTGAATTTTGCATTAAAAAGTGTGCAAAGTAAAGTGAAAAAAATAATCAGAGATCTAGGCAGTTTAAGAAATATACTTTTTTTCTCATGAACTTAAGTTGCTGTTTTCTTCTAGGTCAGTTTATCAAACAGTTATCCAAATAAATGTGTTTCAGTGTGTCTGAACAGTAATAATTGCTACTGCCTCTATACAGACAAGAAGACAAAAAGATCAAGTAAAAGGTCACAAATTGCATGGTGTATTACCTGAAAAGAAGATGAAGAAGGCCTTACTGAGTGAGTCTTAATACATTGTGAAAGTCCTCATACTGGAGATGAAAAGCCAGTCTCTCTGGACTGTAATTAAGAGCTGAAGAGTGACCATGTTCTTGATTCCTTTTCTTTTCACCTCTATGAAACTACTGCTTCAAAAACTGTCTCACAGATGCAGGAAATCTCAGCGAAGCCAGTGTGCAGATCTGAGCAGACCAGCAAGAATATGCAGTGTTTCTGCTTACTCATTTCTTGATCCTGGCTTAGCCATGGTCAGTGTCCAGGCTTCAAAACTATGTTCCTGCATATGATGATATTAGGTATAGAAGAATGGATGCTAAAATTCTGTTCACCTCCAGGTATAGGTGCAACCCTCAAAGTGTTTGAGGCCATATTTTAAAATACAGCATATTTAAAATCAGCTGCTCACTGTTTATCTGCGTTTGGGTGAGAATGACTTTTGATTAAAAATGCGTTTGTAATTTTGCCATTTTCTCACTTTTGACTGCTGCTGGACTTTGCAATCTGTTTGCTTCTTTTATGTATTTCTGTTATGAAAATAGATTCTTCAATTAACATGAATGAGCAGGCATTTCATATATTGTGCTTATGGCCACATATACCCCAAATAGAAGAATTTTAGTAACTTGAACACTGGCAAAATGTTTCTGAATGACAGGTGTATTTGCAACTTATGTCTAATATTTAAAATAAAAAGTTTTAAGTTGCTTGTTTGGCTTGTTTTTATGATTTACTAATACTTCAGTGTAAGCATAGGTACTTGCTTACATACCCCTGCCAGTTATGTCCCTCAGTGTTTGTCCCATCCAAAATGCTTGTGTGCTTTACCCTTTTCCCATTGCCTGTGGAATTGAGTTCACAGACATAATCCGGAGCATGATGCATTTGCGCTAACAGGATGAATGGGTCTTCCAAACATTAACTAAGCATGGAGATGAGAAATGCTTTTTTTGCATTGAGATGATCACGTGAAGTCAGGATTACATTTCAACAGAGTGCTTCGAGGGTGAGGGGGGCAAGAGGTACACGGCTGCTGACTTCATTTGGTGTTAAGTGAAGGGTTACAATTTCACCGTTCCTGTGAAATCTTGTCTCCTAGGCTGTTGAATGGATAAAAAGGGGCGTGAAACACTGCACTTGTTGATTTACTCCTGCTCGTTTTGCTGAAGATTATCACAGTTGTCTTCATAGACTTTCTAACACATATAAATGGGATATATACTTCCTTGTAGTGCATGTATGTTATATTAACTCTAAGGAAGTTGTTGGCTTGTGCTGATAAAGACTAAATGCCATATTTCATAATTTAGTTATGTATTCATATTTGAGTCCGTCTTTGACATCAAAGGGTCGTTGACTTCAGGGGTTTTGATGCCAAATTTAATTAAATCTGCTAACTTTTCCAGGGGCAGGTAGGACTGTTGGAGAGCAGAGGGTGCTTCTTCCTCCTCCTTTCAAAACTTGCAAAGTTGTTGCTAGTAGCAACTGTAAGATACTGAAGCAACAACAGCATGTTTTCTGATTATATCTTATTAATAGAAAGACTAGAAACTCTGTAATTTAACATGCCAAAGAGAGAGTCAGAAATGAAATACTACAACGTAACATGCCAAAAAGAAAGTAAAAATTTAATTTCCATTTATATACTTGTGAGTCATTCTGTTAAAAGTGATCCATCAGACAGCTTAACGATAGTAAGAGGATAAAGAAGCCAAAGCAAATAGTGGCTACTTCCATTACCGTGTGCCAGTGTTTCCTGTCAGGTCTTCTCGTCGGTCAGACGTGGAGGTCCATACCTGGGGAAGGGAGGAAGGAGCTGTGCAGCGTGAGAAAAGACTCTTGTTGCCAAGAGGATTTGGAGAAGGTGAAGCTTCATGTATGGTTTATGAGACTGGCTTGTTTTTTAGCTAGGTTTTTATCATTGCGTTGGAGCGATATGCCTTATCTGACTGACTTCAGGTGGAGCTTTCATTTTGGCATGTTAGGATGCATATATAAGAAACTCTGTATTCTCCATTGATCAGTACATATTCTACAGACTTACAGCAGCTGTGTTTCTCCTCTTTGGCTTTTAGGAATTTGAGCTGCTGCTTTTTTTTTTTTTTTTTTAATAACTTTCTCAGCCTTTACAACACTTTACTGGTGACTAGAAATATTGGTAAAGTGCAAGCTGCTCAGTGTACATCTAGGTATTTTTGTGTCACCAGCTGGATCTGTTTTTTCTTCTTTAACTGTTGACTTTTTTTCCTCTGCAAGTCTGTAATGGATGACTGGTCTGGAAAGCAGAACTCTGCAAGAAAAACAGTGTTTGAGGAGGAAAACATAATACCTTGGCAAGTTCAGTTAAGATGAGGCTCGCTGGATAGGTTTGGCTTCTGGTTTACTGTCTTAAGAACATTTTAACAGAATGACATCTGTTTGAGAACAAAATTTTGTTCAGGACTAACTTTCAGAGCTTGAAACCAATTACTTCTGGGAGCTTGGTGTAACTCCGTGTCAGAGAAAGCCCAAAAGAGGCACCTCCTGTAATGCCCACAAACCTTACTGCTTCATGTTACATGTGATTTGATATAATGGTAGGCTGCCGCTGGTTCCCCTCGGCTCTGCCTGCCCCTGGCGATGTGCTCATCCTGCTTGCCTTGCCTCCAGCATGGCAAGTGAGGGAGCCCAGTTCATGGATTTGTTGTCCATCGTGGCTGTGTACCACTAGATCCAGCACTGAGGCAAGGGAGAAGCTCTATCGTGAGCAGTAGTAAACGAGAAGGATCTCTCTCTGCCCCAGCACTCTGCTGCAAGGCTGGGGGGGAGACATGGTAAGACTGCAGTACGAGCTGCTTGAAACGGTATTTGTTTATAGTACCCGTTGTTTTGAATGGAAGAAGGCAGAGTTCCTTGGCATTTGACTTTGGGTGTACATTGAAGCCCAAGTTTGACTCCAAAAGGCTAGTAAACATGATGGGAATGAAAAATTCATTCTCTGTCTTGCTGTTCGTTTGAGGTTACAGAAGTTACTGTGTCTCAGCCTGCTCCATTACAGGAGGGGTTTCCGCTGGTGCTGTGATTGATGTTTGACAGTGTGATGGTATCTTTCGAAGGAATGTTAACAGTCCCAGTAGGAATGATAATTTTGTTTGATAATGACCAGATGTGGAAACTGTTTCGTGCTGGTGACATGCCAGCAGTCTCTCTTTTTATGCATAGATTTTCTAGAATTGGAAATTACAGCATCGTTCTGCACTAGTATAAGAACACAAATAGAGCTTTTCACATAAAGCAAAGCTGTGTCTGGAAGTTCATATTAACAATTTCTTGGAGTTAGGTAAAAACATGTCTCATTATGCTCCGTTTCCTTCTGGATATATGGACTTTGTTTCTAAAAGCAGCAAAATGACTTCTGGCATAATTTATAATAATTATAATACTAAATTACAAATTATTTATCATAATAACTATTAGGATCTGAAATTATTCAGAATTATAACAAATTTAAAATCTTGCTTGGAATATGATGCAACATAATTTTGTTCCTTGAGCAAGAACTTCGGGGTTGTTTTGATCTTATGTTTGTTGCATGCTGTATGCATGTGGATTTATTTAGAAAGCCTTCGTTTAAGGCTGCCTCTGTTTCAGAGAGCTCACTGTTAGAAGGCACCTGTTTAATTAGCTAAATCTACATTTGGGAAAAGGAACAGGCAAGAGTTCAATAAGTAAAGCAGACACCATTTGGACAAATGAGAAAGAGATCCAAATAACTGAGTCCTTAAGCAATTAATAACAGCTGGAAGAAACTTGTATATAGAAATTTCAGACTTGAAGCTCTACAGCACCTGAGAGCCTTGCCTGGGAGCATGAAAGGTTTTGCCTTCTGCAGCTGGAGGGAAGCATAGCTGGAGCTCCTTCCAGATGGACCCACACCCACTCTCAGATTTCTTAAAGCTCACGTCTCAGTGTTAGGAGGCTTATAGCACATTTCTTTTGATGTATACCCTCCCCCTGCTTCCCTTTTTTTTTTTTTTTTTCTCTTCAATGTAAAATTCCCCAAAGAGCCTCTGTAGACATGTCAGGAGGTTTGTAACATTGTTAGGATACAATTTATTCTAAGTTTTATTTTATTAAATATATGAAGGAGTCGTTTAACTTCCTTCTAATTGCATTTTCTATTAGCAAAAAAATTTTCTGGATGTGTTCATCTGAAAATATTAAGGAGAGTTTTGTTTTCCCCTCAGGTTGAGGTAGTTCTTAGCTTAACCCCACCAATTTCTGTCTCTCCTTTTTTTTTTTTTTTTTTTTTTTTTAATTTGACTTAGTCTGTTTTCATTCTGAGACAATGCTCTTCTGAAGGTAGGAGAATCAGATGCAGGTTTTAGCTACAGTCAAGGTAAAGTTCTGTTTACCTAAAAGTAGACTTTAAGTTAATAAATTCAGTAGTTCATCATGCCTGCAGTACAGAGTTCATGGAGGAGTCTCTTGTTGTGTCTGTTCCCCATGGAGAACAACATAAGGATTTCTTCAAGTAATCTTGTTGTATAGCAATCTTGTCTGCAATGCATTCTTGTCCATTACTTGATAATAACAATTAAAACTTTTTTTTTTTTTTTTTCATACGAGGGTGTTGGATAAAGAGGCCTGAAATCTGTTTTGGTTTTTAGTAATGGAAGTGATTCATTTGTTGAGGAAAAGGAAGGAATGTCTGAAGATGAAGTGACTGTATGAGGTGAGACCCAAGGTACCAAGGTACATCTACATTCCCTCTGGCCGGGAGCAGTTGCCTGGGGAAGAGCGCAGGGTTGGGCCACGATGTGCTGAATAGTTTCCTGATCTCAGGCTGATAAGCTTCATGAGTCAAATGTGGTTTTGTATTAGCTATCAATCAAGTTTTTTTCCATGAGTTTTCTGAACCCTATTTGAACTTAACTAGCTTCTGTTATCTGTGATATCAGAGGAAGAAAGTGGCTTTAGTTTTTATCATGTTGCATGAGTAATTTTTTTTTGCTTTAGATTTTTTTGTCAACTTGGCTCAATTTGTGTGGGGAGAGGCAGTGAACAGTCATTTCCTATTCACTTTCTCTCTGCCTCTCAAGATTTTATAGATCTCCACTGTCTGTTTTCCCTACGGAAGAGTTCTGGTATGTTCAGATGCTTTCCATATGGAACGCATTTTGTGTTTTTGATCACCCTCACTGCTCTTGTTTTACCTTTTCCAGAACAGAAGAATAGCAAACAACCCCACAGCATCAACAACAAAAAACCTGAACAGTTCTTCCTGAATTTTTCACGATATAATTTTCCTAGCATTTTCAGGTTTTAATGTTACGGAGATTGCTTTTTCTGTTGGCTGTTCCACAGTTGGAACACAGAGCAACATGTCCATGACAGAGAATAGTGAAATTAAGTTGTCAGTAATTTTACATTTCTTAAAGCGGGCAATTGATTTGTTGTAAGACTCCATGCAGGATTTCAACATATTTTGCTTCAAGTTCACTGTAGAGGAGAAATGCTTCAGCTTTTCTTTTGTCTTTTACTAAGCATTCCCTCTAAAAGCAGCTTAGAAATAGGATTTCATTGTATTTTGATTGGACTCTGCTGTAAATTTATTTTTGTCCATTTGAAAGAGAGTAATTAAAAGATAAAACATCCTGGCTAGTGTTTGTTAATTGTTTGTAATGCTTCTTTCAATACAATTATAAAGTTTGTCATTGTAGCCTGTGGAGATGGTCAGTTCTCTGCATCCCTACTGACAGAATACTGTGAGTCTAGAAATGGTGTGTCATCTTCTTCTATAATTAATTGCTTATGCTTGGATGGTGATGAATAACCTAGTAGTGGTAGACCACAGAGTACCAAGTGATTACTTCAGAAAAAAGAAAAACAGACTTAGCATATGCCTCTGCATGCATGTGTTACCTAATGCCTATCATTACATACAACATTTTAGGAAATAAGAGAGTAATAACTTGAAATAATGCAGCTGTTGAATAGCTTGTTATGTTATGATAGTTTTTGACAATTATGTTTCTGAAAAGGAAATGGAGGTTAGCATACATGTTCATTACTCACAGCTTCCTCAATGGCTGGATTTTTAATGCCAAAGATGTTTTCCAGTCTACTTTGAAGAAAAAAAAATTCACATTTTAACAAACTCTATACTGGAAAAATGAAATTGAAGCTGAATACAGTATATACTCATGCCATACATCGTAAAGGAGGATATTGTTGAAACATTCGTCATAGCTTATCTTTCCAATTCAATAAAAGGGCTACAAAGAAATAGCAAGACTGGAGTTTGCTCATCAACTTATGTCCTGCCTAACACTGTGAAATTGTGTGTTGGCAGAAGAGCAAGCATTGGTGATGACAGGATGAGTTATTATGCTTGTAGGCAGAACTTAAGCAGCCAAGTCAAGTGTTGAAGACTTGATCTTTACGTGTACTCCAGAAATGTAAAAGTGAGCAAAACCGAAGAACAATGCTAAGAATCCCTTGGTAAGAATCCTAAACTGAAGCAAAAAATAGCAAAATAAGCTAATAATACAGAATTAATAATCAGACTGATGTAACTCAGCAGCATTTCTTTCCTTCACCCTTCTTCATGTCCTAATATTTGATTGCTTCAAAAGGTACAAGCAAAGCTAAAAGGACAAATCAAAGATCTTCCTCAGTTTAAGTCAGTGTTTTGTTATTCTCAGATAAAATCATAAATCACTCCTGAAGGAAATAAAGTAGTATCTTTCCTTCCTTCCTTCTTTCCTGATGTCCACAAAGGACAATAAGAAAACACTCCTGAATACCAAATACAAGTAAGATTGGAGACAGGAAAAAAATAACACTTTTCAAAGCAAAATCTAATATAGTAGCTTGAGAAAGACTCAGAAGCAGCTCTATTTTCTTAATCTATTTCTCTAAGAATAAATTCAAATACTGGCTTTTTTGAAATCTTGGGTTGTATACTTCCTCCCTCCCTTGGAGGGGGATTCTTGGTATTCCTTGATGTTTATTTCAAAATGGGCGGAAAAATGTGTGAATCTCAATTCCAGAAATGCTTCCAATTCTCTGTGAAGTAGTATTTTCATCATGTGAAGAAACAAAGCAAGTGGTTATTATGTTAAAAGACAAAATCGGCACGACTTCAGTGGAGTTTTGAACTTATGACCCATGTACTGCATTGCCCTAACTTACCCTAGATTTTGCTGTATTTGTGCCATCTTATGTGACCAAAATAATAACATGGAAACTTGGGGTCAGACCCAAGTGAAGTGATGGTACTGACCAAAATAAGGAGTCCAAGCGCTGATGGATGTGCCTGTGTTACCTGGCACACTGCTTTCAGATATATTGAGGAGGTGCTGGCTGTTTCACTATGCTTTATTCTTCTTGCTCATCATTAGCATTATTAATTTTTAAGTGTTCATAGTTTATGATCTGTGTATCCAAAATGGCCTTGTGCCCAGCAGATGAGTTTTCAAGGTTTGTAATGTAGACCTTTATACTACGGTGTGTGTGATGAAAGCTTTCTGCCAACATCAGACCGGGCACAGGGGTCCTCAGCTTGCTGACACCATGAAACGAGGCTATTGGAGGGTCACTAATCTAACGTGTAGTAAGATTAACTGGTCAGAGAATGTGCTGTACCTTCCGTTTGCTGTATCGGCTTACTTTCCTCACAATGTACAATATAGAGACATCTGTTGGGAACAAAAGAGGAAAGATGAAGGCAAAAAAAGAGCATAGTTTATGTAAGTAGGAGCACGTGCAAAAATATTTATTGTTTATCCTACAAATGGATTCCTTCTCTCTCTTCTATTCTATCCTAAGCTTTATGTGGTTAAAAATTACATAAATTTATTTGGGTAGATTTCTCATCATGATGTAAACCATTAATGAATTAGTTCCAGATATTCCTTTTAAAGTCTGACCATTTGCTGAACGCATAGAAGAATGTTATTATCTGAAAGAGGTAGCAGGCAGATAAATTTGGTATGCATGCAACTTCCAGTGATGTCCTTTAAAGCAAAGGCATAATAGCAGCTGCTGTGCAGGCGGTGCATGTTGCCAGTGGAATTTATTTCTGACCAACTGTGTACTCTTCGTCTCCAAATGCTCTGTCTGTCTTGAACAATTGCAGTGTGTAAAAAGAAAAAGTAGTGGGGGGGCAATTATAAGGAGGAGGACTATAGGAGTGAGATAAACATAAATACAGTTTTTACTCATGATCAAGGAAGTATTTGAATCTAAATTTTAGGAGTTGAAAAATTAGCTAATTATAGATTTCCGTTTTTTTTTTTTTTTATTGTATGAATGACAAAATACTGTTAATATGGTGTTTTTCAGAGGGCTTAGATTTGAAGTAGATATAAATGCAAATTATAGCGGCTTTTGATGGCACAAATGCTTTAAGTTACTTTGAAAATGTATTTTGCAAGTATATTACTTGGCAAGTATGTGGGTTTTATTTGTATGAAGTATGAGTACAAAAACCCCATCAACTTGTTTGGAGAAGGCTTTCTTAATTATTTGACAAACAGTTACACTTCAACCCTAGATTTCATTTTTTATGTATATTGAAAATAATCAGATTTTCGAAATGTGAGTAATTTGTAGGTGTTTAGAAATATCAAGTACAGCCTTTCGCAGAATAGGATATAAAATGTATTTAATTTCTTTGGTTTTTCTAATCTGGATATGCAAGACACTTAGAAAAGCACCTCTTGGCTGGTGGTGTTGGGTTTTAGTGGTTTTGTTTTGTTTTGTTTTTTCAATTGGTGCGTATTAAAGCGTGCTATATCTGTTCTGAAAGAGCATCATAGGCTACCTAGGAAGATTATTTTTTTTTCTCTTACTTCCTAATAGCTGTTTTCAGTGTTTTGGATATTGATATAGTCTTGGCAGCAGCTACAGATGAGAAGTGCATTAAGTCATCTGGTTGGGGTCAGTGTTGCGAGAAGATTGTTTCTTGCTGTGTATTAATAGGATCTTCTGTCAGCTAGCAGGCAGGAGCTTTTGAGTAACTTGATATTGAAAATATTTCTTCTCAATCATGCCCAAAAAGGTAGGTCTAACCTACCTAATCAAATTGCTCATCAGGAATTCTAAAAGCTTGTCCGTATATGATTATATATTTTATATATCTTTTCCAAGCTTTTCCGGCATGTAAGTCCAAATTCACTCGAGACCTGCTTTTGGTCTGGTCAGGTGCATCTCTGTCCATGCCTCCCTGGGATCCCCCAGGTGATATGCAAGATGACAGTGAGAACATAAGTGAGACATGCTTCACTGGTATTTCCCAAGATGTTTTTTCCTCCCCTCTGAAGAGTTGGATTACCCCCGTGAGGAAGCTCTTTACTAAGTGTGCTCTCTCTTTGATTTTCAGGCCAGAGCCTCAACAGAAAGCTCCCTCTGCACCTCCACCTCCACCCCCACCCCCACCTCCGCCCCTGCCGGAGCCCACCCCGCCAGAGCCAGAGGAGGAGATTTTAGGGTCCGACGATGAGGAGCAAGAGGATCCTGCAGATTACTGTAAAGGTGTGTGCAGTTCAGCAGTGTTGATGAGGGTAAACATTGCCATGCAAGTCTTAACTTTGTTTCTTGGGAGGTTTTTAAAGACCTGCTCTTTAATTACGGAATTTGTTTATACAAGAATTATGAACAACTGCTCATTTCAGGTTCAGATGCACAACTGTCTTCAGCTTGACTTTTTCACTTAGCCATAGCTTATTTATACATTTTACAATAAAGATACAAATATTGCATCCCTGTTTTCTTCCTGATGTTGTAATTGTAAGAATAGAGAAGAAACTTTTCTGATGGATGTTAGTTGTAAGAGAAACAAAAACACCCAAATGAAAACAAACAACCCCTCCCATACTCCAAAAGGTTCTAAAATGCCTTGTTGCCTTTAACATCAACTACATTTATTTTTAATCTATATCTTTTTTCCCTCTTCTCTCACCTGCACCAGCCCGAGATGTCACATGCTTTTTTACATGCTGTCTTTCACAGCCATCAGCATTGTCTGAGGCTCTCTATACATTTGTTTTAGCTCTTGATTGCCTTAATTTTTTTAGTTGCTTATATTCATGTTTTTAATATTATTAAATGCGTAAAAACATGCCTGCAGTACAACAATGTCAATACTTAAGTTTGTTTTAGTGTCACTGCTAAAGTTGCAAGTCTGTTCCCATTAGGGGAAAATGTATACTCTATATGAAAAATCATAAGTAACAGGTCTATCAACTTTGAGTTATCTATCGTACTAGATTTCAAGGATATGAATTTACTTTAGGAAACATTGAAGTTTTATTACTTCAGATTAATGTTTTTGAACAGCCAAAAAGCAGTGTGTGCACATTGACTATATCTGGTATTTTATATTCCTCATACCAAGAAACACTTGCTGTGTCAAATATGATGATGTCTTCTTAATCAGAAGTTTCTGTGTAAGCCTGGAGGTGTGCTATTTTAAGAATCCCCTCTCCCAGCCTTGAACAAGTCCTTTTGTATTTTCAGATTTAACAATTGAAAGCAACTAGTGTAAGAAGTTTTATTAATATGTGATATTTCAAATGCTTAAGTGGCTTCCAGGTATGAATAGTGAAAACCAAATAGTAAACTAAAATTAAATGTTGTTGTCTGCAGCAGGCAAAAGAAGAATGTTGCTAAAGCGTTTTTTGGTTGGTTTTTTTTTTTTTTTTTAGTATTTCCGTTATAACACATTTGTTCCTTAAGATAACTCTTTTGGTATCTGTAACATCTTCCATAAGTGAGTAAGGATTTGTTGTTTAAACATCTGTTTACCGGTAAACATCTCTATTTCTTTGAGATTAAGCATTTCAAGGCCCTCACTTAATTCTTCCTTGAAATAAGGGCTGCATTTAATTTCAAACAATCCATTGTTGTCTGTGTTCCAGTATCTCTTGCAAAATGGCACCATCTGGAAAAGCTAGATCACAAAACAAAACAAAAAGAATAGTCTAAGTTTACAGCCTGCTTATAATTTACCTGTTTAACTAGAGTCTCTGTGACTATAGCAGGTCAGTAGTGAGATCTGTGTGCTTTTAAAATGGATTACATGTTACACTAAGAATACTAGCAAATTTCTTGAAAAAGTAAAAGGAATTTCTGTATGCTTAAAGGTTCTTCTGAAACCTTCTGGTCTTGAAGCTCTGAATTGATGGACATAGCTTTGGTTCATTTGAATGTCATAATCATTATTTGTTTCTGCGAGAACAGTGCTTTAGGTGCTCCAGTAGATGATGCACATATTTTCTGACTGTAATTCCCTATAAGACCGATGAGTACATTTTCTTCGTTTAGTGTGCTGGGGTTGAAGTGAAGGGAAGGTCACCATGTTGTATAAGAATCTGAATCGAATGGCCAGATTGGGATGATCTGGAGCCATACAGACGTTCTGTTTGTTCATTTTGTATTCATTATGGGTAATAAATAAGTTATTTGCTAAAGAATTGCAGAGATGAATTTTAGATACATTATTTCAATTTTTTTGAGATGTATTTTATTAGTTTGATATGTTTTTCTGTTTTGCGTAACCTTACCTTTGTTTACAGAGTGGAAGATAAATATTTGGAAATTATCATTTATTACTGGAGTGCCTCTTTTATTCCTAATTTTATCTCCAAAATGGCAATCGCCCAGGATTATTGAGTGAGGCACAGAGCACACTTCATCTGTTCTCAACTCCAGTCTGAAATTTCATAGGAGGCCAATTTTGATGAGGGAGTATATAATTAATTTTTTTAATGATTCAACATTTTAACTGTTAACTGTAATTCCTATTGCCAGGGTATTTTTGTTACTAATTTTTTTTTAAATTTATTATTTTTAAGGATATATTACTATGTGCTGGGCTCACATCTTCACTGCATTACATGGTGGTTAGTAAATAGTCATAATAGTATTTTTAATCAAGAAATGAGATTAGTTTGAATTAGCACCTGATGTGAAAGAGACAACTAACAGCAATTGGTGTAACGCAGACTAACCTCTGTTCCCCGGGGGCTTCCTCCGGGGCCTGTTTAAACCTGTGAAATGACTTCTGTTGTTGTCACTGAAATTTACATTAAATGCTTTTCAGATCCTTATTTGTTTAAGGAATGGAAATATCAAAAGTCCAACAAAGTGATTTTTCAAGGGGTACTTAGACAATGACGCTATTTTTTCTTTCTTTCTGAAAAGCCTTGAAACACTTTGAGATTTTTTCAAGAGCCTGTAGTGTCATGGATGTAATTGGAATTCTTTGCTTCTCTGATCATCTTCTTTGCCCCCTGGAGATGTCTCCCATTCATCCAGTTCACAAAGGGAATAATTCCCTATACAAACATAGAACTAGCCAGCTACAATTACCAATAGATTCAGGAGACATTTAGGAATAATGATCTCATTTTTCTGACCCTCCTTCTTGAGTGCATGTAGCTAGCTAGCTAGCTGTGAGAGAGACTTTTTTTCTGTGTGCTGCAGTAAATAGCACAACAGGTTTTTTTTGTTACATTATCAGCAGTGCCACTTATACATTGTATATTTTCAAATACCAATATTGTTTTTCCAAAAGTACATCATTTTTTTCAACCTGCTGATTTTGCATAGATGCTTTCTTGTTACTACTATTTATAAATGCTTTCTGTAACATTAAGAACTTCAATAATTACATTCATTGTAGGATTACGCAGGTTTTTAAAATGCATTTAACTAAGTGTGTTGCTACCTGGTTTTCCACAACCTGTAAATGACTATGTCGCTGACATGAACAATCAGGGAGTAATGTGTACAGTAACTGATTATTTCCAAAACTGCTCCTGTTGTGGCTTAGGACAGTAGAAAGTATCTTGTGAAGAAGAATATGCTACTGCTGTTGGTATCTGTAACATATGCTAGTGTGTTGCTATAATTAGTTAGGACAGTGCTGTAGTGACCAAAATAACATGGCTTTTACATATATAGTATTGTTATTCTTGCAATGCATAGATTTTTACTAAAATAACTTATCAACCCCCAGTTTATTAACTTGACTTCGGTGTCTTTGACTGATTTCCTCTGTAGGGTATTTTCTCTCCTGTCTGTGATGGGAAGAAACTGTCCCAAGTTTTTGATTATTTTTGACCCTTTGAAGCACAAGTATGCCAGAAGCTATCTGCAGAGAGGCAGACTTACAAGGCACTTGTTTACCTAAACTGTTCTTAGAAACCTATGTTTACCTGCATTTAAATTCTTCATCATTGACTGTTATGTTGTTAATATGTCAAAAAAAGCAAATATTTTTAATGCAAAAAAAATTACCTCTGGACCTTGTTTTATATACTTGAGGGCCCACAGACACCCTTCCGGCAGTGCAAACAGCTGCATGAATTGTGAGTGTTTTTATATATATCTGAAGCCGTATAACTGTTAAGAAATGATTTAATAGGACTAGATATTTAGGAAAATTGTAAAATGGTCCAGAAGTTTTTGTATTGTTGAATTTTAAAATCTGTTTTGCAAACCACAGAGAGGTGTTAAAACTATGTGTTACATATTTTTCATTTTTTTTTAATTATTTCTGTTTGCAAAAGGAATAGCGATTATACAGAAAACAACGTTTCATACTTTTCACTGTTTCATGTAATGATACCTGCAGAACAAAACTCAGAAGAAAGGATACTGTGATAGTGAATTATGTGGAAGTGTTTTACATAATTTGTGCTGTCAGGTCAGCAGACAATTCATTACAGAAATGCAAACTTTTTCAGTAATGGAAGAGTAAAATTACTGTATGTTCTCTCAGTGTTCCTCTCACTTCGATCACTTCATCATTCTAGATAAAGTTTTATGGAAAGAATATAGCAAAGTAATTTTTTTTTTTTTTTTCCCCATAGAATCACAGAGTGGTTTAGGTTGGAAGGGACCTTGAAGATCATCAAGTTCCAACCCCCCTGCCATAGACAGGGACACCTCCTACTAGACCAGGTTGCTCCAAGCCCCATCCAGCCTGGCCTTGAACACCTCCAGGGATGGAGCTTCCTCAGCTTCTCTGGGCAACCCGTTACAGTGTCTCACCACCCTCAGAGGGAAAAATTTATTCCTAATACCTAATCTAAATCTACCCTCTTCCAGTTTGAAGATATTCCCCCTCGTCCTATCACTACACGCCCTTGTAAAAAGTCCCTCCCCAGCTCTCCTGTAGGCCCCCACTGGAACCTGTAAGGTCTCCCTGGAGCCTTCTCTTCTCCAGGCTGAACAACCCCAACCCTCTCAGCCTGTCTTCATAGGAGAGGTGCTTCAGCTGTCTGATCATCTTTGTGGTCTTCCTCTGGACCCACTCCAACAGATCCATGTCCTTCTTATGCTGAGGGCTCCAGAGCTGGATGCAGTACTCCAGGCAGGGTTTCAAGAGACCAGAGCAGAGGGGCCGAACTGCCTCCCTCAACCTGCTGGCCACGCTTCTTTTGGTGCAGCCCAGGATGCAGTTGGCTTTCTGGGCTGCAAGCGTACATCGCCAACTCATGTTGAGTTTCTTGTCAGACAACACCCCCAGGTCCTCCTCCTCAGGGCTGCTCTCGATCCATTCTCCGTTAAACCTGTATTTGTGCTTGGGATTGCCCCGACCCACATGCAGGACCTTGCACTTGGCCTTGTTGAACCGCATGAGGTTGGCTTGGGCCCACCTCTCCAGCCTGTCCAGGTCCCTCTGGATGGCATCCCTCCCCTCCAGAGTGTCTTCCTTGCCAAACAGCTTGGTATCATCGGCAAACTTGCTGAGGGTGCACTCAACCCCACTGTCCATGTCGCCGACAGAGATGTTGAACAGTACAGGTCCCAGTACCAACCCCTGAGGAACGCCAGTTGTCACTGACCACCACTTGGACATTGAGCCATTGACCGCAACTCGTCCAGCCAGTGTGATCGTCCAGCCAGTTCTTTATCTACCGAGTGGTCCATTTGTCGAATCCATGTCTCTTCAATTTAGAGACCAGGATATCGTGTGGGACAGTGTCAAATGCTTTGCACAAGTCCAGGTAGATTACATCTTACTGCAAGGGTAGTTAAATTGAGAATTAAATTAAAACTTAGTTTTATTATTTAATGTTTCTATCAGTGTGGATTTGTATATGTGGGTTTGTTTGGCAAAATTTCTATAATAATGAAGCTGCAATAGGCTTGGGCTTCGTATGTGGGTGATACTGTTTATTTTTGCAAATGAAGTGGACAGCATAATAGTCAATGCTCTCAGTAAGTCCGTGTGTGTCCCCTGTTCCGTGTGTGTCCCCTGTTTTCCTGGAGTGTAAATCCGGTTGGGTGTTCCAAAAATGATCTGATTTTTCCTTTGAAAAGTAAGGAGTTCCCACTTGGCAATGTTGCTTGTTTTTACTGAGGTTGACACAAATGAGCAGTGGAAACGGAGGTGTCTTTTTAGGTTTACTAGGTGAGTTGTCATGGCAGCTTTTCAGGAACATTTCCTTCCCCGTGATGGGGCAGAGGGTAGGTCTTCCCCCAAGGGGGGAGTCCTGGGACTCAGTCCTAGCCTGGGTCTGTAGGTCTCAGTCCTCCTGTAATGACCTGTACTGCTCTTCTTTTAGGGCCTTCTTTTTCCTTTGCTCTTTTTTTAACTGAAAATGTTGATGTCTGTATACCTAATGATTTGTAAACTGAAATACTGTGTGTGATAGTAAGTCCACAATTTTCACGCATTAAAAGTTAAAAGGTTGTTCTCGTATCTGAGCCTTCACAGATAAGAGATGGAACTTCAGCACCTTACTGCTAAGCTGGGAGAGCCGAGACTGTACGCTGTGTGTCCGTCCATGCTACCTGTGCACTGATGAACACAGAATCATTTCTTGACCCTCTGCGGTGGTATAAACCGGGAGGCAGGTGGGCAGGGAGGTGGCAGGTGGAGTCAGCGCTGCTTAGCCAAGACTTGGGCTGCCCATCTGAAATGGTTTGTTGCTGTTGCTTGGTTCAGGCCGGCCTCTGCCAAAATGAATACTTGTGGGTGCTGCTTCACCCGTGCTCTGGCCCGAGCTGTTTGGGTCTCTGCCAGCGGTGTTACGTGCAGGAGCCTGGGCAGCTGCGGCCACGTCGGACGGGCCAGCTTTTGGTTGAGGCCGTGAGCAAACCAGCGAGTGTCTGCTCTCTGCTAAGCTCAAAGTTACACCTTAACATACAAATAGCGAACCTCTGTGTGTTTTAGAGTTTCAGTTTAGACATACCAACATCTAAAGGGATACATTATTTAAGCTTTATTGTTCTGTTGACTCTGTAATCTTTATAGTTCTGTTACGCGATTGTGTTAAATTTACTAATCTGTTCTTGAAGCATTTGAGAAAATTTCACAAACTCTTGAACTTCTGTTAAGGCAAAAGATGTTAGTAGCAAAGAAAGGATATAGGCATATCCAGATTTGATGTTGCTATTCCATAGATAAGGAGATAAGAGAGAAGTCCCTGTTTTAAATCCAAGGAATTAAGTTATAATTTCACATTGTTGTCTTAACTGGGCACCAGTTCTAACAAGATTTTCAGGGGATTTCAAAACAAATATAGCAGCTTAGAGAAAGTAGTCTGAGGTTTTCCTAATTTTAAGTGGAATAGTCAGTAACTGAGGATCCTGCCAAAGGACAGTTGGGTGTGACATTATGAAGGACCAGAAAGAGCCGAAGAGGTGATTACTTGACAGCTGCTCTGAGTCTGCTGCTGGTGATGTCCTGGAGAGTTGCATGGTGCAGCTTTATTATTTTTTTGCAATTTAGGCAAAATTCGGGATGTTATTATTAGTGTATTCAGGTCTGAATAATAATCTTGTGTGATTGTTGTTTTCCCTGTGTTTGACTGGGAGGAAGAACGCCTCTTAAAATACAAAGGAAGTAAAAAGCTTCATTACACCTCCTCACACTGCCTAGAAACCTGAGCTCCAGCCTGCTCTGTCCTGTTGGCCTTTCTGCCTAATGGGGCTTTTGAGGATCTGTCTAGTGGTATAAGTTAGGACTGGGCAGACTTTGGTAATTAAAAAGCAGTTCAGACAAAGCCCATAGCTGCCTGCTCTCTCTTCTTCCTCACTGTAAAAACCTCAGACATGAGAAAAATACGTTGCTGCTGTGGGTCAGGAGCCAAGCAGAAGAGCATCAATGAAGTCTGCATTGTTCTTAACATTTTCTCAGGAAGTATTTTATTGCTACCTTTATTAGTGGAAAGCAAATGAGAATTAAAACAATCTCTGTTGAGCTTCTGCAGTCATCCAAAATATGTTGACAGGAGGAGCTTCAAATATGATAAAGAAGTAATGTAGATCTTTCCTGTACTCTCTGTGAAGTGGAAGATAAGCCTGAGGAAACAGAGAACAGATGGTAATATTATCACAAATAAAAGCCATAAGAGAGAAGGGTGAATAAACTCTACAGTAGTTACAGGACATGAGTTTTTTCCCTCCAGGCCAAGTAAGGCAGAATTTTTAACATTAGAGTAAAATGTTCTTTAGATTTCATATTTATAGTACAAGACAATTTGAAGAGGAACATTTATACTGCAAGAATTACTTGAAAACCTGGGAATTATTGGTTGTTTTCTGAATATTCTCTTTCTACTCGTTTTTTCATGAAAGGAGGCTATCATCCAGTGAAAATTGGTGATCTTTTCAATGGCCGGTATCATGTTATTAGAAAGTTAGGATGGGGACACTTCTCTACGGTCTGGCTATGCTGGGATATGCAGTAAGAAAACTATTTATTTCCATTCACTTTTCTCTTAAGATGTTACTTTGTTTTGTTTGCAATAACCTTTGGTTTACAAGCATGACTAATTTATGTAAAAGTTTGCTATCTTCTTATGCAGAAAGATGTCTGTAGTCTTATTTTGCTGTTGCTTAAGAGTGTAGTTTATAAAAGCTCTTAGAAATAAGTGTAATTCTATTTTCTTTGACAAATTAGTTTTGCTTATTGAATTTGCATGTTCTTAAACATATGAGAGTAAGCTAATGTTTTTAGTTCTGTTGTATCTTTAATGAAAAAACATAGTTATACCTTGATTGAATGATAAAACATGTAACCGAATTCCTCTTCTAAAGATATTGGCATCAAGGAGACAAAATATTCAGTTAGTCAGACTGTTAACAGAGTATTGTTAAAAGTTGTTTTAAAGTATAATCTCAGTGTTTTCTGTCAGAATAAATTAAGTTATAAAATATTCAGTTTATACTTCCCAACCTTCAAAGTATGTCTATTTTAGCTCAGAGCATGTGTTGAATATGTTTTGGTTCTTTTCAAGGGGGAAAAGGTTTGTTGCAATGAAAGTTGTAAAAAGTGCCCAGCATTATACAGAGACAGCCTTGGATGAAATAAAGTTGCTCAAATGTGTAAGTATCACTTGTGCAGCACAGGGCTCAATACCAATAATAATAGTAATAATGAATTTAAAAAATCTAGCGGGATATTTTTTTAAGCTTTTTTTACGTATTTTTTTCTAAATGGCTGGCTTATTATGTATTACCATGATTTCTGAAGCTCAAAAATACTGTTCAACCGCATGTGGAAAGCTAACTAAATAGTACTCATTTTGAAGTGTTTTGGTTGGTTTTTTTTTTCCTAAAATGTCGGTGTTTACATTCTTGGTTTAGGTTCGTGAAAGTGACCCTAATGATCCCAACAAGGATATGGTTGTACAGCTAATTGATGACTTCAAAATTTCTGGAATGAATGGAATTCGTATCCTTTTGAAAACATGGCATCTTCATTAAAAATGAATTACTGAGATAAGTAAGCATTTAGTTCTGGCTTTTTTCTAGTTAGTCTTACTTTAAATTTGTAATGCAGAAACACCATATATATATATATAGATGCAAAAAGTAGTCCAATGTGTAATGCAGTCACTGGAGCAAAAGTAGCTTAGCTTTTCTAAACACAATGCAAAATAAAAAAAAGTAAACTCTCGTGTATCCTGTCATGGTCTGCTAGAACTAGAGATGGCTTACTGGAGTTTTACTGAAAAGATTTGTAATAACTGAGGCTTACAGGAAGTATGGTTTGCTCTAGACTAGTAAAGAGAAAGAATGTGTCAGTGTCATGAAGAAGCTTTTTTCTGTTTTCTTGTGGGAAGTGTGAAGGCATAGAGATTCTTTTCTTGTTTATGTGATCTTCTTTTGGCCAGGTGTTAACCTCTTTTGTGGCAAAGGATTTAAAGCTTTACCTTTGAATGCTTCCTTTAAAAAAAAAAAAAGAGACAAAGTAAAATATGACTGAATATTGTTCTCAGGGAAAGTTTTTGGTCTATGAATATATTTGATTTTAGAGTTGAGCTAAAGTGAGTTATCCTTGCTAATTATATTAGATGTTTTAGCAGCTTATTATATTACTGTGCTTTCATTTACTGTTACAGCTGGTATTTATGTGTATGCTTGTTGTGTCTTGGAGCCTTAATAGCAGACCTCATTGTTCATGGTGTCATACTACCAAACAAAGAGACAGTTACTGCTCTAGAGAGCTTAACACTCAGTTGATTTTGGTGATGTGCCTTCCGTCTTCAGCAGATCAGGTTAAGATGCTGTTCACCAACTCTCGTCCTCCAGGAGAGGAGTCTTGGAGGTGACTATTGGTAAATCTGAATGCCCACTAGAAAGCATCCTTTCAGGGAGAAGAGTGCAAGAATTTTCGACCCATCCATCTGTCTCTTGACACTAGTTATGAAGCCTTTGGGTCTGTGATAATTGAGAATAAGAGTGTGGGGACAAGTATTCTCTCTTGCAGAATGGGGTCTTAACTGCTTTCTTTCCCTCTGTTGCATTTCGGGTTTGTTTCCTGGTTGCTTTGGTAGTCATCTAGCATGATAGAAAGTTGCTTAAATGTGGGTGAGGTTAGTACAGTCTGCTTTTTTCCTAGGTTTTATCATCAAATTGAAATGAATTAAGATAAACCATACAGTTGCCAGTAGTCATTTCAACCTGAATATAAATGGTTTGTGATCAAGGAAACTGCTTAACACAGTGAGGCAAAGAACTCTGGTTAGGGTTTCTTGGTGCTGCTGTTGTGCTTCAAAAAATAGGTTTTAATTTATGAACTGAGATGCTTATTAAGTATTTTATGAATATCTATTGTCTAACTATGTTCACAAAAAATAATGCAACCAAAGCACTTCAGGTCTTCAGCGGACAGCTGTACAATTGAAGAAAACTAAAGTCATTTTTAGAAATCAGAAATTTTGACTTACTGTTTTCATTGTAAAACACTACCGTGAAATAGGAAATAAGAAAATGTATTCATAACTATACATAGAAATAACTCTTACCTGTTTAACAGAGCAGTTTCCCCAATAACGTTCTTAAATTACTGCTAAGATCCACATGTATATATACATCTATATTAAAGGTGAGAGCCATTCCTGAGTGAAGAGTAAATTTTGTTAGTGATATTATTTTGAAAGCATATCCAAATTTTATATTTTTGTAATATAGCACTTAAGTTGATAAAGCCAAAAGAGATGTGTACTAGTGAAAAATAAGGGTTCAGATAGCTTTGTGTTAGCAGATTAAAACTGGACAGCTGATACTGATTTACTCTATTTCAGATTTACCTCCATGTTGAAAATTCTGGCAGTACAGAAGTTGTTTTATATGGAAGGCAAATGTTCCTGCCTTACCGAGAAGTACATTTTTCAGAAAGGTGCAGTAAGACAGGAGGGGCTGATAACTGGACTCAAATTTAAATTACAGCTGGAAGTCTGTCCAAGTCGTAGCCACCAGTGAAAACATGATATCAAGTATCTTTTGCTTTGAGTTTTCGTGTGAACAGTTTGTGCATCCTGAGTTGCATTGTTTATTTGAGCAGTGGTTGGTTGCACTGATTATTTGATCAACTCCTTTTCATCTTCTAGGGAAAAAAAAATCTTTGGTGCAGGTTCTTTTGGGAGGGAGCAGGTAACTGATTTTAATGTTTTGCTGCTATTTGTTTCTGTTTTAAAAATGCCATATTAGTGCAACATTAATGTTATTGAGTTGAACAGCTTGAGAGAAATAACAGTAATTTGAAAGTTACCATGCTCTGCCATTTACAGCTTCTTTGGGCAAGTCACTAACTGTCTGTTCCTTGACTGTAATTTAAAATGACATATGCTTGATAGAGGCTTGATTATTGGTTACGGAATACATTTAAAAGTTAAAGCAAGACAGAAGAGAGGTGGGTGAATCCTTTGGATGGCTAATATCACAAAATGTCATGGAGCTTCCAAACAGGGAAATTTGTCAAGAACCATGTAGCACAGAGCTGGGAACGTGCAGAGCCATTGGCCTGTGGTGTGTCTCTGAAAACAGTCATCTTTCTCCTAGGAGCTGTGATAAATGTTTATATACAGAGGGATTTTAACAGTGTGTGTTATGCTACACTAGACTGATAATTTTTTACCTATTTGTGCTTTTTAAAAAGATTGCAATTATGATTTTTTCAGGAAATAACAGAATTCCCAAACTTGTGCACTTTGTGGTGTTTTCAGTAAGTGCAGATTATTATGTTTGTCTGCCTTGGATATTTATTAGAGCCTTAATAAATGTTTAGAGTGTAGCATTTTTTTAAAGAAAAGATTCAGATAGTCATGTAATGAAACAAGTGTTCAGAGAGACAAGTGAAAAAATAAAGAAGGAAACGTTCCTGACATAAATTTATTACAATTATTATAATGTCTGTTTATCTCCAGACAATATACAGCATGAATTAAATGCCATAGAGCCTAAATGCTGCCACTCCAGAAGCAATGGAGATATATCCAGAAGTGCTCTGTGTTGGTACCAGAGCTTTATTTCATTTAGCTTAACTAGTCTTTAATCCTCATCAGATTTCTAAATACTCCTGTAATGTGTGTGTAGATAGATAGTTACAGGTAAGATTTCAGTCAAGAAAGAGCATCTTTAACTACTTAAGCCTGTCAGCTGATTAATGTTACGCTTACTCTCGCTTTTGCTGCTCTGCTCAGTTTTCCCTTTTTGACATTCCCCAAACTGCTTCGAAGAGTGTTTCATAAGAGGAATATCTGCTGGGTGGGCTTCAGGTTTATTTTTGCTGGAGGACTTTTCGGACATACTCATCTGTCAGGATGTTGGTGCTGTAGGAAGATCCTGGGGCTTGCAAGGCTGGGTTCCTAATAGTTAATGCCCAGCTTTTCCCAAACACTTCGTTGTGGGCAGTCTGGCTTACAGTTAACATTTTTGAGGTCAGGATAGTAAATAAGACAACAGTCACGTTTTCGCATACCTATTCCAAACGCTGAGCCTCCTGTATGTTTTCTCCCTGTCCCAGTTGCTCCCCCAGTACTGAGCATACCTTGATTTTGTCCGAGTCCTCCCAGCAAAATGTTGCAGTCTCTTTTTTCAGGTAGATATCACTTCTCTTTCTTGTGGCTTTCCCTCTATTTGTCTGTCTCTGCCATTCCTCCTTGCATCTTCCTTCTGGGTGTCCTCCCCTTGCCTTTCAGCTATTCACTTCCCTACTCCCCCTTCTCTTCTGCTTACTGGCAAGGCTTAGCAATTCTGTAAGTGCAAGGAATGGCAGGAATGTGCATTGGAGAGTCTGCAGCAGCAGTGGTCTGAAGGACTGTGGGTGGGTGTCCTAAATTTCATTTCTGAGTGCTGCAGTGTCTTGCCTTTCTGAAATCTATGTTGCAGTAGCATTGCAACTTCACTGTGTGGGCTAAGTCAATAAGCCCTGCAGAGCTAATGTGCTGTGCTCATCCTTTTTGATGGCTGTGTGCTTTACTAGTGACTTCTGTTCCTTGGGTGTTTGTGTGATAAGGTAACCAAGACTGTCTCCTCTTCTGAGTGGAACAGAGTTTTAAAATATTCTGAGCAGACTTGATTGTTATGATTGAGAAATGATTCTTTGCTGTCTCCTAATACAGGAATTAAGGAACACGAGGTGAGATGAACAGGTAGCACCAACCAAAATGTTGCCATTCTTCACAGTGTGCTTTGACCCATCTTGAGACCTTTTAACTTTGGTCTAACTCCAGCATAGGAGATGTAGATTTTAAAACTTCAGTTAGCTTCATGCATATGTGTAGGTACTTGAGAAGGATGTAAATAATAGACCAACAAAGTAAGTCTCATTTTGACACAAGTCAAGACAGTGACTTTAAGATCATTGCCAAGACTCTAGTTAATAAAACTTAGAGAAGTTAGGTAAGATTTCTCCCCTAACAGTGTAGTTCCCTGTGAATGGTCTCTGAAATACAGTCTCACTTCATCCGTTGAGATTTTCCTGCAGTATCCATCAATTAATTCATATTCTGGTATTTGTATTACATTATTCTTCGCAAGGTTATAGGATCACGTAGTTAAGCTTTTAACATTCCTTCTGATTTCCAGGGACGTTAAGGTCTTTCCCGGCTCCAATTTGAGGATTAACTCAATACAGTCAAATTGTATAATTTCTTGCCGGAATGTTGTGGGTTATAAAAATTACAATTAGCTTGAATATCTGAGTATTTTCTCAATAGAAAGATAACCGACGCAGGTGTTAACTGTAGAATCTCTAACTTAGGAAGCCCTTGAACTACAAATCGCTGGAAGTTCCTGCATCTTGTTTTTTCCTAATACTCTTTCCTGATCATCTACTGTTGGCCTCTGTTGGTGGCCGATAGTAGATACTGGGACAAATTAAACTTTTTGGCATTGTGTTTTAGCATGTTGCTTCTGAGTTCCACATTTTCTTTGTTCCTGAGTTCTTCAGTGATTGCCATTATTCTCTGCAGGTAAAACTGTAGGTGGTAAGAGATCCATTGTCTTACTACTTTAGTCTTTGTTGTCAAGTGATTCTTAATTGAGCCTAATCAAAAAGATGTTTAGTATGGTTCCTTTTCTAAAACACTGTTGCTTCAGTCTTTTGTTGTTAAAACCTTCTATTCATATAATTTTAAATTTATTAGAAAGTAGAGATAATAGGCCAAATCAGTACTTTGAATTGTTTCAAAGAAAAGAAAAAAGTTATTTTTTACAATTACCTATTTCATTGTTCAGCCTAATGCTGTTGTTAACATGTAGAAATAACTGACAAGATTTGCAAAATTAAAATGTTTTATTTTAGTTTGTTCTACATTTGTGCACTGTTCTTGTAGGTGTTTATATATAATTGAAATGTAGTACCAAAGCATACACCATGCTCTGCTCATTTTAGGGGGAACTGTTTTCCCTCTAAATAGGGTGATGACTGTTTTAGCCATTGTACAAACAAACATTTGCATTGATCTCATCAACAAGTTTATTTGGAAATTATCCTTAATTAGATTGCAGATGTCTGTATGGTCTTCGAAGTACTTGGACATCATCTCCTAAAATGGATAATCAAGTCCAATTATCAAGGCCTTCCCATCCGTTGTGTAAAAAGTATAATTCGCCAGGTAAGATTTCTTAATGTTTTAATTAGGTTTTTCCATCACTGTTAACAATTTGAAGGTTAAAATAATGATATTTCAACTGAACTCTTACTAATGAATACGTAAGATAAGATAATTGTACTGGTAACCCCCGGTGCGGGGTTGCAAGAGCATCTTTCTGGATAGCCACCATTTCTGCATGCTGGGTAGATTTTTGTTTGTTTGGGTTTGTTTTGGGGTGGTTTTATTTTTTTAAGTCAAGATTTTGCACTGATACGGGAGGTTCCTGAGTTGCTTTAGAAATTAAAAAGTTGAAGCAATGAGTCTTTTTCGTAGATGTAAGGATATTCGTATTCAGTTGCAGTTTTGGTTGAACGTGATGCTTCTTAATAAGATCTTCTGGAAAATAAACAGAAGGAACAGTAGGAAATAATATCTTATTATAATAAAACTGAAAAAATCTCACTCTGAAAAATATGTTCTAAAGGAAAAAGCTGTTCTTTGAAAATTGTGTTGTCTGTCTGTATTTAAGTTTTTGTAGAGTCAGAGGGCTAACAAGATGAAACAGTTCAGAACATTTCACTGGGACATGTTCTTTCAAAATATGTTCTTTTGCTATACTACAAAAATCAAATTGCTGAAAGGTGATTTTAAGGAGAAATAGTCTTTCAGCAAGGAAAAAAATCATATATATGTCTGATTTTGTATGTACTGTTAATCTGTGTGCAGTTAATACCTACAAATGACAAAGAAAGTATTTTGGCACTTAAATAACTTGTATTGGCTTTACCAATACTACATCGATTTTACTAATAAGTGGTCTGTTAAAGTAGTTACTTTCTTTGTAATTATTATTGTGTGTCAACTGGTGAATATCAACCTATCAACTCTTTAATCAGAATTAGTTAAATAACTGGTTGATGCAGTTGTTAGTATACAGTTGAAATTTTAGTTTCATTAATTTCTGTACAACTAGGTGGCTCAGATACTAGAAATGAGCTGTAGTATTGCAGGGCTCCAGCCAAACTGAGCTGCCTGCTAAGAAATGGGAATGTGTGTATCTGTATTATACATGCATATAAATATTCACTGTTTTCAATAAATGTTGTCATTTTTTTGGTTGGAATGTTTTCACTTTGGTTGCAGCGTTGTCCTGGAGTTTAACTGAAACCTGAGAAACTACAATGTAGTTTCTTGATACACCAGGTTTAATAGCAAAGCCAGGTCTAAGAGCTCCCTGCTGCAGTTTACTCTTACCTCTGTTACACTGCCCGTTTGCAGAAACAGGCTGTAAGCCAGACCACTGAGTGGATCCAAGCTGAAAACGACCCCTTTTTGGAAGGAAGGTGAGAACTTCCGAACCCAGTTTCATAGCACCTTTGCCAACAAGCTCCTGCAGCCTAGCAGAGGAGGACTTTCAGGTGGGGTCTTCAGGAATGGTGACCACAACCCAGTGACAAGAGGGGTCAACAAGGACCTGAAGGACAGACTTACGGGGGAGGCTCTCAGGGCTTTCTCTGATCATCACAACTGGGTGACCTGACACAAGTGGCATGTACAAATGCATACAGCATGGGGAACAAAGGACAGGAATTAGAAATCCATATGTGGCTGCAGAGGTATGACCTCAGTGGAAGTGCAGAGGTGTGGTGGGAAGCTCAGATGCCTGGTGAGCAGAAGTAGCTTGGTAAAGGCACTTCAGAAAGAATGGCCAGGGAAGGGGGATTGAACTTAAATGTTTGAATCTTTGCTGTAGAATGGGTTGGGGTCAGAGGGGAGACCAACAAGGCTGACATCACAGTATGTATCTGCTACAGGCTGCCAATGTCAGAAGTAGATAAGAAGGTTCTTATGGGGGACTTTTAGCCACCTTGATATCTGCTCTGATGGGGCACGTGCAATCAAGGAGATTTCTGGAGTGTGTTGAGGAAGGTTTCTCAGTATGGGGTGAGCTGTATCTCACCAAGGAGACAGGTCAGAGGTGCACCTTGCTGGACTGGTTATGAATATGGAAGAACTAGCTGAAAATCTGAAGATTGATGGCAGCCTTGGCATGAGGAGTCCTGGTAGACAAGCCGAATATGAGTCAGTGGTGGGCTCCTGTGATGGCGAAAGCTAACGATGTAGTAGGCCACATTAGCAAGAGTGTAGGCAGCAGAATGGGGGCTCTCTTTTAGCACTTCAGGGACTATAAAGTTTTGGGCTCCAAGTGCAGTATGTTGGCTTACTGAAGTGAGTGCAGTGGAAGGCCACCAAGAGGATGAGGGAGCTGCAACGTATGTTGTATGAGAGGTCTTGGGAGAACTGGTTTGTTCATTTTCAAGAAGAAAAGGCTAAAAAAGGGAGAAGCTTTTGATGTCTTCAGCGCAGATAGAGGAAATGGAGCTGGACTTCTCTTGTCGATACACAGAGATAGAACAAAAAGCAGTATACAGGAGTTGCAAACAGAAATTCTGGTAGTGAGGGTGGTCAGGCGCTGGAACGGGTTGTCTACAGTGTTAGACAGTGTTATGCAGTCTGCATCTTAGGAGATAGAAATAAACTGAGTAAAGGCTCTGAGCAGGTTGGTCTGATTTTGAGGTTAGATGCAACTTTGAATTCAGTATGACTTAGGGAGGGTTTGAATCACAAAATCTTCCAACATAAGTTACTCTCTGAAGGCAAGCAAAGGGAAAAATTCCAAGCAATTCAAGCAGTTGATACCTGAAAAAAGAGGATCAGGTTAGTCCTGAAAGATTAAAAAGGTTTAATTTCTGTGAGGTTGGAATGAACTGTTTGGACTAGTGAGAGTGGCATAGACTGGTAGGACTTCCAGGTTGTTCATCTCATTACAGATAATACAGATCCTTATTCTTTCTTCTACTCAGACAAAACTTGTGCCACACATGTTCTAAAAACTTATTTATGAAACTTCAATATGAAACAATTCAATTATTGCACTGGTGTTACTGTACAGCAAACCATTTTGTTTCAGAAAGTATTATAATTCCATGCTACAATTGAAAAGGAATTTTAGGCTATGATTTGGAAGATTAGTAAGAAATTTCATTTTGGATTTAAGCAGGTTTTTTTCCCCAGGGTAGAGTTATATGAACTGTCGTGCAAGAGAAGACCCTGCAGAATTAAAAAAAGGCCTAGTTGCTGCAGTTCCTTTTTTTTGCAGTGAAGATGATTGAAAGTGTCCATTTATTTAATTCTGGAATCCTTTCTTTGGGTTGTAAAATGTATAGCATCAGTCTCTTCTGAGAGGATGATGTTCTGAAATGGATGCTGAAATGAGCATCAATGAAAATTTTCACTTCTGTTTTCATCTACAGTATAGCAAATAATCTGTTTAATGGGTCAATATGATGTAGCTCCTTGAATGAAAAAGAAAGTGAATATTAATTAGAAACTGCAAATGATGAAAGGTTCTTGATGTGAAACTAACCATTTGACCTTTACAAGGGAAAAAAATACAGCCTTCTAATTCACATTTTTGATTATAGTAATGGGATCGGTAGTAAGTTTTCAGAGTCACATTACCCATTTCACTTTTTTCCTTTTTCATTGTACAAATAAATAAAAACTAGGAGTGTTTTCCCTGTTCTGCATCCTCTCAGGGCACGGTGCAAAGCACGTCCGTGTAGTATACATTTCCTTAATGGTTTAGTGGTATAATGTACTTCCAGTTTTTAGGATGAAGCAGCCTGATCCACACTGCAAGACCGCTAAGAACATTCTTTCTAATTATAAAATTCTAGCAGAATGGTCCTTGTGGTAACTTGTGGAACTGACTGGGATTATAAAAAGTACTCTGTTTTCTTTCTTTATTTTTTTTTTCCAAAAAAGATTCTTCACCCAAAGTAAAGACAAAGCTGTCACCCTAATGCTGTTACTTAAAAGAGGGAAAGGCTATCTTTTTAAAGTGGGAGGTACCAAATCTACTTTCACATTAATTTCACTGCTACACATTGCAGTGGAACAGATACTTTATTTACTTTATTTCTTCTGAATGTTTATGGCTTTCAATGTGCTGTGGAATCTTTTTTTTTTTTTTTTTTTTTGGCATTATATTTACAGACATTCAGTGATAATTTCTAAGATGGTCTGCAGTGTAGTGGGGGAGGGAAGAGACCATTACAATCTGTCTCCATGTTGCTATTGCTGTTAATGCCTCTTCTAAAATTTGAAGTCACTTAACCACTAACTACCTTCCCAGTATAAACCAATCTTTTTTAGCATTTCTTACTTTGACACATACTCTATGTTCTTTCATTTGCTTTGGCAAGTAGTCATGCATATTTTGGATCTACAGGAAAAAAATCCAGATTATCAAGAATGCACTGGTGCTGAGTCGTGCTCAAGTGAACATACGTTTTTTATATAGGCATATAAGGAAAGCTTTTCAGAAAGGTTGCTGTTCCATTCTAGCTCCAGAACTGGAGAAGGCAGAGCTGTGCATTTGAGGTGTTCGTAGGATACGTTAGTCTGAGTGTAAATACCGTATGCATGCTACTGCTCTTCTTCTCTTATCTGAGCTACCTTGTGTGCTGGAGAGATGTACTGGTTCTGGCACTAGCTCAGGACTGGGTGGTAGACTAATGTATTTGTATTCTGTTATTTTGAACCAACACATTTTGGTTTTGAAGTTCACCATAACTAGTTATGTCTTAAAGGATCCTGAGAGCAAGGAGCTTGCTAATTTATTTATAAAAATACCTAGAATGGC
>NW_009648036.1:661657-679343 GCF_000708025.1 Charadrius vociferus | reverse complement strand
CATTCTCTAAATTTCTAAAGAAGTCTCCCAAGTGGAGTCAGCTAGGTTTCTGGGTTTTTTCTTTCTGATATTTTTCTACAACATTTATGTATGTTATCGTAGCGATAGCTTGTTTTACGCTGTTACATTATTCTCTACTTAATAATTGACTTCCACCATTTATCATACCTAGGTATTACCCTAGATATTTTGAAGTCACACAAACTGTTGTTTTCCTGTTCAAGTCAGAATTCAAGAAATTTTTTCATTGTGTAAAAATCATGTTTTAAATTTTGTCCCAGAATGAGTTTTTAAGACTTTGGATATGCAGGTTTGATAGGAGCTAGCAGAATTTAGCCTGCAGAGAGTATGAAAGACTAGTGGAAAAACACATGTGACAAATACAGGTAGACAAGTCCTTATGCGACATCTCGGTCATGTTAAAAACTGAATTACTATTGGAATTCTAACAAAACTGTAGTTAGCATTGCATCCCAACAACACATTTCCCTTTTTGGTTTTTATTATAATCAATTGTAAGATAGTTGTTCACAAACCAGACTTCAGTTACAGTGTGCAGTACTTGCAGTGGTTTTTCTGAATAATTTTTTTAAATGTCTTTTAAACAATGAACCACTGAGGATCAGCCTTTCTGATTGAGCAGCCAAACTCCTTTTTCAAAGGAAGATGTATCAGGTTTTTTTACACGTGTGCAGATCAACTAAAGAGCACTTGGGAAATGGAAGTCTGAGAACAGGTTGCTGTCATCAAGACAATTCATCCAGCCAGCGTGATACTCTTGAAAGTCTCAATAACTGGGTTTATGAGCTAAATAAATTATCCTGTCAGACCACATATGGACTGCAGGCAACAGGTTGAACATCTTTGTACTACTAATAAGTACATTTAGTATGGTCTGAGTGATTAAAATAATTTTTTTAAAAAATCCTTTTGTAATTAGGTACTTCAAGGTCTAGATTATCTACACAGCAAGTGCAAGATCATTCATACGGATATAAAGCCAGAAAACATTTTGATGTGCGTGGATGATGCCTATGTTCGTAGAATGGCTGCTGAAGCTACCGAGTGGCAGAAAGCTGGTGCTCCTCCTCCCTCTGGCTCAGCAGGTATGATACTGTATTTAAATGATATGTAGTAAAGTTCCATAAGTATATTAATGCTAATAGTGTATTATTTAATGAAAATTAACATTTGAATAAACGCGTGTGAAAAATGCATGTCTAGTTAATTCTTATTCGTGCTCTGGAGTCTATCAGGGAAATGCTTTCTTCTTAGTTTTGCACATTCAAGTTTTCAGGGTCCCCAGATAGAGAAGAAGATTTATTGGTATAAACTTACTGTCTTCATCCCACAAGCTTTAAAGGCTGGGTTCTAGCCACACTGGAGCCTTGCATCTCTAATATTGACAATAATTAATAATGTTACGTAAATTATGTGTTTATTTCCATTACAAGTTCATCAGTGTCCTTGTGAAATTATCTGTGTTCTCATCGGTTATAACTTATTCTCAGACTGCAATGAAAAGTCTTAGAGTCCCTAGTTTTTCACCCTTGAAAATGGCATTTATTGTACCTAACTGAATTCCTGATAAACCCTTTTCCCTAACGCTCTATGTGAAATGTTTTGTGTTAAACTTGCCAAGAGTTTAGATAGGAGCTGTTCATTATGTTTAGCTAGGAGAAACCAAGGTAAAGAAGTTCACAGCAGTCAGTAAAGACAAACAAGGAGGAAGTGTGGCTTTTATAGTAGTGATCTTTAGTACCATGGTTGCTATTTATTTGCCAGTCCAACACACCAGCCACAGGCAGTGGAGAAATAATAACATTTAAATACCTTTGTAATATTGTCAGAAAATATATTACAGATTAAAATCTCTGAGGTATAATAAAATACCTGCTATATCAGGAACAAATGCTGTGGTCAAAATCCATAAATATTTCACATTATTATATATATTAAGATGCAAAATCTTATAAATCGTGACTATATTGTGTTGAATTTTACATAATGTGTAATCACGTAGCTAGAGGCTGTATGTTATTTGTGTGGGAAGTAACTTGATTTTGTTCATGCAGACTTTATGTTGCTTCCTGACATTAAAATAAATATTATTTTAAGGAATACACTTTGTTCTTAGCAAATTGTAATTAAATCTTTGGCTTTCCACGCAGGACCTGAAGATGTGTTTTCTTTACAGAATTTCAAGAATAGGTTCTGCATAATTGCCCTTTTTAGAGCAGCGATGGTACTCAAGTTTAAGAACCTTAAGTCAGTCTTTTTGAAAACCTTGCCCTCTCGGGGGCGTACAAGCAGTTTTTTCCCTGAACTTAGCAGCAGGAGCTGAACCTATAAAAGAACTCTGAAGTCTCAACTGTCTCCGTTTTTTATTTTGCACTTGTTAATTGCCATATGCCTGTCTGTCTGAAGAAGTTTGTGAGAGATTCTCCTCCCCCATTCAGTTCCTCTTTCTCACTTCCACTTTGCCTCTGTCTCCCATATTTGGTTGTTTTTCTTGGTTTTGGGTATTTAGGGTGTGTGTGTGTGGCTTGTATTGCTGTTCTGTGCATTTTCACAGTTAGTATTGTGATCTCATCAGACCTAGTCAGTGATGGTACCCTTCTGAGAGATGCTTAGGAAGAGGTCCATGCTGGAGATGCTTTTCTGCAGTGGTGTGCTTTTTGCCATAGGAACTTATTCATGCCTTCAGTCGTAGCAATCAGACTATCTTGTTTCAGAACGAAGGAAACAGGAATATTTGACTTTTCTATTGAGTGCAACACTTAGTCTTCTTTGTTGATATTCCCTGAACTATGTAAAATCTGTCTATACCTGCTCAGTCAGCTGTCTACATACATTTCATCTGTGACGACTCTGCAGTCATTTAATGTTTTCTGTCCAGTCTTTACTGATTCAGACTTTCCTTTCTGACTCTCATTAACTCTCCACCAACCACAACAGAGTGAACAGAAATTGGTGCTAGCTCCTTCCAATTCCAGATGCTCTAATGGAGATATCAAATGATTTCAGGCAGCAGGTACTTGTAAAGAGTAAAAAATCTGACTAAAAAAAAAAATAAAAATCACTGCTTTTACTTAGTTAAGAATATTTTTACATAGTTTATACTACTTTCTGCTTTTATAGAATTGTTTTTGTAAAAATGTACCTTTAAAACCTTTTTTTTTCTTTTTAGTGAGTACAGCTCCACAACAAAAGCCTGTAAGTATTGTTATATAATTCAGATTAACTATCTTATTTTCTATGTTTCTGTAGGTATTAATAGCTATTAGGCTGTTGGTAGTCTCTACACTTTTTAAAAGCTTCCTTTGAATAAAGCTTTTATCTTTCAAAGAACACTTTAATTTTAATGTCTTTGGCCTTACCGGTTTTAAGCACAGTATTTCTCTGATGGAAACTCAGAATTCCATAGCTATGTCAAAGAAAGTTAGGCATTACCATTTTCATCTCTTGAGGAATAATCCATTCCGTTCAAGTCCTGACAAAAATGGGTGCATGCACTAAATATCATGCATTGCAGATAGCTTAAGGACTTTAAGGTCTTAATCATCAAAGCCTTAAAGGAGAGTTTTTTTATGAGGTTTGAAAAATCTTTTTGCCATATACGTATAGCAAATAACCATTGATAATACAGCTGTTTAGAAATATCTAAGGTCAAACCTGCTTCCTATGTCTATATGTACAGAACATACATCATTTCATTTGGCATACAACATGGGTGAAAATTAATAGGATTGTCAAATTAACTGTCTGGTTTTGACTGTCCCATAGCTTCTTTTGAAGATAACAGGATTTAGAGATAAACCTTTGAGAAAATGTTTCCCTTTGTTCCTTGTACTTTATTTTTGAATTACATGATGATTTGTTACTGTGATATCTAAACAATGAATGAAAACTGGATAGATCTAAATTATCAAATAGTAAAAGTAGATGTCAGAATTCAGTTTAAATATAAGAAACTGTTTCAATCCTAGCTCAGATGTGTTAATTTTTCTTTTCCTTGTTATTGTACCTGAGTTTTTCAATTCTTATGTTATATAAAATGTGAAACTTTTCGTAATGGCTATCTGTTGTGTGTGATTCATATGTTTTGGGCCAGAAATGAATAATAAAAATGCTTTTCTTTCACAGGGAAGTTGTTGAACAACACAGGATTTATTTAAAATTCCTTAGCATTTTCAATGTCTGGCTTTTTCCTATCATTTTTTTCAGCATACTTTTGCTGGTCATTATCTGCATTGTACAGAGAGAGAAATAATGTATAAAATGTATATGTAAATAACTAGATATGATAGCAGAATATCTTCCACATGCAGTATCATCTGTTGATCTAAATTGACGTTTAAGATTATTGTGCTAGTAGAGTTTATAGGATCATAGGAATTTTACTATGGCGTCTTAGATGTATTTTGCTCTTGTATCTAATAAACAACCATGTAAAAAGATGTATAACTACGTAAAATTTTAATAGCCTTTTTTTTTTTGTATAGTCCTACATCATTCTTGATTTGGAGTAAGATGCAAAAAGCAACATATTTATTATATTGATTGCCATCCAGTATTTTCAAACAAAAAGTAATCATACTGCAAGTGAATTTAGTGTGAGTTGTGTTGAGAATAATTGTTTAGGGGTTTTGTTTTGTTTTTTGTTTGTTTTAATATTTTAGGTTGGAAAAATATCCAAAAACAAAAAGAAAAAACTGAAGAAAAAACAGAAGAGACAAGCTGAGCTGTTAGAAAAACGCCTGCAGGAAATAGAAGAACTAGAGCGAGAAGCCGAAAGGAAAAAAATAGAAGAAAATGTAACTTCAGCTGTACCATCAAATGAACAAGAAGATGAGTACCACCCAGAGGTGAAACTAAAAACAGCTGATATAGAAGAGGTAGTAGATGAAGAACCTGGAAATGATGATGGTTAGTATTCCTGCTTTTATAGACCCTGAATTTACTGTTTCAGTGGGGAAAGGAATTGCAGTATTGCATCTGATACAATGAACAAAATCTCCAGACTTTCCTAGGTCATTAAGTTCCATTTTCTCCTGTAGGTAAAATCATAACTACAAAGTCTAAAAAGGAAAAGTCAGATCTACTGTAGAAGTGAATAAAAACTTCCATAGCAATCTAGCTATCAAATCCCACGAAAAGCGCACATAGAAAGTTCAATAGAACAGTCAGTTGTCATACCACATTAAGTGGCATGACACCAGGTATCTTGGTGAGATAGAGGAAGAATAAGATGAATTTGTATTCTGTAACATCACCGTAGTTATAGTCATCCTTACTTTCCCCTTTTCTTGTTCCAGTGTTTGTTGTAATGATCTATTCGGGTAATGTTAATTGCAGCTTCTTCACCAGAATTTTAAAGATGTCTTGTTAAAATTCTTATTTAGTCCTGGTGGTTTGGAGCATAATTGTTATCATCCAACTCTGTTCTGGCTTCCCTGGTTTTCTTGTTAACTCTCTAATTCTGATAAAAATGAGACTGTCTGTCTTTTGGGTTGGTTTAGTTTTGTTCTGCTCTTAGTGTGAATTTTCCTACTTCTGTGATGTTTGATGCAGATTGAGTTATAGATTTGTAAAGCTTGCCTTCCAGACCTCATCTATCTTCCCTTCATGACATTCTTCTCTTCTGAGTTGTTCCCTTCTGAACCACTTGCCATTGTTTATTTTTTCCAACAGCCTTACTATTTCTTTCTTTCACCTTTAATTTAGATTTTTAAAGTCTTTGCATATTTCAGTGATACTCAGTGTTTCCTTGTGTGATATGTGAGAAGTCAAGTAGTTACTGAAGAGGTAAAAATTATGACTGCCTAATTTCAAACGGTATATTCATGTATGATCTAAGGTGTTGCTCATTGAAATTTTTCAGGTGAAGCAGACGATCAGGATGAAAAAGAAGACACAGAGAAAGAAAACACTGAAAAAGATGATGATGTTGAGCAGGAACTTGTCAACACTGACCCTACAGACCCTAAGTGGATAGAATCCCCCAAAACAAATGGCCATATTGTGAACGGCCCATTCCTATTGGAACAACAGATTGAAGATGAAGATGAGGATGAGGAAGAATGTCCAAATCCAGAGGAGTATAATCTTGATGAGCCAAATGCAAAAAGTGATTACTCATATAGCAGCTCCTATGAACAGTTTAATGGTGATTTGCCAAATGGACGTCATAAAATTCCTGAGTCACAGTTCTCTGAATTTTCAGCTTCAGTGTTCTCTGGGGCTCTAGAGTCTGTAGCTTGTGGTTCTGCTGTTTCTGAAGGATCAACTGTAACTGAAAGAGAGGAGAGCAGCCCATCTCACGACAGGAGCAGAACAGTTTCAGCTTCAAGCACTGGGGATTTGCCAAAAAGTAAGTATTCCTCTTAGTGGCATATACCATGCTTGAAGTCTCTTGGAGCTGTAGGTGATGTCTTAGGAAGAATGAGCAGTGGGGTTAAACCCTACGTATATGTATTATCTGTGTTCAGTGGCACATGTATACAGATTTTACGTTTTATTTGTTTGGGGCATTTTGGTGAAAATTCAGTACCAAGCCTTGTGGGTAGGCTGTCACACATTTCTTTCAGTAACACAAAAGAATGTTTCAATAACAGACAAGAACTCTTATCACACCATTTCCCTGACTTTGATTAAACACTATGTCTAGCACTTCTCTGTGATGTTTACTTTTCTCTACCTACAGGTTAGGTGTTCTAAATGTTTTTAGTTTCTGGGTTGGTGCCAAACCTACTAATGTCCTGGCTTACTTCGTGCTTGAGTCTGAAGATTGCCCGCTGCAAACATGGTGCCTGTGTGCCCACCTCTGCAGTCAGAGAAATCTGTGCCAACTGCTTCCAGATGCTCTCTTTCCTAGGCACTCCCCAGACTTGGGGAGGGAGGTGGCATACCGGGTGAGATTAACCATAGCTAGGGTTGGGTTACAGCTGCAGCCTACTATTGGGAACCCTTTTTTCATTGCTGGCTGATTTCATCTTCTTGGTTTCATCTACACTGAACATTTTGCTCATTGAATTGTACATTGTGTGAATGCAAAATCTCAATTATGATTATTTTAAATTTTATATTTGATCTTAGAAGACTTTCGGCATAAAAGGCAGAGCAGATATCTAGAAATGAAGAGGAGGCATTTAAGTTAGTTTGGTCCCAAAGCATTTTGGTGAATTTTGACCTCCTAGGGCCAGGTTTCAAGGAAAAGCAAATGTATTAGTTTTGCATGGCTTTTAGAAATAGAAGAGGAGGGGGGAAGTTTGAGTTGTTGATGGAAGACTTTGTCTGCCAGTATGGGTGTGTATTGCATTTTAAAAAAGAGACAAATAAGTGAAATAGGCACTGGTAAGGTTAAGAAAAAATTGTAGTAGTCTCATTAAAGGCAATAGCTTAGCTAAGGTTACTTTAAGTAAATTGGATTATTTTTCTTGCATTCAAACCTGGGAGTTACCTGGATGCAGCTTGGAACACAACACAAAAGCATTCTTGCTAAATTCAAACAAAATCTGCCATCCTAAATTTTAGGAGGAAAGCAGAACAACTGTGATTTTAAAAAAAAAAGAATATGCTGTAGAGCTATTTTTAAGGGTATTAGTTAAGTTATTGTAGATGAAATACTTGCACTGACAGGTCAGTCTATACAGGAAAGAGAAAAGGAAGTTTATAGTTGCGAGTAAGCATTATTCCCATAGTTAAAGGGCAGAAGGCGATCATGATCTCATGTAACCTGACTTCCTTTTATAACAAGCCAGTAATACATCCTCTGTTAAGCACAGTAGCCTTTATGTTTCGTTTAAAACCCATTTTCCAAAAAGATGCCTGCTCTTGATATGGACAAATGAAATGATAAAAAAAATTCTAGTGTGATTGAAGTGTGTTCCACTGGTCAGTACTCGGAATTGTTCCAGAAGAATTGTAGCAAGTTTGTATTTGTCTGGCTGCAGCTTCTAGGTATTACTTCGTGTTACATCTTTTCTCAGTCATATTTAAAAATTTTGTAATTTGCTGTGTTTTCATTCATTAATGGTTCTTTTCAGTTTCAAACAGTTCCTCTCTTAACCTTTTGTTAAAACTTAACAAGATGAATTCTTTGTCTCTGTAAGGCATGTTGCCAACTCTCAACTCATGGCTTTTCGATGTGGTTTTGGACATTTAAATTCTGGCCATCAGAGCTACTCAGATCCAAAACTTTTGCCTGTAAATCCTGTTTATTGAAGACATGGAAGGTGAAATCTAGGTGTCATTGCAAAGAGCTGGATCTTTACCATTGAATTAAATAACTCCAAGGTATTATGCATAGGTTTTATTTATAGTGCCAGTGGCTAAATGATAAATATGTGGGTTTCAACTTTAATAAATAAAATACTGAGAGAATAAATCTGTAAACGGATAGAAGAAAATGAAATAGCTTGGGAGAAGATCACCAATGCTGCATCAACATTTTCTCAGATGAAGTCACTGAATTTAAATAGAGATGTATTGAAAAATGCGGTTGAGTGTATTTCTTCCTTTAAGACTCTAGAAGAGCACTTCACACAGTTTATTACAGTCTGACAGGTAAGATAATCTGCAGGTAGGCAAGAAATGTGAAGTAAAATACAACTGAGTAGAGCTTTATTTCTGGAAAGTGTCAAGATCCAGGCTAATAGGTCTTCCAGTCCATCTTTTTACACTCTGTACTCCCTTAAACAATGTACAGGAGGATCCTAAATGTCTGGTAGCCTCTTCCTTTGTGCTGCTGGCAATATATAGGCAGAAAGCCTCTACTGCTGTTTTCCTGGAGTGATGCATAAAATCCTCATGCCTCCAGAGAGTAAAGCTGGTTTTGTCATCATGGGAGCACTTTATCTCCAATAGCCGGAGAAACAAACCTACTTTATTCCTCCTTGGTGTTATCTCATCAGGAGCAACTTACAGATCTTTTATGCAAAAAAAAGAAGAAAGATGGCAAATTCAGCCATAGCGCACTTCTTCCTCAGAAAGAGGAAAAGCTGAACTTATTAATGTCATCAGTAATAATGTTAGGTTAAACAGTAATAAAACAGATTAAGGTGTTCAGAAAGAAGAAAGATACAAGAGTTGCAGGCTACTCAGTATTTTTAAATGGTGCTACTTTTTCACGGTAACTTTAGTGCATTTTTCTGATATAGAAGTAAACTTTATTTGTTCCTCTCTGTCTAGGCATTGCTATACATTATTACATATCATGGTCTCATCATACTTTTTCAGGATGCTTGCCTCATTCAGTGCACAGACCCATTTGTGTTCAGTGGATGAACAGCTATTAAGTTTTTATCTTTTTCAAGTTTTCACTGTGTGACCAAATGCCCTTAAGATAGATCTATTAATTTCCTCATGACTCTTCTCTCCATTTCAGTGTTTGAATGTTTCCTAAGTATACATTCATGCTGAGGCTGTGAGAAGAGGAGGTGATAATTCCCAGTTTTACAGAACTAGGACACGCAGAAGTGAAAATCGGAAATGCTCACTGATTTTGTGCTCAGGTTGAGCTCCTTTGGGTGCTTTTTTGAGAGTACTTGCTAAAAAGTACATTCCTTTTGACTTCACTTTCAGTTGTGAATGATCCATGTTTTTCAAATTCAGAATCCAAGGTCTTATATTCGTCTCTCAGAAAATACAGGACATAAACTTCATGAGTTCTTGAGAAAACATTAAAAGTGTAGGCACTTGCCTATTACCTTGTCATGTCCCTTTGTTAGAAGAAGATTGAAGAAAGCTGTTTTCTGGTGTCATATTCATATGTCTTACCGATGAGGCCTTTTCCCCACCCTTCATTCCACTTTATTTACTGCTGTCATTCACCTTCAAGATGTATGGGAAGGATTTATCTAGCACTATGGGGTTTTTTTTGCCAGTGCAACTGAATAGAGCAAGGTCCTGTTATTTCTTCAATAATGCTTGTGCTTATGTTTTAACAAAATTTAGACTGTACTTTGCAGCATGCTCATAAGGGAAGACATTAATATTAAGCTTACTAGTTGCTGTTTTTAAGTGCTGGATTGAAACCTTATTCTCTCAGTTTATTTTACTTTTATGCCCTATATTAGTGCTTTTTCTAAACTTGAGTCTTGGACTTTGTTCCAGCTTTTTGAGAGGACTGTTTTGTTGAGGTCACTGCCCCTTCTACATTCTGCCATTTAGTCATGTCTTTTCTTTCCTTCTCTTCCCTGGTGGATCCTGTCACTTTCTTTTCTGGTTGGCCGGTATTTCAGTGCCCTGATGGCCCATTCAGACTTGCTGTCCCAGCAGTTGAAGATCCTCATCTGATTTCAGTCACTCCTCACTCATCGTTAGACAATCTGTGTTTTTTTTCCTTGTCCCGTGTCTGGTGTATTTTCCTCTTCCAATTCTTCTGCCATTTAAGAGAACATTATATCCCCATTGAAGTCCCAGGTGCCTTTTGGATTCAGTACCTCTTTCTTATCTTACCACCAGTTTCCAATTTAGTCTTTCATAGCTGTGGGACAAGGAAACTGAGATGAATTGTTTGCTGCTGTGTGATTTGTGATACCTGGTTCTATCTTCCTTGTTCAAGTCAATCTGCTTTCTTTCCAGTGCAGTTTAGGAGCTAGCAGGTGGTTTGTCAAAACAAACAAAAGCAACAATCCTCTACTGTCATATATTAGGGTCATCAGTGTTCCAAGACCCGCTGAAGATTGCAGGATTAATTAGATTAAAGTTCCGCCTTTTTAGTCTGGATCATACTCAAGGCAAATAGGATGTTCAGAGAACTTTGATTCAACACGGAATTATCTGTGAAATGGGTGATAGCCAGGTTTTAGTGAGTCTTTTTCCCCTTGGGAGGGGCAGATTTATTTAAAAAAAAAAAAACAAAAAACAAAACAAAACACAACAGCCAAATTTTATATATAATAGCCAAGAGTGGAAGTGCAGAATTTATTTTCTCAACCAAACCATTCCAAGAACATATCTTTCATGTGGAGTTCCTGGAGTTTGAAATTTAACGTTTTCTGTCTGAATCTATTTTTGGAAACATATGCAGTGTTTTTGCTTAGAAGCTCCTCTGGATATGCTAATAATAGTCATTTGGCAGACAAAGCATGCAAAAATTTTGCACTTGAAATGTAGAGTAAGAAATCCTATTTATATTGCTTTAATTTCTTGTAACATTCAGCAAATTATTTTGATGTCTTCAATGTATACAAAACTGGATAAAGTGTCAAGGCAAACGTGCTTAGACGTAATGAATAGTATGTTCAAAATACTAACTATTCTGCATTTTCCTTGCATTAGCAAAAACTCGTGCTGCTGACTTACTGGTGAATCCACTGGACCCAAGAAATGCAGATAAAATTAGAGTTAAAATTGCTGACCTGGGGAATGCCTGTTGGGTGGTAAGTATAGCTACATCATTTTAGCTATTTAGCCTTCATTATTTAGAACAGGCTTTTTTATTGTTTATTTTTTCATTTGATGTGGTTCTTTCTATTTTAGCATAAACACTTCACGGAAGACATCCAGACAAGACAATATAGATCCATAGAGGTTTTAATAGGAGCAGGGTACAGTACACCTGCTGATATCTGGAGTACAGCATGTATGGTAAGAACAATACAATGTGTATTTTGCAAGCATAAATCTCCTAAAACAAGTTGTTTATTTAGTGAGGAAACCTGATGAGGATGATTCTGACATTTTTGACACATATACGCCATCAAAAAATATGTCATATCAGATAGCTACTGATTATTTTTCCCCTTTATTTCAATTTCTCAAGCATTCTTAATCAAGAGGAAGTATTTTGGAGAACATTTCTGATTTTAATTTGATGCATTTTTAAGCTTGCAATCAAAAATATGCAAGTTTGGAGGGAAATACATGTGTATTTTCAATGCCAAAGTCTAACTGAAGTAGTACAACTGCATGTTTCCTTCCCATCTTAGAATCTATGCAACTGTTTGCTGTGTTTCCATTCCTTTTTCTTGATTAAAGTAGCAAAACAGTGAAACACTTCAAATTCTGGCCAAGTGCAGTGCAAACATTCATAAGATTAGGCTCGCAAACCACAGCTTTAGATTCTAAACTTTGAAGAGAACAAATTTAGTTTATCAGTAAAATATGTGGTAACATTCTGTGGAATTAGTTTTAACACAGTAAAGCTGATTTTTAAAAATCTGTAAAGAATTTTGATTACGAAAAACATAATCATTCAACTTTCTGAAACACTGTAATATCTCTTTGAGGACAAATAAGCTACATGCGTCTTCTCATTAAAGATAGTTTTGGAAATACGTTTAGGAATAACTTTGTCTATTTTAAAATTGAAAACTTATTCAGATCTTTATATTTTACAAGCACATGTCTGAAAAGAGTAAGTGTGTGAGGAGGAGGAGAAGGCTCAAATACTAGACACAGTTTGCAGGCGTGGGTGATGAGAAGAATTGCAGAGCTCAGAGGGAGAGGAGGAGGATTGAAAGGAACATAAAATCCTACAGATATTATAAGCTCAGCAAGCCATTTGTTGGAAACAACTAACCCATAAGTAAAATTGCAAGTATGTTTTCTCTGGAGTTTAATACTAGCTTTTGCTTTAGTACACAGAAAAGAACATCCATTTCCAAATTTACTCTTCCATTTGGGGGCAAAATGTAGAATTTTTTTATTACATTGAAAACAAAGCATAGGAAATATTCCATAGTTTTGATCCTTAGTTCTTTAAGTGGTTCTTCTCTTAACTAATTAAAAAATTACTATAGATACTGTTCATTCTTTTTACCTGTTATTTTGTAAACCTCAGTTGAACTTTCTACCTTTTTATGATGTTGAATATCCTGCATTTGTCTTCCTTTAAGATTGTACCTACCCTCTGCTAATTTTATGTAGTCTTGTAGCTAAAGCCACATAAAAAAGGCTGACACTTGTTGTGTTTAAAGAAAGTTATAGCACACCTAGGGAATATAATGTTCTTACAATATTTGGGGTCATCCAGCCCCTCACACTTTAATTCTTGTCCATGTTATATAAAGACTACTGCTTTCTTCATGCTAGTCCTTTCTCAAACTCAAGAAGAAAAGAAAGCCTAAAGTGTCTTTGCCACTAGGGGTATCTTAATTCAGATTACACAATTGTTTGTGAAATCTCAGTATTTTAATGAGAAAACTATACTTCTGCTTTTTTGTTATGTAAGTGTTAAAGATAGTAGAGCATTTGAGGCAGAAACACTGGAATTCTGTCTTCTGCCACAGACTTTGGGGTTTTGCCCTTTAAAAAATGCCATAGAAATTTTACAGTCTTTCAGCACTGACACATGGTCATTGAATTCAGTTGTTGTCGTTGTATAGTCATGTAAAAAGACAGAGATACGTCTCTCAAGCTCCCCCCCCAAAAGTTCATCATTTCAAAACCCCTCAGGATCCGCTTTTATTCCTGTATGGTTGAGAAAATGGGTCACAGCACTGTGAGTCCTGATCCTGTATCAGATGGAAAACAGCTCTGAGGTAGGGATTGACTTGAAGACCTTAACAACTCTTTCTGCAGGGGACTTGTAACAGAGATTGGCGGCCAGGGAAGCATTCCTGATGTGGAGCTGCAAACTCCCAATTAACTATTTTTAGGCTGTCTTTAGAAATTATGATTTGATTCTCTCCAGTCCCAAAAGCAGCCAAGAACTGTGAAGTACCAAAGTGTTTTAATGCCATTGTAGTCCCACTTGCTTTTTCAAGTTTGGATTCCTTGTTGTACCTGGATGTGGTTCAGAAAATGCTCTTCTAGGTTACCTTGCTCTTGTTTCATATTTAATTCACTTTATTCCATAACGTTTACTGTTATGTGTGTTTTCAAAAGGATTGTCTGCTGGAGCAAGAGCTGGAGGTGGTGTTTATTTTCAGCCAAAATACAGTTCAAATACCCCATTGGCCATGTTGTCCAAGACTCTCAAAGGAGAGCAAGGAGACTTCTTTGTCATGTTGGTTGGTGTGTATAAGTCCAAAGTCATTAAGGACATTTTTGGAAGCAGTACTATGCGAAATGAGTGGTCCAGCAGTATTGCTATGACTTTTTTCTTGGCGAGTTTCCATCCTTCCGTACTTTCCCCAAAGTGACAGTACCAAGCACACATGAAGTGGTGTCCTACCAGCTGATTCTGTATTGATTGTATATGGTATTTGTCATTCCCTGCTTTTTTAATTTTTTTTTTTTTTTAAAAAAAAGGTTGTCAGTTAAGGGGTAGTTACATATTAGTAAGTGACCTAAGTTTGAGGTTTTGTTCAGGTTAGGTAAGTAATTGCTCTGATCATATCCACCTGTCAGAAATACTCATTTGTGAACAGGTAGGAAAGGTGCCATGTGGCTTTGCAGTGGGAACTGCATTACATAATTACAGATTCTGTCCTTCATTCTGATCATGATTTTGAGTTTGGATGAGCTTTCTTGTCTCAATTGAATGATAATGCACATATTGCAAAAGTGTGTGTCTGATATGAATGGTGTGAATTAATGCTAATGCAAGGTATAATAAGGTAGTATCAAAGCGAAGATGAGATGTTATGCTTTTAAAACCCTTGCTTACAAGTGAGTCACTGAGCTAGTTCGCTGAACCAGCACTGAAAGAGGGTTCACAATTTTTTTACCTCATTTAGATGGAATTGTGTGCAAATACATCTTGTAGGTCTGTGTGTACCCACGACCTTCAGATTGGAGATTTCTGACCGGTATTCTCACAGAGACTGATCCAGGTGTGCTCTTTACTCCTCCGTCTGTGTGGCTCTTGCTAACAGAAGACCTGCTGCTTCAAAGTCGTGGTCAGGTTCTCCACCTCAGTGAGCATTGTTTACGTTTCACAACATGGCTGCCAAACTCTCCGGAATGGGCTTGCTCACAAGCAGTCCAAAACACTCTGCTTAGTAGTAAACAGCACACATGAAGACTGCTTAGCTTACAAAATAGAAAAGATTTTCCATCTGTTATATATCCACTACTGTGTCAGATATTCTAGATAATGTCTCTGTTTAAAAAAAAACGAGAATAAACCCAGGCCTTTCTTTGAATTAGTTTAGGGTCCGTAGAATTCCCATGTCGGAGGTTGACCTCCAGGTGTGTACATAAAACACCTCAATCTTTTCATGTGTCCTGGCTAGTAGACTTTATGAAGGACTACTTGGAATGCGTGGGACCAGGATTCACCCAAGGTCTTAACTTGATCTTCACCCAAGGTCTTAACTTGATCTTCACCCAAGGTCTTAACTTGATCTTGTACTTCATGGATCTCTAGTTGAGCCTAAGGTTTTTCACTGCCTTTTGCTTGCTTATGAAATAGTCTTGCTCACTGAGGACAGCATTGACTATGAGAGTAGCAGAGCTACAGTTTCTTGTATTGGCTTGTGTGTATGGCATAAAGTGTTAAGTCAAACACAGAGGTTCTGTTGTACCACAGCAGCAGACTGTCTTTTTTCATCATACCATTCGTTCATCAATTTTACTTAAGTCTAAAGTAATGAGGATGGAGATGACAATGATGTTTTTAAACGAAAGCCTCTGATAATGGTGCCCTGAGCATGCAAAGCACCTGTGTTCATGTAAGGACTCTACCTAAATAGCATATAATGGAAGAGAAACAGTGCAAAAGAGGGAGAAATAACTCAGTGCTAATAACCTTACAGTTCTGTTTCTTTTGGTGTTATGTCGGTGAATAAGTAGCGTTGTAAGCTAGCAGCCTGTGAGCTGAATCTTCTAATTTTTGATGATTTGGCATAGCCCAGTTCTTTTGCACCAAACAGGAAAAGTACCTCTTTGAATGAGATGTAAAGGATGAGAGGGAGTATCCTTAAGACAGTACCAGTCCTCTGCTCAGTCGTCTGAATCTGAGTCTTAAAGAAAAAATAATAATAAAAAAAAAAGGCAGAAGAAAAAAGAGGATGTTGTGTATCTTTGGAGGCTTATAATCAGTGCACACGCAATGTGCTGTGAAGCTAATGAAAGAAGTTAGATGCCAGTGCGATTTTCCAGACTATGACAGAGTTGTTTGCTTGTTCTTTGCTCAGCAAAGAATGCAGCACAGTGTAACTTAATTTTTTTCCCCAGACTTTGGTGACCTGAGTCTGAGTGATTGTTGCTATCGTCTGCTGGACATTTTTAAGTTTTACTAAGGAAACCACACAGTGCCCTTTCTCTTTCTTTTAACAATGTGGCCTATTTAAGTGGGATACTCAGCTGCTCTCCTGGAAAGCTAGACACTGGGAATCTCTCTCCACGTCTATTAAATTCTAGAAAATTCTGTGTTCCCTTTCTGTACTAAACCCTATTTTAATTATGCCAACAGGGAGGTGCATCTCTCATTTTCACTGAAAAAAAGGAACAGATTTGGAGCCAGCAGTGCCTTTGAGAGGATTGAAACCACCCTTGATCATTTAATTTTATCAGGCTGAATTTCTACATTTGCAGTATTGAGAGGGTTGCTTTCTGTGGAGCAGAAACTGAACAGGCACTGCATGATTTAGCATTTCCTAAATCTGCAAAACCATGGAACACAGTACTCCGCTGCTGCTGCCAAAAAATCCTGGCAAGATAAGGGAGTTAGTACTGGCAGAGGGCATCCCTTTGTATTGCTCCTGGAAATGACTGCAAGCACCATGATTCCACTGCTTTTCCTTGTTTATGCTCTTTAAATTGGAGACAGGAAAAGCACCTGAAATGATGAGTCTCATCATCTGACTTCTGTTGTTCATTATGTACAGTCTTGTTTGAGCTGCGGGGAGGAGATGACTATGTCACAAGCTAGGACATTAACAAGACTACATTTTTAACACTTATCTGAGGTGGCTTTTGTGATGAGTTGTGATTCCTGAAATATGTTTTTATAATAAGAACTAGTGAATAGATCATAGCTGTAGATTGGCAGGAAGTCAGAGAAGGAGAGAATTGTACTTGCTGTTTTATCTATCCAAAGAGAATACAAATGATGAAAGAAAATACTGCTGGGGTGAGAGGGAAAGGGGACAGGCAAACAGCTTTCAAAGTGAGGGAGATGCTATTACAAGGCAAGCAAGTTTACAGGGGTGTTTTTCTTAAGAGCATTTTTATTCACGTGCAAGAACTTGGTGGGACAGAATGAAGAATGACCAGAATATAGTAATTTATGCTGTTAAAATTAAACCTGCATGTAAGTGCTTGTAGTTCAGCCCCCAGTTTACTTCTTTGCATAATGTCCTCTAATGTGGGGTGAGGAGGTAACTGTCCTTAACTACTCTTCCTGTGTTGTAAGCAGGGAAAAATGATCGTGTCTCCATGGGATCATGAGTATCATCATGCTAGTATGTGTGAGTGGCACATACTGAAGGTGTGATGACAAGCCTCAGTCTGCACAGAAGCAGTATTTTGAGGAAAAATGGAAAATCAAAAATCTGGTTAGAGAAGAGAAGAATTTCAAGTCACTATGCACATATTTTTCAGTAGGCAGATACTGTACAGAATGCTGTTATTAATCACTGTACACCCTTTTTGAAGGTGGTGGGTGGACAACCTGAAACACTCAAAAGAAAATTATTTTCCAAAGAAACTGATTTTCCAAAGCAACCGCCCAGCATGTGCGTGATTCCAAGATCGGAGTACAGCAAATAATAGAAACCTGTTTCCTTTTCAAGCATCCCATGCATGTCTGTGTTTTGTATATCTGGCCTTTCTGAGCAAGCACCAACCA
>NW_009648036.1:651928-661626 GCF_000708025.1 Charadrius vociferus | reverse complement strand
TGGGCGAACAAACTGTCAGCTGCTGCGTGTGTTTCAAAAGACTTTTCGCTCTTCCTTCCATGCTCCCGCTTACCTGTGGAACAGCCTGCTTAAAACTAAGCCTATTTTTAAAGCAGTTACAATCTTCTCATTTGGGGCTCTTCATTTCAGCTGGGGCAGAGAAACTCTGGCCAAGAGCCGGATCTTGTATGTCAAAATAATAATTTTGGCCTATAGCTTGTTGTTCTTTTTCAGCTGGGGCTTCGTAAGAGGCATTCAGGAAGGCTGATGCGGTCCAAGTGAATTGTTCTTCCAGTCCTCTCCCAGACAGCTTTCCCTAGGCATGCATGCATCCATTTTCAATCACCAGATTGAGTACACAGCTGTCAACGCAGTGAAAATGTAGCTATTTCCAATTGTGTGATTAGACACAGATCCATAATATATGATAGTGATGCCAACAGTGTAGTATTGTGGTAGGTTCATATACAATCGCATGGCAGGAAAGCAATCACAGCCTCTCCAGAGCCTACAAAAGCGGCAGTGTGACCGTTCATATGAAAGGTTCTCCATCTGCAGATGGAGAAAAGCAGTCTAGACTGTTTTTCTGCAATAACCTTAGGAACGTGACAAGTAGCGGTTGCCAGTTACAGTCAGTAAGGACGGATGATTGCCTTGGGCTTTTGTGCCATATGTTGAGTGTGCTGTATCTCATTTGTTATCTCCATTTAATAATTGAAATGTTGATTTCTGTTGAGGTAAATGTCAACATTAAGTAAAAAAGATCATGGTAATTCAAAGTCGGAGTTTCTGTCAAGAAACTGTTTTTTATAAATGAACATTTTCAAAGGGAAAGTAAGTAAATATGGTTAATTTTATTTCTAGCATCATAGAAATAATAGCCAAATTTAGGTTGAAAGGCATCTCTAGTAGTCTACCTCCTGGTTGAACCAGGGTTAATGTGAAGGTTAGATGAGGTTACTCAGAACCTCATCCAGTTGAGGTGTTCATATCTGTCAGGATGACATTTCCACAGCCTTTCTGAGCAGCCTGTCCCAGTGCTCAGCCATTTTTTAATTTGTATCCGGTTGGAATTTCCCATCTTGCTACTCATGTCTGTTCTCTGCTGTCCTTTCATTGAGAAGGGTGTATCTTGGTCTTCTCTGTTACTGCCTTTCAGGCAGTGGAGTGCAGAAATTAAATCACCCCTTCTTTCCTTCTCTAACCTGAACAAACACAGCCCCACCAGCTGTTCTACTCCTGCATCCTCTGCTCAGCCCCCTGACATCTTAGAGGTCCTCCCTGATCTCTCTCCAGTTTGGCAGGGTCTCTGTCATACTGGTGGCCCCAAAGTGGTCACAGGTCTCCAGATGTAGAGTGCTGAGGAGAGGGGATGGTAACATGCTTGTTACATCCAGCCCAGTATGTGGTTATCCTGCTTTACCACGAGAGTGCTCTGCTGACCTGTGTTCAACTTGCTGTCCGTCAGGGTTTCCACCTTCCAATTTTATCGCAGAGTGTCAGTGGTTTACGTGTTGGAGACTGGGTGGTTTTATGTACCTACAGTTGGGTGCAGGGTGTTGATAAGTACTGAAAAGTGCTCAGAAGTCCAAAGCAGCACTGAGTTGACAAAACCTGCTGAGTACCAGCAGCAGAGAGCTCTTCTTTTGGTGGCACTGATTGAGTAATGGGACTGCATGTGCTTTCTGGTGCACAACACCTTTGGACATGAGCTCAAAGAGCAGAAGAAATCTGACTGATATAATCCGGAGGTGTCATTGTCCTCCTTATGGCTATTTAACTGCTTATTAAAACATTTTTAACACTGATTTTTGCACTTTACGGTAAAAACCTAGGTCAAGGATTTATTCTTTTTTAAATGGGGCCAAATTAATTTCATTTATCTTGTGATATGTAGCCAGTCCATCCTACAGATACCTAGGAACCTATCACCAGGTTGCTACAGATGAACCTGTGAGACGTTGTTCCTGCGTGAATGCTAAGAAGTATTATTACAAGTGTTTATCACAGCACCCAAAAGGCAAGGCTGTCTCTGGGCTGTCCCTGCCTGCATCTGAGTCAGAAGTTTTTTCGTTCTCAGTGCAGAGTCCTTTAAGGAGAGTCAGGAAATCAAATGTCTGAGATGCTGTGGCTCCAGCCCCTGCTGGGCATGGAGTCAAAGCTATACAAGAAGGAAAAAAGAAGCAGCAGCATCATTTTGAAAAGCTTTAGTTTCTCTTCAGCGAGAGGGTGGTATAAATATCCCAAATCTATGAGAGCTTGCAGCTCTTATTATATACAAACAGATTGAAAATTCAGTGTATCACAGTGGTGTGCTTCTTGTGCTTCTCTATGAACAGTTTTTACAGTTTTTCCAATTTAATCTTTTAGCCCCGCACAGGCATATCAAGCTATTAATGCTTCATTTTTTGGGACAGAAGCTGTATTCTTTTGGAGTCTACCTTTGTGGCTACATTCAACTACATTTCCATTGTTCTCCAGGAATCTGTGTTAAATAGCAACGAGTTTCTTCATGTCCTCAGAAATCAGTCCCATCAGCGTGTGTTCTCCTAGGAAAGCTGGACCGGCTCTTCCGGTGACTGTATCCCATTAGATACTGAGGGGACACGTGGGCCTCTCCATCTTATCTCAAGAGAGGAACTGTTCTCCATGTTGCGTTTAGAGATCCCTACCAGTGATCTCTTCTGGCTAGTCTAAACATTTCTTCAATTCAAATACCTGGTAATTTATTAGGTCCTTCAGATTTTTTAAGCTGTAAAATGAATACTTTCAGTCTTGAGCTGAGAGTAGAATAAGAAAAAAAGTGAATGACTGTTTATTAGTGGTAGTGACTTTAGAAATTAAAGGCTGAGTCGTAGGATCAACAGAAATGTCAACAAGGGGCATTCTTTCTTTCTTTCTTGGCTGCTGTGTGTGATTGCAATGAATTGTTTGGCTATAGCCCACTTGGATGACACTGCAGTTCACAGCTTGAAAAAGCCAAGTGCCCGTAAATAGGCTAAATTTATAGGTGTTTTAACAACTCCAGGTTAGTAACTGGAACAGAAAAGTGTGTATTTTCAGGAGACAAATATTTTGTAGTAAATGTTCTGACGGAATGAAATCCCCTCCTAGAGCTCTGCCAGGGAGTTCTGCCTGATTTTTGGAACAATTTTCTGCATCAGATGCTTTCCCTGATACTCTCCATCTTGGAGATGGAAAATAGTTTGATGTGTAAACCACCTGGAAAGAATTAGATTCCTGTGGCTGCTTGGGTAATCGGTGATCAGAGCAGAAAGCGAATAGTTTAACAAATTAGGCTAGGTGAATCCATGTTTGTACACGAGTGTGGGCTCTCACAGTTATTTCAGCGCTTTGTGCTTTTGTTATGCATTACGCCCATAAAGAGAAACTCAGTTTTGTCCTGACCTAATGTAAGGTTAGCATCCCACTGAAGCATTGCGGTGGCCTGAAGGCATCACTCATCAGGGTGTCTGCTCTGGATTCCTTCGTCAATGTCAGTCTCAGTTACCTCATGATTGCAGTATTTACTTTGATGACTTCTGATTCAACAAAAATACCTTTTTTAAAACTGTCCTAGGTTTAGAGTCATTAAGGAAGCTTACCTTGTTTGCTAATTTCAAGTGATTAATTGTAGTTATAAATGGATTTTCTTTCTGATTCAGGCTTTATTATTTCAGTCCTCAACATGCAATCTCTGGCACATAATTAGCCTTCAGATACAGTGTAGCACTTTTTTACATATTTAAAAATACCTCTCTCTCAGCTTCATTAACTTCGACATATTTAACATGACCAACAGATGACACGTTAGTATGTTAAAACACGTTTAACGTCAGCTTATACTGATGCCCCTTCACGCCCCCGTGCAGCCGATCTGTTCAGAGTTGCTTCCTCCGCAGCCGGATGCTGTTCGCTGCCTCCTGCCACCGGGGACCAGTGCTGAACTTCGCAACACGACCAAAATACTCCCTCTCGGCCGGTGGAATCCCAGGGGTTGGTGGTTGGGGAGGGACCACAGTTCCACACTCCTTGTCCGTCTTCTTCATTCATCCTGGTTGAGTAGACAGGGTTTGGGTGTGCTGCCTGTTGCCAGACCTTCGGCCTCCCGTACTGATGGGGTGTGCTCGGGGCTAAACGTGGGGGACTCTCCAGCGCCCTGGGTTCATGCTGTCGGTGCACTGCAGGAATGATGGTCCCCAGGTAAGTGGCTTCTCCTCAGTCTCAGATCCAGTTGTAGGCCTTTAGCTTTGAATGTTAATTCCCTCTTGGTTCTGAGATAGTTGTGATGTTATGCTGACATCTTAAGATTAAAAACAGTATTTCTGAAATACCCATAAATATGTCTGTTATGTTATAGGCTTTTGAGCTAGCGACTGGAGATTATTTGTTTGAACCACACTCTGGTGAAGACTATTCCAGGGATGAAGGTATGAATCTTCTGAGATATTTTATGAGTTTCTATATATTTTCACACTCCTCTTCTTAAATTTCTAGTGAGCTTACAGCGGGGTTAAATTTTGTATTTGAGTGAACTGTTCATACACATTGTTTTCAGAATATAAATACGATTTTTTTCTTTTTAGTTTTAAGTTCCATCACTAGCAATGGGTGGGCAAAAACTCCTTTCTGCAGATATTCATCTACTTAACAACTGCCTGAAGGAATTAAACTGCCCTTCTTGTAAGACTGCATATGTGTGGAAACCTGATTGAGAGTAACAACATTTTAGTTTAGAAAAGAAATGACAAATTTGAACTTTATAGTACTTTCTTTTTATAAGAATGACACTGGAATAATGTTTACATTGTGTATTCTTATTTGAATTAGGTAATTACTAATTTTTTTTTTAAAATCAGAATTAACTCCTGCTTCCATCTGTATACCTGTCCATTTTCATGCTTGTTTGCTTGGAAATGCTCTTTGCAGTGGTAATGTGGGCATCATTCATTGTTTCTAAATGCTACTAATGATGCCAGAGCTATGCTGATCCTGGAAACCTCTGCATGGATTTGCTGCAAACATTGTTGATTTGAAACTATTTCTGATTTTTTACTAATTCCAGTTTCTTTCCTCTTCTTTTTTATCCCATCCTTTCCCTGCCCCTTCCACTCCCGTATCCTTTTTTTCTCTCCCTCATAGACCACATAGCACACATCATAGAGCTGCTAGGCAATATCCCAAGGCACTTTGCTCTATCTGGAAAATATTCTCGGGAATTCTTCAATCGCAGAGGTAGTACCTCTTCTTTTTGAAAGGTGCCGTGATGCAGACAGAAGTGGAATTGCTGTTGCTGGTTGTAGCATGTCCCACTGAGGAGCATTTCCTGAAATCACACGACAAAAATTTCTTTTTGAAAATCAAAATACACAGGAATCTGTGACTTTTTTTTTTTTAGCTAAACTTTCTGAAAAATAACTATTGGTACGTTTTAAATTACATAGCAAAACTTGGTTTTAGCTGTTGATACTCAAATGTTGTTTTGAGAAGGAAGTTTTGCTGAAAGCATCTTTCCAAATTAGCCACTGAGCAGTGTGCACGTGTCTTTTTTTACCAGGATCAATCTATTTCTGTCTGTACCGGGCCAGTGTTAGTGTGTGCATGCAATGTACTGATTAAACTGTTGTATGTTTCTGTTTTGCTGGCAATGTCCTCCAATGCAGACCACATAGCATTGATCATTGAACTGCTGGGAAAAATCCCTCGAAAATACGCTATGTTGGGGAAATATTCCAAGGAGTTTTTCACCAAAAAAGGTAACGGTATTTATGCAACACTAATTTAAAAGCATAATACTATCCAAAAGGAGAATATGTTCATTTATGGGTACTGAAGAAATATATCAGTTTAAATGGAGAGCTCTTACTAAAGAAGAATTTTGGTGTAAACTTGGCTTTCTGAGAATAGCCACAGTTTACAGTATTCATTTCAGTATTTCATTTAAAATTCATTTTGGGATGTACTCAACAAAGTGTGGATGTTAACAAATGTCTGTGTGAGTCTGTTGTTCAGTGTTTATGTAAATGTAAGGAATCAAGTGATGCATAGCTTGTGATGTGGAAAATCACCTGTCAGCTACTTCTGATCATACACAGTGGTCCAGTGGATGCTACTGATCAGGAGTAACCGAGGTGGGAAGGGAGTACCTGGGCAATAGCCACACAGCTGCGTGCAGTTAATCCTCACACTCTTGTAACCCCTCTGAAGAGAAGGCGCGCAGAAAAGATTGCTCTGAGACAGAGCGATGGAGAAAGCTGCTCTGCTGTGCACTGCGCTGTCTCACTTCAGATGCTCCGAATTACTGTAATGTCTGAGTGCCACAGCCATAGGCAATGACTAAGCTGTGTTTGGTGTTGTACAACAGTGCAACCCCTCTAAAATTAAAACCCTTGTCAATTGCTACAAAAAAGTAATTAATCTGAGCAAACGCGCTGGGCCTTATGGTTCTTTTATCTTTTTGCAGTTTCTCTGTGCTCAGGCTGCTTTTTAAGACAGGTTTTTGACACATGAGGGAATGTGGTGATGCTTCAAGTGTCTTTTGTTCCCGCCGTGTATGAGACAGCACTGTGTTGTATTGGGGGACAGGGTGTATCAGGAGCATCCCGTTACGTGGTGGGGGAACATCTGGGCCGTCGACTGCAGCTGGCGAGCACGCCTTCCTGCCCAACAGTGCTGCGGCTTCCCTCTGGCCCGTGACTCCACACGCCTGAGTGCACAGCTCTTCAGCAGGGCCAGTGCCGGCCACCCACCAGCTGCATCGGGCATGTGGGGGGCCGGGGGGGCCGAGGTGATGCTGCTGTGCTCTAAGAGGTGGGACACAATCCAGTGATTCACACCCCCCTCCCTTGCATGAGAGCCGCCTGTTCTCTGCGTGGTTATTTCTGGTAGGGCAGGGACCCCTGCATGCCTGTGCTGCTTCAGGGAGGATGTAACGGTGTTAAACACAGTGCAAAGAAGGGCAACACCGATGATCAACGAGATAGAGCAACTGCCATATGGGGGAGTCGAAAATGCCCGGGGCTTTTTAGTGTGGAGGGGAGAAGGTTGCTGGAAGAATAATAAAGGTTTGCAAAATCGGTAAGTCAGTGGACAAACTGAAGACAGAACTGTTGTTTGCCAGCACCCACTATCTGAGAGCTGGGGGACACCCAGTGAAACTTGCAGAGGGTGGCTTTAAAACGAGCGCTTCCCTGCGCAGCAGGCAGTGAGCTTCGGGAGCCTGCTGCCCTGGAGCTTGTAGAGAGAGGCCGTATCAGCAGACTCAAAACCAATCTCATGTTAACTGAGATGAACGAACTCAGGGACGACGGGTCTGTAAATGTATAAAGCAGTAGAAGGACTGAGCAGGAGGTACCCTCCGGCACCCTCCGACAGGGACTGCAGCCGTTGCCCGCCCTCCCCACCCCTTCCTGCCACCACTGCCAGAGGCAGGCACCGAATTAAAAACAGCCCCCCCAGCCTGACCCCCCTTAAAGCATATCTCATGTTCCTAATTTTGACTTTATCCCAGATGGGTTGGCATTTTCTAATGACATCATGGAACCTTAAAAGGACCTAGCAGTTACACAATAACCACAGTGTTTATGGCACACAGAAAGCGGCAGTTTGTAAAATTCCCATGAGGTGGAGAGTTTCATGTGCTTCCGTGAGCATCTTCCACTGCAAAATGTCACTGTTGTCCCCTAGGGCCTGAACTTCAGTGGCATTCCTCAGAGGTACCACCTGCCCTGGCTCTGGGTAGGATTTAAGCACTTTAAAAGACTTGGTTCACCCACCACACAAAATGTAAGTGGAAGTTTGCTGTGGAAGCTTAAGTAGACTGGGTCCTACCTGTTCTACTCAAAATAGAAAATCTCAAATGCAAGATGAAGGAGTAATAGTTTTCAGATCATACCAGTTATTCTACTGTTGCAACTCAGGAAAATGGAAATTATTTGTGATGGAAAAACGGAGGTGGTGAGTTTCCTGCTCACTTCCATGAGATTTTTTTCATTGAATTGGGCACCAGATATCCTTCTCCTGTTTCCTGGGGACCCCAGTACTGTCAGCCTCTCTGGTGCCCCCAGGAGGGATTTGCGTTTGATGGGCTGCCAGGGAAGGATAGGCTTCATAGTTGGCCAGCAAGCTGCTGCATTTTGTACTCATCTGCTTGTGGCCTGAGCACTTGAGATCAGAGGCCATGTAGTACAGGCCTGAGGCTCTTCTGAAAATTTCCTGCTGTGGTGTAAGGATGGGGTTGAAATCTGACTGTAGGCTTCTATTTTGAAAATGTCAGCCTTGGGTGAAAATCAAGAAATCACGATTTGGGTGTTGCTCCTGTCCAGAAGCAAGTTCTACCTCAGAGAGAAGCTTTAAACATCTGAACTGTTCCCCCATAGAGGCACAAAAGGAAAGGTGTTGCCAACTAAGGATTTTACAGGATCGAGTCCCTTCTCAGTAACTGCCTGAAGCAGTTTGTGACATTCAAATAGAACGGTGCAAAAAAGGAAAAGCATTTCTAAGTTACTTCTTAGTCACCAGAACTCAAATGCACACATGCATTTTATAGGATCTCATCTTGATTGAGCCCAGTAATAACTCTGACAACTCCTTTTCTCCAGCACCTCCATGAAAGCCATTTTTATCTGCAAAAATGATTCATTTTGGCACTAAAAACCTTTTTGTTTTTTTTTCTAGACCGTGGTCCGTTTTATTTTTCTGCTGGTATTTGCTAGCCCTGTTTCCTCCTGGCTTTGCCTGCTGGAAGTTGTAACAAGGAAAAGCACTGCTGCTTATTTAACAGCCTGGAAGGGGAGGGCTCTCCTCCACCTCCCTTGCTTCTATCTACTGTACCATGGGCCCTCTCCAGCAGTTCTTGCATTAGTTCTCGGGAGCTTGTCCTCAAAATATGTGGTAGCAGATTATATCCCTCTGCCACTTCCCCAGTTGTTTGCATCATTAGTTTCTTCCTGTTCAGTAATCCATCCTCTTCTTGCCTGGTGACACATCTTAAATTCATCTTGGACAAATTTCATAGAATAGCACCGGGTTTTTTTGTATTATGACCAGCAGAGAAAGTTTTAAATAGCATCTTCCCGCCCCCACAAAGGTCCTTCAGAAATTTCTTTAATAATTTCCTTCTGACGTTACATTCCATTTTTCAGAAGCTCTGCTGCTGCCTCCGCTTTGGCCACGGGGGTTTTACAGTTCTGACAACTCTGTTGTCCTCTCCCCTTATTTCCTGTGTGCTTCACTATCAAAAATCTAAATAAAGAGCTTCTTCTACTTACACTTACTGTTACATTTTTAGCATTTGTTTGAAAATTCGTGTTAATGCCCTGAATACTGACAGTGTCAGACCGGGCATGTGCTTGTCATTTCTCCCTGAAATACAGGTACTGTCTTGCCGTCCTCCAACTACACAGTACAAACTTCACAAACCAGATGAAAATACATGTTGCCAGACACCTCCATTTCCTGTGCTGCTGTCCAGTGCTTTAGGATGGAAATGAGATGGACCCACCACATTGGAATTAATTCTTGGGAGTTTTTTGTCCACCTCAGTTGTCTTAAGTGCCTTTTACTTACTCTATTTTGATTCCATGGTCAGCATTGTGCTCTTTACTGAAAACTGAAGCACGGGTTTAATTCTTGGCCCCCACACAGGTAATTTTTAGTGTATCCTGTATTCTTAAAGGCTTATTACTATCTTCATGGAA
>NW_009648036.1:647736-651893 GCF_000708025.1 Charadrius vociferus | reverse complement strand
GTCGTACTGCCAAGGGTGTGCTGGTATCTTGGTAAATTGGGTATCTCAAATTCAGCCTCCACTTTTCAAGATCAGAAGAGTTTTCCAACAGCATGAACTCGCCTTTCACAGTGACACCAGGAGCCTCGTCTTGCAATCTTACTTTATACAACCCGAGGGTGGAAAGATGCCTAAAACTACATAATGTGAATACAGAGGTGAACACAGTGCTACATGGAAACACACATGTGCCCCCCAAGTTAGCCTAGTTTGGTACAGGAAATGAGATGGGCAGATGGCAGCCCTTGCAGTGAATGCTGTGACCTGGAGAAGCTGTGGACACAGCCTGATTTTATTTTTTTTAGCCATTTTTTGCTTACGGTCAATAACAAGTCACTATTTTCTATCATTTTTTGGCAATGTTTGATTTTATGCATTCTTACTAGAAAGTTTAATGCCTCTTCTTGTTAGTCATCGCCAATATACAGTTTTGGAAACCTTCAAAAGGGTAAGATTTTCAGCACTTAAATTTCAGAGTTGCACAAAGATTTTAAAGGGCTGAGAGTGAGCCTGGAAATGAAACATTGCTCTGAGATGTGCTGTCCTTTCTGTACATTCATACCATGGGATGTATGGGCCCAAAGCAGAGCCTTTTTTTTTTTGTTTGAATTGCGGGTACTGATGGGACACACTTGTACTGTGACTGTACAGACACAAACTGGCAGGATACACGCTCTGCTTTCATTCCTCCTTGTGTCGCTGCCCCTCCTGCCCTGCGAGATGGGAAGGGAAGAGGACAGTGGGCCAGCTGAGGGCAGCACATCTTGACTTTCTGTTACCACTAGGTCTTTTCTTTCTCTTGTATGTGATCGACCGTTTGCACACTTGCTCTTTTGGGGTCTTTATGGCAGGACCTGGAGAGCTGCTTTTTCAAGTGTTGCACCCTGTCTAGAACCTTCTGCTATGGCCTGAGGCAGCAGAAGCGTGTCCTGCTGGGCATGTGGCGATTTTAATCTGTTGCATTCAGATGCTCGGACTCTGAGGGGCAGTCTGAAGACTTCTTGGGTTTCTTCTCCTGCTCTGGAACTTATGTAGCCACAGGGATGTACAGAAACGAGACCTGTGAGCTGATGGCATTTTATAGGCAGTAGATTACAGCCAGGGATGACAATCAAGTTCCCAAACCACTTTGCTTAAAAACAGCATGGCCTGTGTGCCCCCATGCAGACGGTGTAGTGTGCTTGTCAAGCTATGGGTGAGTTGGGTTCAGCTTCCAGTATTGGCTGAGAACCCATCATGCTCCTCAGGGGACGTGGCAGAATCACCACAGTGGTCTCCAGAGTGCTTTTCGTAGTGTCACATGGAGACTGTCTGGCTCAGGTGTGTGCCTGGGAAGAAGGGAGATGGCAATGGGGGGGCAGGGAGCAACCAGAAGAGTCTTTCTTCCCCATCATGCTGGATGACCTGTGAATAGAGCTGGATAATATTGCTGGTTTGAATGGCAGAAGGGTTCTCTCCTCCTTTGTTTTGGTCTGAAACACATCGCCAGGTTGACCGCGTGCCCCCTCTTTGATGGAATTCCAATGCTGCAGGTAGCTGCTGCCACCGCTTGTGTTGGCGGTGGGTTGAAGGAGACGTAGGCAGCAGCAGGTGCCTCCTCCTCAGGAAGGGCCCAGACTGGGGCTCTTGCGTGTGTTTGCCCGGGAGGTGGAGCAGAATCTGCGAGTGCCAAACCTCTGTGCTCTGCTTAGTTTGCAGTGAGTCGCTGCTCTGCTGCGTTGTCGGCAAATGCCACGTAGCGAGGCAGTGACCTGTGTTGCCAAGACCTCCGTCTTAGGGTTGGAGTGGTTTTGGAAGATTTGGGTTCGTTGGCTGAGTAAGAACGAAAGGCCTGCGGTGTTCTTTGCCTGTGGCGTAAGCGTGCGTGTGAATGAGTGCCTTTGTGTGCAGGAGACAGAACGAAGGCAGCAGGAAAAATCAGAAATGATGCGCACAGCAGAGTCCAGGTGTGACATGCATTTTGCTGTAGGAACAATCTCTTGGTTTTGACATCGGACATACTCGTCTCCTTTGAGGACCTCAAGCAAGCTTGTGGTGTGCTGCCCTTCCTAAATAATGATTCTCAGCCTGGTCAAGGTGCTGTGAATGCAGAGTGGGAGAAACACCAAACAGGGGTTAGTCACTAACAAGGGTACTGAGGTTTTTTTCTAATGCCAGTAATATTTCTGCTTGCAGGAGAACTCCGACACATCACCAAGCTGAAACCTTGGAGTCTTTTTGATGTGCTTGTGGAGAAGTATGGTTGGCCTCATGAAGATGCTGCACAGTTTACAGATTTCCTGATCCCGATGCTAGAAATGGTCCCAGAGAAACGTGCTTCAGCTGGAGAATGCCTTAGGCACCCATGGCTGAATTCTTAGCAGAGTCTCCCAGCTGTTTAAAAAAAAAAAAAAAAAAAAAAAGCCAGCAACCACTTTCCAGTGCATCGGACCTAAATGGTGACTGTCACAAATTCTTTAGCAGGATCACACGTGAGCTGGCTTCAATCCTCAGACCTTTGTTTTGCTTGAGGTACTGTTTGACATTTTGCTTTTCGTGCACTGTGTTCTTGGGGAAGGGTAGTCTTTTTGTCTTCAGCTAGTAGTTTACTCACCCACTTTCTTCAGAAAACACTTAACGTGTCTTTAAGCATTGTTTCTTGTGTTGTGTGGCATTCAGATGTCAGATTTTTGAACAAAGGAAACTTCCCCCCATGTGTTTTGGCAAGTTTTGTAACTATTTATGAAAAAAAAAAAAATATTTTAGCTGATGCATATTATATAATTTACGAGCGTAAGAAATTTATCAAGTGAGAACTGAGTTACGGCGAGGAATTGTACAATTTTATCTTCTGGCAAAGAGACGTCATTCTTGTATTATAGTGTATGTAAATGCACCCTGTAAATGTTTATTTCCATTTAAATATGGGACTGGGGACTCAATTTCAGAGTAAAGCGACTAAGTTTTAGAGAGCTTTATAGCAAACCAATTGCATGTAGTGGACTTTCAACTGCTTTAAGGAATTGTGTAAACTTTCTATTCTGTAGCAGTTCCCGTTCATTGGATTTTAAACAAAGTGGCTCTGGTTTACAGGATTTCATTCCCCAAACGGCACTTTAAAGGAAGGCTAGACTTCTTTCTAATAAAGTATGCATTATCATTTAGCACTCCCTTTTAGAAATTTTGCCTATTTTAAGTGCTTTTAAGAAAAGAAAAATAGCAATTTCCCTTAAAATGTGATAGTGAAGACATGGTACCATATGGTGTTGCCTTTTTATAAGCACTGTAAGTTGTACTATACCTTAAGAAAAAAAAATAAATTAAAAGTCGAGCATGAGAACCACTCTCTGTGTAGAATTCCTGATCTTTTATAATAAAAGTGTGTGCTTGGAATCAGTTAAGGAAGGCTATAGCTGCAAACATTGACAGTGCAGCGGGTAAAATAATCCAAGAAGCGAGATCATGCTCATTCCATTCATAGCTTTACATGTTTCTCAAATTGCACTACCTTTATTTTTTCCCATAACTAGACATACAGCTACCCAGTGTAAGTTGCACGCAACAATTAATTATGTGTTTCCTAGGAAAAAAAAAAAGCTGCATAGGCTGAAGCTTATAGGCAATACAGATTTTAGAATGTACAGTACGGAGGTGTGTTTTGGCCTCTTTTAGAAGTCAGTGGGATGAATGTAAGCTTACTTCTGATCTTCATGTAACTACGGTGCCACTTTCTTGACTTTGTCCATATGAAATCTCTTCACATGCCTTTGCAATAACTAGATTGTGAGAAGGTAGCCCCATGCTGTAACAATAACCAGTTGTTTGAGGTGCTTGCAGTTGTCTAATTAAAGTGTTTTGTTTTTTCAGACAGTGTGCTGGTCATTGGAATCTTTGCTAGCCGTGACTCCCACCCTGTGTTTGCCAGAGGTCCGTGTCGCGGTGGGGGTGGGTGGGTTGGGGGGTGTTTAGCCTGGCCAAAAGCAGCTTTCTGTGTTAATTTATAAAATAACATCACCCGGTACACCGGAGCATCCTGAAGGGTAATGTGGCACGAGGGGCTGTGCGTAAGTGGTGGAACACAACAAAGCCAAAAAAGAGTAGCTGGGTTTTGGGACCGGGTGCCTTCAGCCTCCACGCCC
>NW_009648036.1:582290-647693 GCF_000708025.1 Charadrius vociferus | reverse complement strand
TCTTAACAACCGCAAGGACGACACTGGGGAGGAGGATGAGGCTACAGTGGACTGGAGGTAAAGGTATGTTCTGCTTCACACCTGGCCTAGCCACGGCTACTGATCAGAAGTTGTTCTGGAACACGTGGGAATTACTGGCACTCGAAGGAGGTGCTGGTTCAAACGTGAGCCAAGCAAGGTGAGTAACCACACGGCACCGGCGTAGCTCTTTGGCCACGGCCATACAACAGGACTCGGGGGACATTGCATAGTCCCGGACCTGTTCTGCAACACAGTGTGTCAGCGCCTCACGCTGCTCTCAGCCCTCACCACATACAGGGGGTATTTCACGCTCCCTTATAGTGCAGATGACGTAACAACCTGCTTCATGGAGGGCTGAACGGGTCAGTTGAGCGTTGGGCTATATATAGAGGGCCATGCAGATTTTTTCAGTGAGTGTCTGAGCACTCAACTGGTGGGTCGGGTCCGCTGCTGATTGATGGCTTAATCCTGTTCTACAGCACTGCAAAATGGCACATTCCATACAATGCATTTTGCAGAGCCAGCAGTTGTTCAGGAAAGTATTAACTAGTGTACTATTTCTGCTAATGCAATTTTTCAACCACTACAGGCAAATAGGTTAGCCCCAATTTTTGTTTCTACATGTTAAAAAGAATTACCACCTTTTTTCAGTGAGTAGGACCAGCCACTTCCCATCCTGTCCCAGATTCTCCTTTCTGGTCCTGAGGCGGAGCTGCGGAGCAGAGTCCTGTCACCCAAACTGGATTTAAAGTGGTCACTGCTGTGATGTGAGGACGCCGTCACACACCAATTATGGAATAGCTGCACCTGGCAAGGGCAACAGCACCATCTTAGCTGCTGCTACTACACACTTTAAAAAAAGAGAATACTGCTGTACAGCTGTTACCATTGCACGCCCCATTTCAGCATCACTGCTCTGCTCTCCTTCGATGCAGGACTCTGCAGGGTGGGTGAGCAGTGAGGAGGGTGGCTGTGCTACAAACACAGTTTAGCTTATTTTAACCTTTCTGGAAAGTGACAAGGTCTCGGTCCAGCCCTCTGCACTCACCGGGGGCACCAAAGATCCACTGCAGGAGAATGGGGCCACACTGCAGCACAGGGGGGGCTTCTGCATCGGTAACCAGGTAACCACGGTGAGAATGTAACACATCACTACCCTCTAATTAACCTGTAAGTTACCTGACCTTGGCATGATTTTTTCCTCACGTCTGGACGCGGCAGGGGAAATAACCCTCTCCTACGGTCTGTCCCCAGCTGGCCACTGTGGGAAGCGAGGAGCTGCGCAGTGACCACAGAAGGGGTACACATTTTATATACTTAAGGTCACTTCCCTGAAGACACACCACCCTCTCAGGACAAGGAGGTAAAACTGACATAGTTGTGATTTATTAACATGAATTAAAATGCCCAACCAGTGCTGCAATGTGACAGTATATTAAAAAAAAAAAATTAAAGATCATATACTGTACTACTTTCACAAAGATCACACCTTTTTTTGCAAAAGAGACTTATTATATACAATACTATATCAAATGAAAGAGGCTTTAAGCAATTTTACAAGCAAAAGAAATACAGTATTTACAGCACTCGTCAGAGACATTAGAAACAGTCTATACATTAAATTACATTTTCTGCAAATAACTGATGAAACAAAAAGCCATGTCCACACCAAAACTATAAAAATTTGTATTGCATTGTTTTCTATCTCTATGCACACAAAGAACTGTTGACAGAAGAAAATGAAAAAAAAAATTGTTAGTGCCATCACTTAGCCTGTGTACTTATTTAATTACATATGTATAAAAGTAATATAGAAAACATTCACTAAATGAATTTAACTGCAACAATAAAATTTTAAAGATTATGCAGCATCAAACCTACTGCCAGAAAAAACAGCTGGAATGTTCACTTACAAAATAAAAAGAAATACCTAATACTGGCTTAACAGCACATTTTCAGGAATTTTAAAAAGCAAAAAATGGAAAGAATACAATGAAAGAGCACTGGTGTTTGCTTTTATACAAAGTATCATGTACAAGCTTTAAAAAGTACCTTGAATAGGTACATATGAAATATACACAGTTTATATTACAGAACATTTTAAAAATGTTTAGAATTAAAGGGATCCGTTTTAATGCCACCCTGAACCATGGTAATTGTTTTGAAAAGTGGGCGGCACCTGTGCTCTGTGGATGGGGATCTGTCCAGGCACTGGCGAGGCCTGCTGCGGCCCCTGCACCGCGTGGGGAAGGGTGACGGAGCCGGGGTGGGGGCAGAACCCCGAAGCAGCGGGTGTTGCAATACTGTTTGGTCCTTGAGGTTGGATGTGAGGACCCTGACCAGGGAGTGGGCAATGAGGTCCTGTTCCAGCAGGCTGATGTTGGGGTCCAGGTCCTAACGTCGTGTGATGCGGGGCTTGTGAGGAGTAGGAGGACACGCTTGTGTGAGCACTTGACGGAAAATGGGGAGGTCCTTGATGAGATGGGTGGTGTAACCCTTGTGCTGATGCGGGGTGATGCCCCGAGCCTATAACGCTGGAGGGTGGGGGCGGAGGGGGGGGAGGCGCAGAGTTTACAACATGCTGGTGTTGTGCTTGCAAACCTTGGTGTCCAGTCGAAGGATGGGGAGGTTGGTGGTGGGGGAGAGGACCTGGTGGCGGAGGCGGCGGTGGCAAGTGATGACCAGCAGCTTGAGAATGGATGTGTGATCCAGGAGCTACTGCCACGGCATGAACTGGACCGACAACGTGTGCTACAGAGTGCTGCTGATGAGTACTTTGCTGCTGTACAAGGTGAGGTCCTGGAGCAGGTGGTGGCGGAGGAGGAGCAGCTGCAGCAGACGCTGACGCCTGGTGATGAATACTGGGATTCTGAGATGGCAAAAAATGCCCTGCAGTTACGTGGTGTCCCGGCACCGTCTGCTGACCCGCAGTGCCAGGAAGTGCTTGATTTGGTCCAGATGAAAACACAGTCTGTTGGGGTATGCTGCCCTTCAGCTGACTGTAACTCTGGAAGTTTCCGGAGGGCTGCTGGTTTTGATAGTAAGCAGAAGAAGGGGGTGGGGGAGGTGGGGGAGGCGGGGCACTGCTGTTCAAATTTTGTTGGTTAAACTGGCTGTAGGAAGCTGAAGATTGTCCTGAAGTTGTCTGGGTAAAGAGGGGTCCGCTAGCCTGCTGCTGGTTAGCAGGCTGAAGAGTTGGTGCTGCCGGATAGAAGTTCCGATGCGTTTCCCTCTGGGGCGTTCCAACTTGAGGCGACTGTGGATGATGAGGTCTGTACGGAGATCCCAACTGCTGCGAGTGAGGCTTTGGTGACAGATAACCATGCTGTACGGGCGCGTGAGGGGTAGAGGACTTAGGGGGATTTTCTACGTGAGGAGATGGGGGACAATGCAGCTTCAAAGGTGCAGAAGGCAGCTTCTGTGAATGGGAAAGTTGCTCAGCAGAACTGCGCAGATGTGATTGAGATGGATGATTTTTTGAAAGTGCTTGGACGTTGTTTGTCAGCTGTTTTTGTTGCAGCTCGGGTTTTGGATGATTCGCACATTCAGCCTCAGGTGCGGTAGCTGCAGTTTCCCAGTGCGAATCTGGTTTTGTGGGTGTTTTCCCAAGTGACTGCGTTGAAACTACAGGACTCGGTGAAGAGGGCTAGGATAAAAGAAAGTCAGTCAGCGCAAAACATTCAAAATATTCAACTACGCATGCATGAGTACAAAAAGAACTCAGAATATTGCACTCTCCCCCAATGGTGAAAAAAAAAAGCACTGAGGCACAGCTGTAAGAAAAACAGCAACAGCAGAAAGCTTAAACTTAGTATGACGCTATTTTAGCAAGTATATATCAATCATTCCTGAGAGTCAGACTAGCAAGTGTATTTTAAAGTAATAACAGAAATACGACCTGTTGGGTCAAGGTCAGAATCTATTATTTGTTAAAGTTTTAGATTTCTGAGTCTGAAAGAAGTAATCCCAGACAAGGCCATTTACAAAACCAAAGCCACTTTTACAGTGATTTAACATTTTAAAACTGGCGCAGTGCGAGCAAACAGACTAAACATTACAACCTGAATTACTTCATTTAATACTGCACAGGCAACTACTCAACATCCTTCTCCGCATCAGTGCCTCCGCTGACACACAGTGCCAAACTCTGACACGGCACGAGCAAACTCCAGTTAAGATGAGAAATACGTAAACCGCATTACTACTGTCAGAACTGCAGTGGTGCCAAACCCACTGATACAATCTCTCCTGTCTACAGAAGCAAGATCATATATAACAGATACAGCTACTGAAGAACAGAACCCAAACCAACTTTTTAGCTTGTATGGACTACCACAAATATTCTTACAAATGTTCACCTGTATTAAATTCCTGCACAGAGAGGTTACATACATGTTCATCTCAGAAGTAAATCATGAGATTAACTTTTTTATAAGAGAAATCACAGATGTATATACGTATTAGTATGCATATTCTACAGCACACACACAAACACACACACACACACAAACACGCACCTGTACCTTGCTTGCTTTTGACGGGCTCTTGCAAGTCTTCTGTGAAGTATCTGGGGACGGACATTCAGAAGTAGGCTCTGGATTTTCAGGATCAGGTTCTACAGACATAAAACAGAGAGCAATGTAAAAGTGGGAAAATCAAGTCTTTTGCAAAACACACTAAGCACTTTATATTTGACTTTAAAAGAGCTATTAAGTTGTTGTAAGAGACTAATCAATATGTCAAGTGTCATACAAGGTCATCTGCTTACTGACCTTCCATAAATTCAGTGAAAGAAGGGACCTTAAGCTGCAACTGGGAAATGAGATTTGAATGAGATGAAGGTGGAGACTGAACATGAGACGGTGAGCATGGGCTACAGGGTGATTCTCCCCCTACAGATGAAGCAGACCCAAACATAATATTAGAATGATTACGGACTACCACGGGGGAACTGGTTAGATTTGTCTACCTTCGACATGATAAATCAACTCACCACTGTCCTTGTCTTTCCTATGATCACTGAGAAGTAAAGCTCGCTGGTAACTTCGTTCTCTCACTTGTTCCACAGAGGTCGATGCAGTCCTGGAAGAAAGCAGCACATTTTAAATTTAAGAAGATATACTCCCATGGACCCAATTTAGGACAACGTATATGCAAATACTGGGTCAGAGAAAGTTTACAGTTTCATTGCATGTAAAAGTCAAACAACTGGTTGTACATAAGGAATGTGATTCGTTACGTATTTGGTATCTATTTTCTCCCACTTTAAATATACTGATTTCCTGCAATTTTGTTACATTACAAGAACTGACAATTCCTCTTAATATGGAAACAACATCTGTAGACCAGGACCAAACATCTGTAGGTTTGGGGTTTTTTTCTTTTTCTGAACAGTTGGAAATTCAAAAACTATATTTAAAAAAAATAAAGGTTGCAGGTACTGCTTCATATTCTCTATTTGTAGAAAACTGTCTTCTTCCAAAGCTGGAAATAGTATTTTCTTCTTTTGTTTTTGTTTATTTTTTACAGAGTTTGCTCTTTAATAGTGGATCCATAGTTGTAAATACTACTCAACTACAAATGCATCTCTGTTTAAGCTTCTGCATTTAACTTGCCAGGCAGTGGGTAAGAAATGACAGTCAAATCTTCTCTTTTATAATCAAGTACACCCGACAATCACAATCTGATCGAGAAGAACAGTAATGACAGCACTCTACAAAATTCCATTTTTCTTTCAGGCAAGAACATAACAGCATTACTCTACAATACTGTTGTACTAAAATTCTGGTGCTTTCTGCAGGATTACTGCAAAAACTTACTAATAAATTCTTTTCTGTGTAGCTTGTTTTCCACAGGCTTTGCTTACAGTACAGTACGCTAGTTTTTGCATAGTGAACTTACAGCTCCTTTTCAGTGAAACTTTGAAGACTGCACTTACGTTCTCCCTTCAATTGGTTCTACAAAATCCTTCTATTCTGGAATAGCTGGAGCATCTGAGCAGAAGGATGTTCAACTCCTCAGCCCATGTTCATCCCCAACACTGTTAGGTCTTCACTACAGCACAAAGAACATCTGCAGGGTTTATTTGTGCTAGTAACATTTTGGAGACAGCTACCAAAATTGTAGTGGAAAATGCTGTGCAACATTTATACAGACTGAAGTCATTTTATCTCATCCCCCTTCACATTGCATCTTTTCCCAGAATTTGGGTTGTTGGGAGTATATGGTACGGCATCCAACAGAGCATATGGTCTGCACGCAGGGGAACCATTTAATGATCATAAACAACGACGCAAGTATCACCACACGCTCGCTACCTGAGCGGACGGAACCGTTCGGCAGACTGCACACAGCTCTGCACGCAGCGTGACTGCGAACACCACAAATGCATTCCAGCCAGATCACTGAAAAACAGACTTCTGAAAGTCTCCTGTTCCACCCCTCCCTACAGTACTTTTGGCAAAGTTTTGACATTTAAGATGAAGAATATTCTCCTCAGCCCACAGATGAAGCATTGGAGATACAAGGACATGAGTGCAGAGCTAAGGCCGTGCTGAGAACTAGACTCAAATCTCTCACAGCCATTGGAGCACCCTCTGCGTCCCGCTGCTGCTCCCTCCTCCACACACCTCAGCAAGCGCGCACAGCCCAAGCTGTGCAGTGGTGGAAGGAGCACACCTACTCATTGATGCCATTTCCTACAGACTTATAACTGTACTTTATGTACGCAATTTTGTAACCTACAGAACTAGGCAAACTTGTCTTGCTCAAATCAATTCTTATTTTGCTCTTAGAATATATACATAAAAAAAAAAATCAAAGTAGAATGAAAAAAAGTTAACCAGTCTCTTATAGGTAATTTTTCATACATTCTAATCTTTGTAAGGTTATCTGCTGTATTTCTGAGGAAAGAGGTAAGGTAACTCCTTACTAATGTGAAAGAAGGGCTTCCCATCAGTACTCTGCAACTGCACCCCTTATCAATGAAGACTAGATTTCACACAAAAAAGCCTTAGAATTAAGCAAGTAATTCTTCAGCACTTTAGTCCTATAGTTTTGTGGCTTACCACTGAACTTCTGGTTCATTCTTCTCACTGGAAGAAGATTCCTTAATTGCACAGTTGTTGCCAACGTCTTCTGGAGCTGCATTATAAACAGTAGTTGGCAGTGGTAAAGGTAGGCTTGCAGCGTTATCCGTTTGCTCCCCATTTTCACCACTGTTGTTATACCCATCACTAGCACCATTGTTACTACTCGTATTTCCTCCACCAGCAGCGTGAGGAGATACAGTAACCAGAGGGAAGTTTTCTGTCTTTGAGCCACTTTTTCTAGCTTCTCGTTGTCTCTTACGGTATTCTAATAAGGATACCTAGGGAGAAAAAAAACAAACACAACCCAAACATTAGACAGGAAGTTCTTAAATGTATTCTTGCAGTAAGACATACCATTTACTTGGTTCTAAAAGAAAATGGGGCTAGATTAAGATATTCCACTGCATCTGCAGTGAACTTACAAAGTACTGAGCAACTAAGGACTGTAAGAACGATGTAAAGAAAAGTTACTGCCAGGAGAAGGAAGTATGCATTTTGCCTCAGGGAAGAAGCAGATGACAGAGGTCAACAGAAGGGTCACTGCTGAAGTCACACTGTTGGTTGAAGTTACAAGGGATTTCGGTTTTTCCTGGAACTGCATCATTAGGAAGACTATACTGATACAGTAAAGCTAATTTTAAGAGATACCACATCCTGCTCTCAGTCTGACTCCCTCATAAGAAAAACCCACCATGCTTCTGCTTCACTCTACTGCATAAATCACGGAATTCTCCAAGCTCTTCATACATTTTTCTTAACATACAGAATTTGCAACTTTCCTTCTTTTCCCAGTTTATTTTGAATTTGTGTCCTTACTGCACTCTAAAAGAGACTGATTAAGAAGACACACGAAGGGAAAAGAGGCTTCTACTTTTTATATGTATGTATATAAAAATGACTACACAGAAGTTTAGAAGTAAGTTACCTTCAGTGAGGAACATAAATTTTCAAATGCATTCACTATGTATCTTTAGGATTTGAAGCAGAGAGCTGAAATATTGACCTTCAGACCTACTTTATTCAGTAAGGAAACTAGTTCAGTTTAAGTGACATTTAATGTGTCTTTTCTTCTGTTATCAGCAACTGACTCTGAACCATACAGCATTCAAACCAAGAAACTAAAGTGCAATAATGCAAAAATTAATGTTTAACTGGCTTAAACGGCAATAAAAGCAGATGTCCATTTCTGCACAGATAGAGAAACCACAGCGGCCTGCTTTGTTTGCAGTCCTAGGCTTTTTTATTTGCTTGCTTTTCAACAGTTCTATTATTTAAAGACTCATTTATATGTCAGGGTAAGAACACTTAAAAACATTTGACTTTTCATAAAAGAAAGTTTAGGTTAAGAACTGATCTTGCTTTCAAACAATTTGTATTATTTCCACATCCCATGACTGGGATCCTTTGATGAATACTGCTTTAAAGAAAGCTTAAGTGCTAAGAACAGATGAAATTACGTGGTGTGGCCACTATGTACAGGATCGTAGTGAAATCAGACGAACTTATATGATGAGAAGGAGCAAATGCCCATGGAAATGTTACAATATGAAAAAAGCCTCCTTTAACAGCTGCATAAGAACATTCATGTCTTATGTGATCCTAGGGAAAGGCTTCTATTCTCTCCCATAGAACTCCTGAATAACCTTCTCCTTATGTAAGATTTCCCCATCTGCCTTTTACGCTGTAAAAAGTTGCTCTTTTGTGTGTGTCCTTGGAAAGCCCAAAACCCATTCTTTCAGGAGTACAGACAGAATTTTCTCTCTTCCCCCCCCCCCATTCAAACTGAGCCTTTTAAACAGGAATCCTGGGGGGTGGGGGTGTCAAGGGGAAGCCACACCTTTTTTCATTTGGGGATTAGTGTAGCATAAGCCCTCAGCAGTAACAACCAGAAAGAATCCTTGTCAGCAAAAGAAGGGGGGGGGGCTTACTGCAGCACTAAGTGTTGCTGGGATTTGAAAATAAATTAATTTAACTTTCAGACAAAGAAGAATGTGAAGCTACAGAAATTTTGGCTTCTATGTTTTTTTTTTTTTGGTGTTGCCAAAACAGCAGGGCTACGGTATATGTGTGGGATCTATACAATTCTCAGGGTCAGGACTAGGCAAGAACAGAGCTCCTACTATCTTGATTCAATTATGTCTTAGTTTGAAGCAAAGTAAACAAAAATCCAGTTTGGATGGAGAACTTTGGAAGGAAGAATTGTGAGTCCTCCCTAGCAGGATGCTCCAGAGCAGAGGGAAGGAGGCACGTACAGGGGAGTGGGGAGGGGACCAAAAAAACCCAAAACCCCACTGTGCACACATGTACACACACAGAATGCACCTCTGCCCCCCTGATCATTACTTCCATGAATAAAATAAATCACATCTTTCAAACATTTACTGCCATCTGTTGAGATAGAACTGGCAAGCTGCTGCATGGGAAACTACTGCCTTTCATGTTTGTCATCCTTTCTGCAAGGAGCACAGGAAGTCTAACCTGACGATGAAGTGCAGTCAAAGACAGTTACGCAGGGTAACTTCCAGTTTTGGTTCAAGTTGCCCATGACCACACAACTTACCTACGAGAACTGTTTCATGAGACTAGCAAGTTTAGATTGTGCTTATTTTTCAAACACAGTATTTTACAAAAAAAAGAAATTAAGCCAAGAAACAAGGTTTCCTGCAACCAAGGATTTCTGTGTAGTTCCAACAGTAAAACCAAGATACCTTAAATATATTAAAAAAACGGAATTTTTAACTCTTAGTATCATAAATCTGTTACTGCAATTTCCTGCAGTAATGCATAACAAACGTTCACAGTGTATGATCTCTATGATGCTAGTACATATTCTGTATAATAGAATATTGTAATACTTGGTGGCATAAGCAACCATTTTCAAACCTGAAAAGCACTTATTTATTGAGCAATTCGTTTAAGACTCATATGAAATAAAAGTGAATTTGTATCTATTACTTAGAAAAAGTAAATTTACTAATGGATGTATGCAGCTTTACTCTTTGCTCTTCATTATTTCCCCTGAATAATGTCTACTACATAGCAGTATCTAAAGATGAGCCACCAGTTGGGGTTTTTTTATTATATTATGGTTCTTTCCGTTATAGAAATATCATTAGCAGACCATGTAAGAGAGACCAGATGATTCTTAAAATTATAACCTTTTTCTTTTGTGGAGGATTCTGGGGTGTGCAATTTCCATCCATCATGTTGTCGTTACTGACAGTCCTTCCAAAGCCAGATGCAATTCCATCTTCTGAAGTACAAAAAACAGATGCTTCCATGAACATGCCTCTAGCATCGTCTTGAATCAGGCACTTTGACTCGCTTATTCTGAATCCACCTCCTACCTCCAACTGATGTGAAGGGGTCAAGTCCCTCAAATTAGAATTCATTGAGAAATTTACACCTGTCCTGTCGGGACTTTTTACCCAGGAAGAATAAATTGTGCCCCGTCCACAATGAGCAGTTTCTAATTGGCTGTTTGAATCAGTCCTATCATGTGTGGGGGCTTCCAGGTTTTTATGCAGTGCACTTTGCTCAATTACTTCGAGTCCCAGCTGGAGGTCTGACACAGATTCCATTTCTCCAGTGCACTGTCGTGTGACATCAGTCCTATTCCTTGGACTGGAATATCCAATAGTCTTTATTTCTTGCAGGCCCATTTCTGTCAGGTTGGAATTTCTGAAAGAATTCAGTGCTAGAATCGATGCTCTGTCATATCCCTGTGTGAAGAAAAAGCATGTCAACTATTTTTCCATACTGCAACAAAACTGCAACTATTCTGACATTCAGTTGTGCCTGTAAGTGGAATTAAAGGCCTTCCAGTACCATGAACTTATCTATTTTTAAGAAACAATTCTACAGCCAGACACTTATTTCTACTATTGTCATGTATTACGTAAAAGCATTTTAATAAGAGGCATATAAACCAAAGTCAAAATAAACTTTAAATGCCAGGTTTTATTTATGACTGGCAGAGGAAGGGGAGAAGCTTCAACAGGAGCAAGTCCCTGGCCAAGAAGCTACAAAGCACTTGCTTCAATTCAACATAAAAGGGATCTTCAGTGTCAAAGCATTTATTTCAAGAAGAAAATAAAGATAAAAAAAAAGCGAAAGCTTTTCTGAGACACTTTTGAATTTTGAGACAATATTAAAACCAGTATTCTGTAGAAGGAAAAAAAATATTACTTAAGTTATAGAAACTTCTTTTGTACTTTTTAAAACTGTATTAACCATGAAAAACCCAGCACACATCCATGGCTGGAAGTAGCTTTTCTAAACCAACATGTTTTAAGGTTTTCACAAATCCTTTTAAATTATGTGTATTACAAAGCAGAAGTTCCCAAGTAAAACCCCTCTTTTTAAGTCAGATAAACATTAAAATATTCAAGTACAACAGCTTAGAAGTGATTGTTAAATTCAGTCAGCAGCTATGATTCTATGAAAAATTTTGTGTATCTCAACATTTGTTAAGATTTTGACCTAAAAAAAATATACATTCATGTGCTTAACTCCCTGGGGAGAGTATATGGATCATTCATTTACATGACTCACAAAGAAGTGAAAGTCTCCATTAGTGTAACATGCTCAGTCTTTTTACTGTTACTTATTTACACCTATTTGTTTTAGGTGCCATTAAGTTTATAGTTCGACACCTTGACGCAACTTGTGTAGTTATTACACCGAATTTGAGCTCCTCCCCCGTGCCAGGCAGAAGGCTCCCCGTGGACGTTCTCGCGCTTCAGAGCCACCTTGCACTGCAGTGGCCCTGCCACCAGCCTCAGCCCGGACACATCCACCTCCAGGTTGCAACTACCCGGGCACGTTCTAACAGCACTCGCTGCTTCTGAACTAATCCACCTAAATTCATTTATTACCGTTCTGCTCTGCTCTCTTATTCTGAGCATAATTAGGCTCAACAAAAACAATTAAGAGATCCTAGTAACAAGGAGAAATGTTAATTTAAATCTAACTACAGTCTAAAAAGCACAAGTGTTGTTATTCTGTTCTTATCTATAAATTACAGTAACTCCTTTCCATGACAACCCTCAGGATTTTTATGTGATACAGAAGAAGAGGAGAGAGAAACCAGTTTAAAATAGAAAATGAAATAGGTAAAGTGGAAATATACAATAATAAGCAAATGAAGCCTGTATGGAAGCCACCCTTTACATTCCAGGAAACTTTCAAACGCTTCTCATCAGCTATTACTAAGAACAGCACAGCCATACAGGTGCCATCAAGATCTTATTTGCAGTTTTTGGCAAATATCCTTACCTCTTGACTGTAAGCTCGCCTTTTTATTTCTGGGGAACTGTCAGGTGAGGAAATATTCTAAATAAATAAGAAGAAATTGCAAGTCAATTTCATTTTTAGCCTGGAGAAACATAAAACACTCTGTTGTAGCAGGAGTACAAATATTGGTTTACACCAGAATGTGTAAACACATTCTCTGAACACACTGAAATTCATTATAAATCTCACCTCAAAGTGCATGGTATTGCCATGTATACATGGATTTACAGGAGTAACGGGAGAATATATGGGTTTGTAACCATTTCTACAAGCTTCATCTTCTGTTTTTACCCTAGGAGGAGTAGCAAACAATGATGGCTCGGAGGCAGTGATGTCAGCATGAGTTGGTGTGGCATACGGAGAAGGAGTAGGTGTGGAGGTTTCTGAGAATGCAGACTCCAACAGCTGATACAGTCTTCGTTTTTTTAGTGGTGTGGTTAGATCTGTTGAAATTAGAAAAAAAAGCTAGAAGATATCTAGATATAGTAATCACTTACAGTTGTTTAAATACTTAATGTAATGAAATTATTAACTCCACATTAAAACATCAGTTAAGATTGCAAAAAAAATCTCTTAAGGGCAGGCTTCCCGAAAGATAAACTCTTTAACAGCCTACAGACTTCCTGAAAAATAAAACTCTTAACAGTCTACAGATATATCAGTAACCGAAATTTGTGTGCTAGGATGATGGGAAGAACTGCCTATGTTTCCAGAAAAGAGGAAGTCAACTTCATGCATTTTTAAGACTGTTCAGCTAAAAAGTAGAAATTCCATGTTCAGGACTGTACACAGGAATTACCTGTGTGTTTAATTTTTAGCATGTTCCCATGTTGTACTATCCTTAACACATCACATAGCTTTTCCCCTGCATGCAACACAGGCCCCATGAATTTATAAGTTAATTTTCCATTCTGTTCTGTATCTTCAGAATCCCTTTTAATCTAACCTCTTAATATTCATAGTCAAAACCATTAGTCTTGTTGACCATAAACACTATGAGATATGGTGGTTGCTTATCTACTACGTATTATACATTAAAGGGGGAAAATATGCCAACTACTATGCAGCTAAGCATTTCTTTCAAAAAAAGGTACCAGAAAACAGTACGAATACCCCTGTAATTTTCATTAGCTCATCGCTTCAACAAACACAGTCTTCCATATTTAACTACTTTGACATAGCTCTTATGTATTACTGTATTAGCAAAAGCTTCACCTGTTAGGGAACAGCTGTCATTCAGTAATAAAGGACTTTTATTTTCACCATTGATGGTGGGACTTCTACATCTCTCTTGTGATGGTGAATTAAATCTATCAATCATAGTTGAATTTTCTTCTTCCAAAGCCTGCTTCAACCAACGCTGTAATAAAACAAGCTCAAATCAGTGACGTAACAGCTTAATGATAAACGTTACAAAACGTGTTACACATGACACAACTGGTTTGCCAACCAGCTTTTTTCTGCCTGAATTTGTGTTAGCAAATAAAGACTTATTTTTAATTAATAAGGGATGGGGAACCATAATGAAGGGAAGCATTACCTTCTTACAAGAGCCAGTAATGTTTTCCACAGGTTCTTTTTTCCTCCTCTTTTCTGAAAGGAATGGTGAAGTAAAACGAATATAGTGCTTTGGAGTTGAATATACATGTGGACTGTAAGTGAGACCTGGTAAAGAATTCAGCTGAGTAGCCAGAACTTCAGGGTCGGTAGTTATGCGTAGAGGCCTTTCTGATAGACTGTCTGTAGGCTTCCCTGTTTTATCACTCTTTTCACTTAACCATTCACTGACCAAGTGCTAAACAGAGAGAGAGAAAAATATTAGCGTATTATGAGCGTTTTTATCAGTGGGCTTTAAAAATTTTTTAGTCTAATTATTCATCTAGTCAACTGTTACACAAACCAGGAAACAGGTAGTTTCCAGGCTGCAAATTTAAGAATACACAGGGCAAGAATGAGGAGTTTTAGCGAAATAGCAGGGACAGCAGAGAAGATCAGTATACATTTGCTCTACATACCAAAGATTTGGGAGTTTTGCTTTTTGGGGTTTGTTTTTTTCAGTGTTTTGGGGGGGTTCTTTTTCTTTTTTTTGTAAAGTAACATTTAGTTATTTTGTATTTAATTCTCAATGAATATACTATACAAGTGCCTAGATCAACTGTACTTATGATGTGAATTTAGTAACAGAATTCCAAGACAAATTTTAAACTCGTGTCCAAGCATCAAAGCTGAGGGGAAACACTGTAATGTTAACAGAACAAAGTTAAGTAAATCCTCATCAGATTTCTGAACTGTCAGGACTATGCTTCAGTCGACGTGTCAGGCAGGCACCTGGAACATCCTTCACTATTGTAGTTGCAACAGATTACAACACATTTACTAAGCCACACTTGTCAAAAAGGGTATTCTTTCCTAGCTAGTTCAGTGTTTTTGAAAAGCATGCTGGTGGATTTTAGTTCCTATTAACAGAGAAATGAAGCTCCTAATTTCTACAATGAGTCAAAGTAGTTAAGGACATGCAAAAATAGCACATTAAGTATTATTCATATGATAACTTTAAATATATTTGATAATCTGTTGTCAAAGTAGTTAAGGACATGCAAAAATAACACATTAAGTATTATTAATATGATATTAAAGCTTTAAATATATTTGATAATCTGTGTTAAGCTGCTCATCTTTTACAAACTTACGTATATTTATTAATTCATTTTTAAAGCAGGATTTTGTCCTCACTTAGGGTATGATACAATGCAATGAGACATTTCACAGACATCCTTAATACTATGAAACAGTAAAAGTACAGTAAAATTGACTTCTCTGACAATTTCACACTGAATAAAGTTTTCAAAACAATTTGTAAAGTGTGCTGAAAAAGAGCCACTTTTTAATGCAGTCTGTAGAATTTTAAAGCATAAAATTTTACTGCTTTATTCACACTTGCAGATTTAAGATTGTTTTGAGTGTCTTTAAATACTGTGGCATTTCTTCAAGCTTTTTGCAATGCAGTCCGATAAAAATTTAAAAACAAAGCTCTAAAGAGAGTAAGGAATCTTCCCTCTAAACATGCATATATTTTGAAGGTTTAAATCCATTCTCTTCAGAACAGACATCTCAAAAGCACTAGAAGTTAATGACTTCCTTTGAGATATTCTGTTTGCTACCATTAAAATACCTTCTGAAGCACAGGATGATCAGAGGAAGGAAAGGCAACTTTTATTTCCCTTTTTTCCCTTTCAAATTAACAGCTTTAATTATGTCTTTGGTTATGTCTATTATTTCAGCCCATTTAGAAAGTACTTCCCATAGAAAGCATTTGCTCCAAAGTTGTTCTGAAAGATGTACTTTGGAAGTCTCTTAAAATCCAAAATACCTTCTACCACCACATGTTACACATACCTTTAATCTCTTAATTTATTAGCAGTGAGTAGCTATATAATGTTGATTCTTAAAGAAATTAGTCAACTTTTTAAAAAAAAAAATATCTGTATGTAGTTCATACTGATGCAGCAGTCTAATTTTTTTTAAACTCTGTGAAGTCCATCCTTTTCTCCCCATCCCTTAAGAGACTTACCTTCTTTGTTTTAGGATACTTAGTAGGGCATTTATTAAGTGCTGGAGCTTCTGTTTCAGTAACCATTTCTGTAACAACAGTTTCTGTTTCAGGCTCAGCTACCAGTGCAGCATTCTCAGTTTCATTATGTTGTGAAGTTACTTCCACATCAGGAGAAGACGGCTGGATATCTGAACACATGCTGACAGTTCTGTGTCGTCTACGTTGCTGTCCAATGTGAGTTCTACTCCGTGAGAAGCTTTTTCTCTGTTTCGCTCTATTAACTTTGGCTGGGGTAGGCTTGGTGGCAGTTTCTTCTTTTGCTGGTTCCTGGTACAAAATAGAAGTCTAGTAAACAGATCCCACACGCATGTAAAGCTACGTATCTTTCTTAAAATAAAATGTCAGTTCCCCTTCCTTTACAGGTCTGAAAAGCCTCTATCTCATTTTTTTTTATTAGAACTAAAATACTTCAGAGATAGTATTTCTATCCTTCTTCAAGGCAGACTAAAAGATCTCCTGTATTTTCCTCCCAAGCACGTGTGGTATCATTCACAGAATATTCACACACACCAGTCACTGGTCAGATCAACACAGATTTGTGTAAGAATTGCTATACCACGTTCATTCATCTATAAGCTAGAAATCAGCTGCTTACAGCACAATGTCTTTCAGTCCAATATCCTTTTTGTAATTTATAGTTTACTAAGTGTCTAGCATTGTCACAAAAGGTACTTAACAGCATGCTGACAGAAATTACCCAGGGCAATAACCTGAACTGAGAATCTGTAGGACTATTTGCAAGGCAGGAAGCATACTAGCATCCAGCAGCAACAGAGTAAAAATATGTTTATGAGACATTAAGTATCATCTGCAAGAACTCAGAACAAACTGCACTTTAAAAATTCCTTTCCTTTAAAAGTAAGGAAAGGATTATCATCTGTTCCTGAATAACATACTGAAGCAGCAAGTTGTTCTCGACTGGTTATAGATGGTGCCTAAGGAAAGCCATCTCCTGTGGCTAAAGTCAGCATGAGTGAACACCTCCTATCCTGAACTTCAAAGAGAGACTGAATTATACAGCTGGGGTGTGTGTGCACATTTGTACAAACTAATGTAACTGAAATTCCTCATAAATAGATTCTATACATATTTTCTTGGAAAAAAAAAATAAAAAAATCCAGAACTAACACAGTATAATGTCAAAGAACTATATAGGTTTTGGTCAGATATATTTGAGTTCAGAGGAAAAAAAAAAAAAAGTTCATACATCTTCAAGTGCAGCTCGACATCCAAACCGATAAAATATGCCATGTTAAAAGTTAACTTTATTTTAAAGTTCCAGATAAGTACCTGAATAAATTCAGCATCATTGAGAATCTGTGCTTCCTTGCATTCTGATTTAACCTCAGTTTTTGCTGTGCTGATTCTTTCCAAAGCCTGTTCTCTTCTTTTTTCTCTTTTTTCTAGTCTGGCAAAAGCCTGCAGGATAGCTTCCATTTTCCGTTCTTCTCTCGTCTGATGGATTTAATAATAATCATGATCAAGTTTCAGTCATAATCTTTTGCATATGTAAATACGTAAATTTGTGTTTGGTTTTTTGTTTTGGTTTGGTTTTTGGTGGGTTTTTTGGTGGTTTTTTTTTTTTTTAAAGGTACTTCATAACATGTTCAGGACATGTTGACATGCAGATCAATTTATCAATTTCAGCAGAAACTCAGAGGAAAGGGAGATGTTGCAATGATTGCAATTACTACGGACTTCTGAAGAAAGGCTTGCATTCATACCAACCCTCACAAACAAGAACAGAGTCCTGTTTTGGATTTAAGAACTTGATAAAAATAGTGATTTACTAGTAAATCACTGGCCTATAAGCATTAAAAGGACACATAACTCTGAGCCACTTACTTGCATGTATAGTATTTAAAAACAATGAAACACTAATGACCAGAAAGATATGAAATACTAATACATGTATGAAACAGCAACAGAAAGCTCCATTACCCTCTGACTCAATTTTCCAAGTATCACAAAACTACAAATCACAAAATCAAAATTACATCATCAACATCCAAGAATCACTATTTTGAAATAAGATAACATTAGGTCACACAGAGAAGCTAAATTTTCTGTTTATCCATAATTCAGGTCCCAGTGCCGTAGAGAGGCAGATCTCTCCACCTACACAGAGCTCTGCTTAAAACAATACAAAGGTGGCAGAACCGGGGGCTTCTATGACAAACTTTATTTCATTTTTTTTTAATTTCTTCATAAAAATGGTGCATTGATAGCAACAATGCGTTTATACCAAAGAAAGAAGTATACCTACAAATATATTGCTCATATGAGCGAATTAGGAACCCAATTTCATTTTGCCACTGAACCTATCTGTTTGCTTGGTAAAATCCAGGAATGCAAGCAAACTTGCAGTTATTTGCCATCCTTATAATGAAGCTAGAGTAATAATTACATCTTTAACTACTACAGCAACTCTGCTTAAGTAAGTTTCACAGAGAGCTTTGCTTTAATAAGAATACAAGTGCAGAGCGCCAAAAAAAAAAAAAGCCACCACATTCTCTGGAACAAAACCAATACACCCAACAGACTCTGATGAGAATCATTCCCTAAAAGCATGACAAGACACTGTTATATGTTAATATTAGTACTCATGATGTCGTTCTTCTGATTTCATATTAAAATATACAGTTTACTTGAGCAGATATTGCTTTCTGTTAGCTAATAAACACAAGTCTCATCAATTTTGCTACTGACGGAGTTGTAGGTAGTAGTGACCAAAAGGAATGTATACCAAATCTCCCTTTATTTTTTTAAGGTCAGGCAGATGCAGACAGTTTTGGTGCCACCTTGAACTCCACTTATCAGAAGTTCTGTGAGCACAAACAATAAAATGAAAGTTCCAAAATATTACTATTTCATTATACAACTTGGCCAAGATTTTGATATAACTAAGTAATTTTAAGTATCTCCCATTTTGAATGCCCAACAAAAAAAGCACATTTTAAAATGCCAGTTTTCCTAACTGTTCTACCAACCTCTGAAAATTAGGATTTCTAAGGCTTTTTAAGTTGGGAACTCAAAAAAATAAGCAGTCAGAAATCCTGACTCCCAATACTATCTATAAAGTGGCCATTACAAATAGCATGCAATAATAGAGAGCAAAGAAAATAAAATCTAGATCATTTCTACATCATCTTTTTAAAGGCAATAGAAAATTATACACATGTGATGATAAAAGCAAGGGTTTTTTTCCAGGAAGCAATGATCAAGCCAGATGAAATGCTCTCAAATAGCAAGCCTTGCATTTTAAGTTGAAGTTCATGTAAGGATCTGACTTAATATATACTCAGATTCTACAAGCCTACAAAAAGGCAGCAATTAGCATGGGAAGAGCAGGTGTCACTAAGCCTTAGTGACAACTTTAGGCAGCTACTTGCTTCCCAACTTACCATCTTCCTTTTCCTTTCTGCAATCTGCTCCTCTGATTCCATTTCTACTTCATTGCTAATGGGAGTTTTTTCTTCTATATCATCAATAAAATCTGGCTCCTGAAAGATGGAAATGACTGCTTTACAGAAGCTCCACTACTCTTGCAAACTAGGGAAAACTAAAAGCTACACAGAACTAAGAATCCTCAAATCACTATAGCAAAAGTAACCAAGCCAATAAATCAACACCAAAATGTCAAAAAAACCTAATAACCACTTGTACCTTTGTATAAACCTGTAAATATAATCACTTGACTATATCGTTTCCATCCTGAGCTTAGACACATCTTGTACTTTGGGCAATAACACTAGCCACTGATCTAGCCACTTTATAATCAGTTAAAGAATTAGGAGTTTTGCATTACACCCACATTAAAAAAACCCAAACATTAGTTTTAGTGAAACAGAATGCATGTCAAAGGAGATGTTAACAGACAATTACACAGAAGTTCATCTCAGCTTAAAAGTGTATTCTATTAAAGAACAGTGCCATACCATAGGAAAACACAAGAGTTAGCTAACTAATAACAGGTTTCTGTTTCGGAAAAGAAAAAAAATCAGGAAAGAGTAGCTTTGAAAAGATTCACTAGTCCTATGCGCAATTTCACTTTTACCTAAAGGACTAAAGATTTTTTAACATTTGTCTTAAAAGTACATTTACATTTTCCCATATGCTTTCTTTACCTTAGCATTATAAACTTCACCCCAGGAAAAAAAATATTACTCGACTGGCTTCTATGTTTAGATACATGCTTTATTCTTCTCAGCATTCCTACTGTTTTAAGTTCTGTTGAAAAACAATACTAGTTCTCCTGTGACTGTTCTATATAAGCACTATATATTATGTTAAAAGCTCAGGAGAAGGTTCCAAATACCAGTTATCACTTGTTAAAAACAAAAACAAAGACAAAAACAAAAATCACTTAAGATGAGAAAGTTTAAATGTTGCCTCTGGAAACCCTAAGTCAGTCACATGCCATGCCTTCTGGACTTCCAAGCATTTTTAAGCTATTTAGCTACTAAAACCCCAGAACAATTTCATCATCTAAAGAAAAATGGGGATCAATATGCTCATTTTCACCTTATTTCCTTCACTCCTAAGTGATGTTAAAAGATTAAGAACTGGAAATGGCTCCCTCCCAGAATACCTCCTTTCTCTCTGCTCCTTAATTATCAAAATCCATCACATAAGAGAAAAAAAAAACACCCAAAACAACCAACCCCAAACCAAAAAGCCAAAACAACACCACCACCCACTAAGAAGAGACAGTTACTAAGGTAACCATCTTCTCATGTTAAATATTTATCTTTAATAGCTGCTCTGCAAAATTAAGTTAATAATTCATCTCATGGATCTCTCCCGCTAGTTCTTTCAAGCTAACATATTAAAAGAAAGACTAATTTAAAATTGACTACCATGGTATATTACCAGGTAGCTTTACTATACTATCCACCTGTTACCCAGTATTCAGCTTCAAACCACGCTTTCCTCCTCCTCACTCCCCAAACTCTATTTAATCTTCTACACAGAGCTGCAGCCAACACTTAATATCCTGTCTTGAAGTTTGATTTGTTACAGCAGCAGGGCTACTTATTGCTATGTTTAAAATACTATGCTTTTGAGTAACACATGCAACTAATTAAAATACACTTCAGGATGGACATGGAGCTCCTGAAAGCATGACGTGAGGCTTTCACATTAGAGATCCACAAAGAAATTCAGAGGAAAAAAAAAAAAAGTATAGTTAAAACTGGTATGGGAACCAACATATATTTAAATACAATCAAATATTAAGGAAAACTGAGACTAGAATAAAAAATTCTAAACAGCTTATCCATCATTACCCCTTTTCAGTGACTTATTAAAATTCCTTTAGTAACTACAAGAGGTATCTGTGTTTAAAAGCTTTTCTTTCTGTCATCTTTGTGTCAATACCTGATTATTCGAAATGGACAGCCTGAGGGGAGAGAGCTTCCTCTGTTTACTATCTGCAATTTTCATTTTGGTGGCTGCTCCTTCACAGTCCAATGTGATGTTCTGATTTTGAGTCTCCTTTTCTCTTGAAACATCTTTCTCTTTCTTTCCCTTTTTCCTTCTGGTTTCATATCCAGTATTGATGTTTTCTGTAGGTTCAGAACGTCTGAGAACTGGACATTCAGGATTTTCTTTGAGGCAAGCACAATCCACTTTGTATTTACTAAAAGTAATTAAATGCAAGAAGGCGTATTTTGATTAGGCTGTATAGCAGTGAAACTTTTCAACACTAAATCACATGAGCTGACACATTTCACATTAAACATCTGCTATGATGCAAACCAACCATATTAAAAGCAGTTGACTCAAGTTTTCACCAAGATATACACTACCACTATAATTCAAAACCTTATCTACTGGTTAATAAAATTTGTGGCTATTTGCCATGTGGAATTCTTTTAAATTCAAGGTTAGTATTTACGTAGAGGATGGAAGACATCTAAAACTTGAATATACCCCAGGTGGAAATATAACCATCACATTAAAGAAATTAACAGATGCATGGAAGGCAGAGTTCTTGCTTTATGCAAATACAGTAAACACAATTTACAGAACAAGCACACTGGAAAGAACTCAACAGTCACTCTGTACAATTTCAAGTTCCACTTAAATACACAGGAACTGTTACTCAAACACATTCAACTTACACAGGCTGTTAGCTGCAGGTACTAAACACAATACTACATACTTTTAAAAGGATAAGTAACAAAGCCCCCCCCCCCAAAATATCAACCAGGCAATTTCTCAGGATGCCTTCACGTGAGGGATGTAGGAGTACATCTACAACACTTAACAGTGCAAAGTATCTTGAGCTAGTCTGAACCCAAGTTGATTAATACAGGTAGTACTCTATGGACATAACTAGTTCAGGTCCAGAAGCAGCGAAGTCATGTCTGCACAGCACTGCACCCAAGCTGACTTATGAGCAGACCACAAGAAAGTGTATTACCTTGGTGCACCAAAACGTGAAACAGTTGAGGACTGCTTCTGGACCCGACCAAGTGCACATACAGAAGCAGGCTCTTCAATGCTTCCATTTCCAAAGTTAGTATTAGCCTAGGCGTTCCTGCACAACGTACCTATACCCTAGAACATTTCCTACTAGCCAAGAGAAAACATTACTAGATTACACCATTCAAAGGCCTTATTTTGCCATCAGATTTTGAAGAGGCGTTTGAATAATAATGCCTATGTATGTCAGTGGAACTTAACCAATTATTTCCTTTACTGTTTCAAAACGATGCTTACAGATAATGGTAACACTTTATGAGAGCATTCCCCAATTCACCAATAGAGCAGCAGTTGTATTCAGGAAAATGTGTAATAGGTTATAGAACCTAAGGCACTACACATTCAGTGTATTTGAAGATTCTTAACTATGCATTAAACAAACACAATTTATAAATAAATTCCACAGACACTGTCTTCCTGAACTTATACTACAGAGGCACTCTAAAATAAACAAGAGTACTATTGAATACTTCTAGATTTTCTTCTCTCTACTGTCCTCACACTATGGGACACATATATACAATGAATTTTCATTTTCATATTCATCTAAGTTTGTATCTTTTCCACATCATTTATAAGTAACTGCAACATTGTTGAAATTAGCAACAGATATGTATGTAGTAATAAAAATACAGAAGAAACCCTGCCCACACACACTGTTCATTGCAAATACAGATCTTAAGGAGCCCTTTTATTAAAGCATGCGAGAAAGTAAATTACATAAACCCAAAAGCACTCTGATTCGCAACATAATTTAATAAGCATTAGATGTATTTTAGAACAGCATGCTTAAATACTTACCAATTTCCATAATCAAAATCAAACGCTATAGTAATCTCTGCTCCCTTTGGAATGTTATGGATGGAGTATATGTAAAGATGAATGGTTCCATCTTCAATTACATGCCTCACCTATATTTAAGAGAAAGTTATTATATTACCAGGAATGAATTTGGGGTTTTGTTTTGGGGTCCCGCCTGCCCATCCCCAAAAGTACCTCTTACGGAAACTGTAGGGATTGCTCAAATTACCAGGTGGGAAACTCAATGAGAAGGGGACTTTAACTAAATAAAACCTAATTTATGTATGTATTTATTTATTTATTTATGTATTTATTTACCTCCGCATTTGGTGTACATGAACGCCTGATGAATCGAGCTTCATTTCCGAAAGTCCTTGCATCAACACACATTTCTAGCCCATGGAATTTGGAATAAAACAAAACAAATGGATATGGCCTGAGAAAGATACAAGAAAAAGTTTTATCATTTATAAAGATGCCAAATATCACTTATTTTTCACATTAGCTAGCTTTGTAACATGATGTTTGGCATGACAAACCAAATTTGTATGTTAATCTGAGAATGACATGTTTGTACATTCTCCAAATGTATTCTCAGGATACCATAATACCGTAAGTTTGAATTACAGCCCTGAATGCAATTGTTCTGCATAGGATCTAAAGGGAGGAACAGTAACAGGGCAAGCATTAGACATGGAAGACACAAGGTTAAGGTTTGTAACTTTTCTTATGGCAGGTCCTAAAACAAATCTCAGGTAGAAATTTAGGTGCCTCATAGAATCATCTAAAAAAATAGAACAAAAATAACACCTCCACATCCCTGCCTAACACCTGAAGTTATCGCTAGCACTCAACCCTCCTGAAGAAAGGGAGCATCTAAATACTTTGCCAAGACGTGCTTTAAGTTCTACTACTACAAGTGCCAGGGAACCCTTCCACCTTTACTGAGCAAAAGCTCTGTGTTCCCTCCTCAAACAGGCCTCCTGCAACCTCCCAAGCAGGTGTGTCTGTGCAGTTAATGGCAGCACTGAAAATGATTCACAGGAAGAAGGAAGCAGTCACGCATTGCTCAATAACTTAACCAACTTGAGAACTCTGGCAGTAAAATAGCCCCAAGTTGATCTGCTATGGATCAATTCCATTCTTGGCCTGATGGACTTAAAATCTATTTTCTCTCACAAAATAAGAGTATCTTTGCTGTTACCTTCTGAATTATTTTAGAATGGCAGAACCTGCCCATCTCTGGTTTAAGGTGCACAACTACCCAACTGAGAATGCAGAATCCTGTAACCAGGGAAGAACAAAGAAAGAGGAAACTAACTCCTGAACAGATCTGTAAGGGCATCCAGAAGAGAAGGGGGAGAGCAGATTCCAGTTGCAATTATTTTTCATCAGACAACAGTAAAATGCAAGACACTGCTAGTAACTAAGAGCCACTTGTACTTGAGGCAAGAGTTTGGCAAAACAACATTTCAACAGTCATCTTATTAAAACATTTGGAATAAACAAACCTTTTAAAGAAATATCCATTAGCTTCAAATTGTTCTCTCAGCATGAACTTTCCTCGGTACTCAATAATAAGCGCATCAGGAGGCAAGTCTTTGGCAGCTTTTAAAATTTTCTTGTTTTTTTGCACGTAACTCTATAAAGACATAAGTTAATTTATGAAGTACCATTTTCTACCATTTTACTATTATTATTAATATATTATACTTTCACAGCTACTAAATAGACGAACTAAAACACCCTGCTTTTTGTAATTAAACCTCCAGAATGATTTGATCAAACTGTCCTGTTCCCCTACCAATGCAACTAGTTATGAATTTAGATTCAAGAAATGCTTTAGCCCTAGATCTCCAGCACATGGCTGCAAGCCGAAATATTCACATTCTCACAATTCAAGTACTATACCCCTCAGTTCACTTAACTCTCACCACTACCAGGACAAATTGCTGCATTGTTCTGCATAACACTTTCAAAAGGCTTCAATTCCTTCAAACAAAACATGCAAACATAAAAGGACATTCATGATTTATTCAAGGAAACAGAACAGGAAAGTAACAAAATAATAATAAAAAAAGAATCTTGAGAGAGTTTTCAAATTTCTTATTTCCATATCTTTAGATGGAAGGATGGCTTTTAATTAAAAACCAATACATACCCTGACAATTAGTGAACTCACACCTCTCATAACTGTCATCGCCAATCAAAAAGGAAGTAGCCTCTATGTAGGCAAAAGGCTCTGTAAGCAGGGATATTCCTCTAAGGAGGGTGTCCCATATGCCATGATGGTCTTTGAGGAAAAGAAGCAAAGATGCTTCCATTAATCTGCTACAGTAACCACTCCTCAAGATTTCTGCTACAAAATGCTAAGGTCTGTTATATGGCTCTGATTTTAAGCTGATAAATAACTGATGTTAAGGACAGAAAAAGACACTGCACAATTTCTTCATAAACTAGAAATTACAGGATCACAAAACCAAAAAAAAAATCCGTATCAGAGTATCACCTACCATCAGAACACCCTTCATGAACTACAAATGAAATTCTGTCCTATCTGAACATTTAAACATGCAGAACGGACTTACCACATCTTAAGAAAATGTGGACAGTTAACACATTGACACACATAGCAGAAATAAAAGATTCCAACTTTGATGTTTACGGTTGGACTCAATGACCTTAAAGGTCTTTTCCAACCTTCATGATTCTATGATCCACTCTAACCACTCCTGATACTCCTCACAGAGCACAGAAACAGCAGCAGCAAAGCTTACTGTGTTATGCCCACCACAAAAGGCAGTCTAATGACAATCCAATGTTCAGGGTCAGGCTAGCACCTTAGTTATTTATATGACAACTAATATGCAAGTGTAAACATAATCAGGGGTGATACAGGATGTATGAAAATCAATTACAAATTCTGAAGAAATTGTTAAAATTCTGATGCTTAGATGTGGTAAGACAAGATACAGAAAATGACTGTGAAGGCCCCCCCCTTTTTTTTTTTTTTTTTAAAAAAAAAAGGGGGCATCTAAATGGGTATCTTTATCACAGCACAAAACCAGGAAGCATGCAGTAAGACGACATAACACAGCTTGTTACCTCTACTGGCGGTTTGAAAATCAGATTGCTGGTGCTGACTTCTTTTTTGTCATTTCCATTGCCTAATCTCAGAGCTATTTTTTGTGCCTCTCTCTGGACACCCTCACTGTACTGGTTATTATTTGCTTCTTCGTAACGATCCATCCATGCCTTGATTTTAGTTTCCCATCCAAAGTTTGAACTGTCAGTAGGATCAATCTCTGGAGCTGAGCCCTAAAAATTAAAGTAAGTGACCAGATACTACATGGTAAGAAAAATATATTAATAAATTAAGTCTACAACAAGACACAAACGAAGGGCAAACATATGCCACTGACTGAAGGGTTGTTTTTTGGTTTTTTTAGGGAGTCCAGTGTAAAACTCTGCATTACTTAAAAGTACTGAGTTGAATACAGTAGCATTACATTTCTCCTTGTATGAATTTTATTCTTTCATAAATATCACCCGAGTTTGAGAATACATTCCCCCTTCAAGAGGGATTCTAGCTTTTAGTGGAATGAGAATGGAGACTGACATCACTTCCTCCTACAACTGCACTGCATAATGAATCTATGACTGCAGGAGTTGGAGGGTCAGATCTCCCTCCCCACGCAACTGTTATGGATATATCCAAATACAAAGAACTCCACCTTCCATCCCATAATACACAGATTTGATTTTCCCCTTTCAACTTCACGGGTCATGCTGTGTCTTTTTTCTGCTTCAAATCTTACTGAACTTTACTAATCCTATGCTTAGTACATTAAGGTTGGGACCCTACTGTTACAGGCTTTGCACAGATCATTTCTCTCCCCTTGTCTGTCCATCACTAAACCATTTTCTTCTGCAGTGCTTCAGATCCTTTCACTTTTAAAGAAAGTGCCATTGTACATCCAGACCTCACAAGCTGCAGCCAGGCTGCAGCCAACCAATGCTCCTTACAGAGAGCAGTACCCAACCAGCGCTCCCTTTTCTATCCACCCAAGTAGAGACACTATTAAATATTAATAAAACAGCAAGTAGTTCAGCGATTCAATTTACCTGTTACAGATTACATTTCTTTTGTGCATCAAGAGAATACACACAAACAAGTGTTAAAAAAAGGTGTGACACTAAGAAAACCATGGAAAAACACAATGGAACCGTATGAACACCATACTCAAAAAGCACAAAATAGAGATTTTCTTCCCTGACTCTGTCTTCACTATTGGCAAGTCATATCTTACACATTTGAAGTGTAAACTGTGTCCCACTTGGTTTTATGTATTTCAAGGATGAATAAACTATTGGAAATACCTACTTTTCACACCATGCATATTTTTATCTCACAGAAAATTTTAAGACTGCTACAACACTTAGATCTTACAAAGATTCCAAACTAATCCAAACACGATTCCTTAAACTATGCCAGCACTAATGAGTAGAGTCTCACCAGATGAATACATGGGGGTATGACAGAGCAGAACTGCTAGTTTAGCTTTCAAATGCAATATAGTAATTTCATTCTTTTGCTGCTTAGATCTATGAAAAGCTGGAGCTACTAAGTTCAAATGAGGTCTGCATTCAACTTTACTCCCTTGTATAGAACAAATGAGCCCCAATTCCTCCACTGGTTCTTGAAAACCAAGTATTCTCAGAATAAAAATTTACACTATACTATTTCAGTTAACTTTGCAGGACATAAAGATCTAGTGCTCATACCTTAATTTAAAATTACTATGCTGCATATTTACTACATTAGTTATTAAGAATTTTACTCCTTAATGTATAGCCCCAATTGCACTCTTGATGCTTCATATCATATCTTGATGCTTCGCATCAATTACATATTGATATACAACTAAGGTTTAAAACAAAACCAAAACAAAATCTCATTACCTTTACTCGTGAAGATTTCCTGGATCCTTCTCGAAATGCCTGAAACAATATTACATATTTATATTCTTTGGAGGAAATACAAAATCTCTTAAGGAATTAAAAATTTATTAACAAATTAACAGCTTTTCAATGTGGATCCTTCTCAATAAAATATGCAAGACAACATCAACAGAACAAACTGCGCTGAAATCTCAAGAAGGCAATAGGTTACATCTCACAAAATCTATTTTAAAAAACAATTCAGCATTCCAAGCTAAGTGCATACTGTTTGTCAAAGCAAGCAGTCCAAGTACCCTTACCTTTCTCCCATATGACAACTTTCAGTACCTAAAGGGGGCCTACAGGAGAGCTGGGAAAGGACTTATTACTAGGGCATGTAGTGATAGGACAAGGGGGAATGGCTTGAAACTGGAAAAGGGAAGATTTAGAATAGATATTAGGAAGAAATTTTTCACTCTGAGGGTGGGGAGGCACTGGGAACAGGTTGCCCAGAGAAGCTGTGGAAGCTCCATCCCTGGAGGTGTTCAAGGCCAGGCTGGATGGGGCTCTGAGCAACCTGGTCTGGTGGGAGGTGTCCCTGCTGATGGCAGGGGGGTTAGAACTAGATGATCTTCAAGGTCCTTTCCAACCTAAACCATTCTATGATTCTATGATTCTCTAGAATTTCAGAATACAAGGCAAAGTTAACTGAAAAGTTACTTATGGAATACCATATACTTGTCAAGTAAATCTGTAAATTGCCCGCATCCTTCACTACATTATTTGTGGAAAGAGGGGAGGGGCAAGCAGGTGTCACAGATGTCCTAATATTAACATTTGATAGTAGTTTGTCATTCTACAACATCATCTCATTCTTTGCATCATCTCACACAATGTTGGGAGACCAAAGAAGAATATGTGGTAGTAAGTTTACATTCATAACTGTTCATTCAAAAGGAAACTCGAGATTTCCAAAAAGATATTGGTAACTAATTCTGACTTATAGTTTTAAAGGATAAAATGTTCATCCAAGCCAGTGAAACAGAACTGTAGAAAGGAACCTGTCCGTTTAGGAAATTCCATGTACTTTTACTTCTTCACGTATATTATATTTGTCTTCACATATATTGTATTGTTTACACCTTTACCTAAGCAGTATAATGCCAGTATCCTGTTTACCAAAGTAGCTTAGTAACTAACTTTCTGACAGCACACTTCCACACAATTTCAACTTAAATAAATGCACACAAATTCACATCAGGACAAGTGACAGCAAACATTTCTGAACTTAAAACAATCTGCAACTGAAGAATTTCAGACACAATTCTTCTTTGGGTATCTAAAGCCTGTTCTGCCCCACCTCTAACTACATCAAGTGGGCCAGTAACGGCAATTCCTCCTTACAAATTCTGCCTCAACCATAAAATTGAACTTTCATGGCTAGTACATACTAACTTAAATTAAGGGGGGTGGGGTAGGGGATGCACAGTGGAAGGGGAAGAGGCAAGGAAGATTGTATCATTTACTGCACAGTATTACACTTCAAACAAAACCCAGGTAGTAAAAATATTATTACTAACAACAGTCTGATTTTTAAACCCAGTGTCTCTTGGTAAGAGATGTCACATAGCTATAATTTATATCACAGTTATAAAACGAAAAATTACATTCACTTACTTTTTTACATTTTGCTATGTTCTGTTCTTTCTCTCCACTCTTTTTTCTTTTCTTATCATTGACTTTTGTAACTCTTGTAGCAGTTAAAGTAATTGTAGTTGGTGTGTGTTGAAAAGCAGTATACAGTTCCACAGGAACCTCATCACCACTCTCTGTTGCGCTGGTATCCCCATCTTTAAAACAAAGAACATTCTGTAAACGGTCAAATACTGTAGAAAGAACATTCACTAGTTACTCCACACCTGCTTTTAAAAAACAAAAGAGTACTGACAAATGCTTCAAGCACTCAAATGCAAAATTCACCAACAGTTGCAACAGCATGAAAATGAATGTCCAATGAGAAGCCGGTAATTAACAGGATGCTTGTAATGCCAGGTAAGAAAAAGATGCCAGATTAATTCTCTTTTTTTGAATGGAATTATATCATCATATTCCATTATAAGCAAAATTAGAATCAGAACAAAAATGGTAAAAAAAATATTTGTTAACTCGTTCACTTATATATAGCTCTTACTTGTAATATAGCTTTAGGATTCTCTCAGATGACTGTATTCTAGAAGGGATTAAAATTAATGAGCGCCCAGCATTTCTTGTGAAGCCCTATTAATCAGTCATGTGTAAGCTGTAATCAACTATTTCAGCTGTGATTTGCAGTGTCAGGTGCCTTTTTCAGGGTAAATATGTCAATTTAGCCAAAAGCCTTCTCTCCTCAAAATCCCCTAACAATAACATTCTGATACTTGGGGAAGAGAAAAGGGAACTCTATTCTACTCGTTAAAACAAGATCATACACAAACTGACAGATATCTTTTCTTTGTGCTGTGCACTCGCAGACCTAAAAGCCAAAGCCTGAAATTTAGCATACATCAGCATTTATGTCACACAAATACATTTCCTGACCTGAAACAGGATTACCCTAGTTCTGTCAAGATGAAAGGCTGTGAAGTATGGGAAGGATTGGAAGAGAGATGGTGCACAGTGATAGGAGACTACTGTTCACATGTGCTCTGCACAGACTTCTTGGACTTTAGCAGCCTTTACAAATATTCTGCCTCCTACTTCACATTAAGCAAGTCTTTTTCTGAAACTGCAGAGAAGCAGGCTTTACAAATACTTAATATGAAAGCAGAGAAAACATTCCTTCTGAGCTCAGAAGGACGTTGCCTTAATCAGTGCACTCAACAGTCCTAATTCTTGAAACCTTCTTTACTAAATAAAGAACTCCAGCTACTGGTTAGTCTGGATTTTTCTTGCTCACAACATTCCTTAACAGGATTCTTCTGTGTATAGTAAGCAATCCAATTTTACCATCTTGGTTGCTCTTTTGAACAATTTATTAGGCACATAATTACACTTTATATATTAGAAGCTGATGAAGTTTTCTGAATTTGTTTACATCTCTGCTGGGACTATTTTCTGAACTAGCATTAAAACAACCACACAGAAGAAATGTCTAATCAAAGAAGAAAGAATAGCAGAATAACTAATGATTGAGAAATGAAAACCCAAGGGCCTTTTGAAATTGTCAATACTTGTTGTCCATACAGCAGTGCCTACAGAATCATTGTCACAGGCAAACACCTCCCAACCCCCCCACAAAACACAGTCTTCCTCAGGGAAGCAACATTTCAACACTGTTGTCTACACTGTGCCCTAACTTACTGTAAAGAATAATTACCCCAACCGAACATGTAATTAACACAGAGTTGTTTTGAGACACTCCTTCCTAACCTACATAACCTGCTTTCACTTTGAAGAGCCTTAGTAAAGCAGACTAAGGGAAGATTTTGCATCTTGGAAGGCAAGATACAAACTCTCCAAATTTAACAAGAAGTTATTGGCCCAGAGTCATTTCCCCACAAGCAGCAAGTGATTTCATCAGTGCTAACTTCAAGACCAGTCAGCTGGAAGCAAAGTCCTTGAACAAGTTACAGATCTAGATACTATACCTTAAAAAATAAGCATAAAAAAAACCCCACCCCTCCAAAAGAAATCCAACAAAAAAACAAACCCAAACCATCCAGGATAGAATTGACTAGGGCCTTAAAGGTGCTGACTCCACTAAACCATAGTAAGTAATCCAATGCATAGTAAGCCACATCAGAATTACTCTTTTATACCAGAACAACAAAACCAACACCACCACATACAACCACTGTCCCCAGGACTACGGACTTGAAATGCTGCCAGGAAAAAAGTTGATGTGGTTATGGACGAAAGTTTAAGACTCTCACCAAGTTTCATATGATGTGAGATGTTCACTTAAAAGCTCATTTCTTAAGGCAAACCAACTGATTTACTACTTGCTCCCCACTGTTCAGCTTTGGATGCAACATGGCTAAAGCAGCAACTCTTTAGAAATCTTTACAGTAAAAAATCCTTATAAAGTATTCTCCTACCTAAATGAAAAGCCCTATTATAAGTAAACCTAAAAAAACCCCTGAGAGCCATATATATACACACTCTTACTCGTTACAGAACATTCAAACCATGCAATCTTACCTTTAATCAAACACCTGTAACTTATTACTAAATTACAAGTAACATTCTACTGCTTTTGAATACTTAAAAACATTTAATAGATACATTCAAATTGATGCCACTTTTGCTTTTCCTACTTGGAATCATCTATGAAAATTAGCCTTTTTTACTAATCTCTCACAATAAACAGTTCATACCTAGAACTACTTTAAGTCTGATTGAACCATGTAATATTAGTCAACATACAAAAAGTGCATTTATCCAAGCAAATGTACTGGCTAAATGAAAATTAACTAGAGACACAAGCACACATTCATTTCAAGTTACGTATTATAAATCACAGTAGCTAATACTGCAATTCAACTGAGTCTTAGAGTAAACAGGATTAGAATTTATCTTTGTTTTTACTGTTTTGATACTTAAGATTTACCATTTATTATTTCTTTTCCTACTGAATGCATAGAGCAGATTTAAAAGACTGATCATCAGGATTAAAGAGGGCTGAACACTAGCTTCAAAGGTAAAATCCCTTCAGCTCCTGCTAAGATTTTGACTCTCTTCCCTGAAGTTTATAGTAAATGATCAGATACTGTGTCTACAAATTCTAAGAGATGACTTAAATAGCTGACCATCAGCTTCCCCTGTCCTGTACGTAAATTCAAGTTCCTCTCCACAATATAATCATACCACTTAGTGAGGTCATTAACTCCAAATGAATTATAAATGTACTTGTTCTATTATTTTAATAGACTCAGCAAAAAATAATTTTAAATTCTAAAAAAATTTGTACTATCTAGCAAGTCAATCACAACTTTTCAAAGTAAGTTTGGTTTTGTTAAAACAGACAAAACGAAAAATTATTGTAGTGTTCTAAATAGGTCATTAATGCCTTTAAAGGACTTAAGGCAGCTTAGCACTGGACAGCAGAAAGTGCAACTGCACCAAGAAGCACCATTAAACCACACACACTTCTAGGCTGCACCACACACTTCAGAATTTTCTGAAGGCATATGAAGCAGGCAGAAGGACCTTACCTACATGATATTTTTAAAAGAAATCCTAACACACACGCTTGCACATACCCCAGTACTTCAGAGACGTGATTTGAAAGTAAAACATGTTAAGTTTAGAAGGATGACTTCCTCGCAAATTATGACTTTAGTAATACTTGAAAGTATCACTTGTCAATCAAGAAACCCATAACACATTTTGGTAATGGCTGGACAGAACTCCTGACAAGTTAGGCTGATTGAGTTGTGAAATTCTATGAACAGCAGGAGAGCTAATTCCATAAAATACAGAGACTGAAATAGGGACTTGCACTACAAGCCTCATCTGGTTATCAAAGGCCAAAAAAAAAAAAAGCCAAAATACCACATAATTGTATTATCTAAGCTTAGCAATTTTTCTTGTTGTCAAAACAAACCCAAAAACATACCAATACACACACAAATCTACAGCCAACAAACCAGAATTAGGATCCCCTCTTAAAACTACGCTAGATTATTTTAAATCTTAATTATGTAATCCAGAGACAGAAAGATCACCTGCAATGGAATCGTTTTAGAAGACTAGTATAGAGATATGAGCAGCCTATGCTACGAAGGAAAAAATGACTGGGCTTAGTAACCCTCTCATCACAGATGAAAACGGAACCTTTTCCACCTTATCTTCAGTAACTTACTCAAAGTAGTCATTATTATAAAAGCTACATTCATTATTATGAAACTTTAACAATGTTCAGACTGAATTAGTCCACAATGGTAAGAAAAAAGGCAGTGGTGACAACCTTTAATAAAACATATGGAACTGCAACAATTCCGATATAATGTTGTCTTAATAACGATAAAGTCAAGTAAAAGGCATTAATTTACCAAACCTTATATGCTGAAGGCTATCAAAATTGCAGGAACTGTGTATACACTCTTGAGTCTATACAGTTGATATATACATGTTTTGTAACCTTTATTAAGGAAAGATCTTTTAAGCTTTACTCACCTGACATATTTTCCCTTTTCCTTCGTTGCAACAGCACTGCCCTTTCTTTATCTAAATTCCTGAAATTAAAACATAAATTTTATTCTGTTCTTCACACTTATGCATCAGTATATCTAAGTATTAAAACAGACCTTTTCATAGTTACCATTTTCCACTGACTACTATAGAATAAACAGTAGACTAGCTCAACGTGTAGATACTTAGAAAAACATCAGTTGCACACTGTTTCATTCCATTTTAATGCAAAGCACATGCAAGTACCAAAATCACTTGAAAATTTAATGAAACTTTATAGCTGAGAAGAAAGACTTGATGGTTGGCCCACAGATTACAGATAAGCAGGCATTAAACCATTTTCCTGCAGATTCTTCATAATAATCATCACAATACAATACAAAACCAATATTCAACGACATCAAGGCCCTAACTGTTTCTCAGAAACAAAAGAATCATTTATTGGTAATTAAAGTGTGCCGAACCTGCAGGTTTTTTATTTGCTGTTTATCAATCTGCAATGTAAGTAACAGGTAGCATTTTATTCTCTGTCCTATGATGACAGTGAGATAAAATCTACCTATCACACAGAACAAAATGCGCTCCTTGTCATGTTGTATGACTTCAATTTTGAGGGGGGACATACAAATACTCATTCCAGAGCAAGAAATCCTCCGAGTGAGCACTGCAGCATATCGGAATGGGACCATAAAACCAAAAGACACTGAGAAATACTGGTGGGGCAGCTGACCTGAAAACACTGCTGTTAAGGGTTCTCAATGTATAACAGCCATGAAACAAATATTGAGTGGATTGTCTACGTATCAGTCAGCCTGAGAAAGGATCCAGGAATCCCTGCTACTTCAATAAGCATTTCAAGGGTTTATCCCCGCTGCCTAAGTGAGGTAAAATAATGACTACTGTGAACAAGGGAACAGAGACTGGTAAGATCATCTGCATCAGAAATAAAGCTCTTTTAACTAGAATTGCTGGGATTATGCTACATGGTTTGTGTTTTATCTGCTAATTATTCCAGTACCTTCTCTTTTTTTTATTCTCCACTCATTCTAGTTATTGAGTTCAAAATCAACCAAACTACTCACCTTGGTTGACAACGTTCACACAGATATATGTCAGGAATATGCTGCCTGTCAATCCCCATGCAGTCAATGTGCTGCCAGACACTTAAAGAAAAAAAAGACAAAAAACCCACATTTTTATTTTAATTACCATTTTTTAAATTGCATGCATAATATACACACACATACACACACACACACACACACACACACAGAGAAAGAGAGCGAGCCATTCTTTTTTTCATCATGATCTTTACTCGGATTGAATACTGCCTAAAACTACATCTCAATCACTGTCTTCGCCACCACTCTGCTAGCTGATCACTGATCACTGTAATTCCAATCTTGTGGCTGTCTCCTGGTGTCTCTCTGCTTCTTTAGACTCATTTTCCCTCTTGGAAATTTTTCTCTAACACTGGAAATAAAAAATGGTAAATTATCACAATAGAGAACAAGATAGAGACAAATACCCTCAGCAACAAGACTTATGCTTTACGTAGTAACAGGAATTTTGTTTTTAAACAAATGACCCCATTTCCTTTTATAAATATAAGTATTATTATTTTTCCTATATAAAAATATATATACACAAATACATGGTTTAATTTATTTATATATTTTAATAGAACATATATGTTTTTATACACACACCACACATGACTGGTAGCAGTGTTGTGCAGCATAGCAAGAGCTTCAAATGCTTCCCACGGTCAGGGATCAGAGGCTGCTTGCTAGACTGAAGGCTAACCTAGGACAGCAGTTCATGCTCATCCCCACATTTCTAGAAGGAACTGGGACACAGAAATCATTGTTATCCTCCCACTTGTGAAATTATCACAACTCTCTCCAACTTCTTACATAGAATCTCTTCTTCAAAAGAAGCAGACTCTACCTAACTGGTGGCTACCTACAACTCCACTGCTGAAAGAACATTTAAATAAATTTCAAAATAAGGGAAAAGGTTATCAGAATCAAGGACCATACAAAATTAATAACAAGCTTGTAACATAAGCAGACAGAAGAATGGAGCTCAAATTAATGTTTTAATTAGCCGTAACAATCATTTCAGAAATACACAACGATCTAATAAATTCAACAGCGTTCGTTAAGTGTAATGACTGTAAAAATACAGAATAATACTGACTAAGTCCAGAAACACGAGCTTTGTTTTCTCCCGTAAAGTATATCAACTCTAAAAATTTCTAAGCCCATTTTTCCAAGTCCAAGTATTTAACAGCACCTGCTTATTTTACTATGACCAAGTAGGGGCCTAACTATGAAAACAGAAGTTCAAACATTTAACTTCAGCTTCTCCAGTAAGAATCTAGGTTAGTCTTTTCATAGTCAATAAAATTCTTAAAGCTGTCCTTTGAAAATTAAGAGTTCTTATCAGAAAGATCATGCACAGAGAAACCAATATTTGAGAAACTCCTTTCAGATTACTTTGCATCCTGCAAGTTAATTGATTTACACATACATAATTTACCAAGATGCTTTATTACTCAGTACATGCAGACTAAGAGCCAAACCCTAGGTCTTTATTCCACCATACTAACAAGTAACGTGGACAAAATACCAAAAAGATATCCTTTTTAGAGGGGAAAAAGATATACCCTTATTAAGCAACAATGCACGAGTGATGGCATGAACAAATTAATATGGGTAGTCAAGACAGACTAGAATAAAGCATAAAATACTCACTGGTCTTAACCAACTATGCCTGTTAGAAAGCCATACAACCTTCAAACACTGTTTTGATGGAAGGAAATTTCCTATGACTCAACATAATTAAAACATCATTTAGTTACACTTATTTTCAGTGCAGCTTGAAGTTTTAAGTAATTTTTAGCTTTCAAATTAATTTAATATTCATTACCTGCATTTATCACAACAGATCATATATCCATCATCATGTGTAAAGCCACAAATGCATCTGGTAATATCGGTTCCATAGCTTCCATCCTCTGACGTACTGATGGTGGTAGCACTGGAGGTTTCATCAAAGTTGGGAGTAGTAAATATACCTACTTCATTCTTGCTTATAAGCACTGATGGAGGAGGAGAAGCTGGAGGCGTTGGAGGAGGCCGAGCACCATAATTATGGTCCTAGATTTTTGTGGAAAGAGAAGTTATAGCTCTTAAATGTTCATACACTGATGGTTATTTAAGCCAAAGTGTAAGAATTCACTTTGTAAAAAACTTTTTTAGTAATAGTTTAAAATTTTGTTTCTCATTGCTCATTCTTGGTTTTTACCGTCTCAACTATGTTTTACATTTAACTGCACTATGTTCTGTATTCTGTTTCTAATTAACCATCTTCAGTCAACTTACCCAACTCCCAATAAGATATAAAAATGCAAGCGTGAATCAAAGAACACCAGATTTACATAATCTATTTTATACAGAATACTTCTCATGAAACTTACTGCATAGGGCAAACCAATGTAACTGTGTGAATGTGAGCTGCTGGTATACAACTGGTGCGGATAACTGTTCGATTTTTCAACTACCACAGGGCTAGCTTCTACAGATTCTGGTCTGCAAGGCAAAAGACAGAAGAATAAGAAACACAATTAATATGTAATTCATATTATTACAGGTACTTGTTGCACAACTTCTAATTAATTGCCCGCTAATCCTGTTTAAAGAAGCATACAAAGAGAAGGGGGGGGAAGGAACACACTCACACCACCCCAAAATGGCCCCCTCACCCCAAAAAGGGGGGTGGGGGTGGGAACCCAACCCTCTTTTTTCTCTTCTTTAATTTTAAACGAAGCCTCCAGAGTGGCAGAGAACTCACACCTCTGTAGTTACAAAATTTATTTCAAAAAAAGTGCACGCTGAATCACATGACACAACCTGCAAATCTGGGACAGAAAAGCATGTTACACGCTTTGTCAGGGAGTCATCAGTCTGTACGCTCAAGTCTACAGAGTTGTAACAGAAGGTGCAGAAAGGACTTCCGCTTAATTATGACCGAAGATAGAAGTAGTAATTCAGAGAGCGGCAAACCGATAGCGCCCTGCACGACCACCAATGCTATCCGATTCTGCCATGACACCTAGCGGCAGCACTAGTGCACCACCCGCAATCCCCCGTACCTACCAGTACTCGAGGCAGCAGAGTACTGTTTCTACAAAGAGAAATCCCAAGCAGGGCAAATCTATCTAAAAAAGGCAATTTATCGACTTACCTTTAAACATAAAGAAAAAAAAAATGATAAAAATTTGCGAGAAAAGGTTTTTGAGCACAAGAAATTATACCTTCATTACCTTTCCTGAGCTGTTACATTAACGTGTGCATGCAACCAGATACATTATACTCTCATGACTGAGACACTTTTATTCAGTAACTGGTAGCTTTTTCATTGCACTATATGATTCAATCACACTAGGACAAACTTCAAATGAACCCAGAGTTACCTTGTTTTTTGGTTGGTTGGTTGTTTTTTTTACATTGAAAGGCAGAGCAAAATATCAGTATCTAAAACTGAAGTGGCTTTTGACTTGCATCACAAATCAGCCCTGTTTCACTGGACTAATTTTAGTTTTATTATGCGTGAACTCTACTTCCCATCACAAATATCATAATTCCTTGAACTGATTTTTTAAATAAAGTTGGTATTTCTGAACTTTTAAGTTAAAACAGATACCAGTGTTTTTTCTTAGGCATTAAGATAGTAAATAAAGGCTTTTCTGTTATGCCATGAAGTGATACTAGTTTGATTTAAAAGGATACCATCAATTTCCATTTGTTGGTAACATTTTTTCTAAGAATATAATTAATCATTAGCTTGCTAAAAACAACATACAGTATTTTCACGTCTACTTGAAAGTGTCCTAGTAACATTTTTGGTGGCCCGTTTTTTCCTTAGGTTTTCCCCATGTGAGGTTACTACATGATAAATTTGTTTAAAAAGAAACACCAGTTAAAAACACTACTGGGTGAAGACTTTAGTTTCTAGAGTCCAAAGAAAAAACATCTTTTTAAAAACATTAATGTCTCTAACAGTCACCAGTTGCATTTTTTTAGAGAGTGCACAAACACGTGAGTGCACAAATCATGTGACGTACTAACATTAGAAATACAACTTCTGACTAGCATGAGAGAAAAAACAACTCTGACAACACTTGTCCTTCATTACCTCATAAATGCAGAAAAATCCTCATTTACTCTTACACCACTTCTCAACTTGAAAATAATGTCATCCAGTTTGTTGGAATTATCTTCTAGAAGCAGCTCAAAACATGCCAAGTTCAAACCCATGATTAAAAAAACAAGCAGACTAGAACTGGAAAAGCTGTGCCTTTCCAACACATTTGCCTTTACCTCTTTACTGACATTTGTCCAGTAATTGGTCACCACTAATGTCATCCAGTTAATCCTTCTGACAATATAGTAAATCAAAATGGCAATAAATGAGGCACTGGTTATCCATCCACCATGGCTAGGACAGAGCTTAACTTCTTTCTCCAATTGAAGAGAGTCCTGACCACTGTATTGCTTCCACTGCTATTCTTCAACATTTAATGAATGGGAAAAACAGCAGCACCGTTACTCTTATCCACTATGTGTTCAATGCTCAGCCTAGAGTTTGTTTACTTCAGTATAACGAAAATACTCTGTTTTCAGAGCAGGAAGGCATACTGATACAGGACAAGGAGGGGAATTCAGATACAATCCATCTTTCAGCAATGCCACAATTAATTTAGAATAGTTTCCTTCACTAAAAATAAATATTACCATGACTGAAATACCAGCTACTTCAACAGGGTGCATTCAATGAAAGGTACCAGAATGGAAATGTCCTAAAAAGAGAGATAATGCTTATTTCATTGACTACAAAAATTCAAAAGGTATTCTAAATCTCTTGCAAAATAAGAGGCAAGACAATATATACCCTACTCCCTAAATCCATTTCTACCTACTTTAGCAGTTATAAAGAGAACCAAGTTTAGTATTTAGAGGCATAACAGCTGTACAAAGCAGTAGCATTAAACTTCCAGAAACAAAATACAGCAAATAAATGCATTTACCCCCAAGTATTTTAATACTCATAAAAGATTCAGAGTGCAGGGTTAAAAAGGGAAAAGCTCAATTTTACTTGAGCAAGGAAAGCCAGAAAAAGAATGGAAGAAAATTAGGTGAGATACAAAAGCAATTAAATCTTGATATTAATTTTGAGCCACAGAGACGTCTTTAATTTTTAACAGATTCTCACCAGAGCTTTGAATGTAACATACTTATCCACTCAAATGCTAGACTGGGGAGGGGAACAGTGTGGAGAAGACTAAGAAACATGGGAAGGAGGTGGTGGAGTGTTTACTGAAGCTCAAAGTTATCATCATAGGTTTGCTTTACAGTCAACAGGGATATTCATCCCATAAGCAATACGAAGAGTATCATTTCTCCACAAAACTACAGACAACCTTCTAACTTCGGCAGACAGTGTCTGCCAACACTTTAATATGGCCTTCACCAAATTCCTTGTTACCCATTCTCTGCCCACTATGTGCATAACCCTGACCTTAAACAGAAAACACACCCTTTGCACTATTATTTGTACAAAGATCAAGGCCGCCTTCTCAAATGGGCATCTCAAAGTTTTGTGAAGGAATACCGCTCAGCAAAATATTGAATTGTACAGCCAATTAAAGGATGAGATACCACCTCATTTAAAAATCAATTTAATTTTTTTTTTTTTTACTCAAGTATCAGGGCTCAAGTATCACGGCACTAACTATTCTGTTATAGACACACACCCCCATTTGCACCCCTGGCATTCTTATGGGTATCCCAAAAAGCAAGTTTTCAGGAAGAAAAAGTGTAAACATTCAGACCTGAAAGAACACTATGAGGTTTTCCTTGCTTGTATTTTTGAACATAAGCCAGTTCTGTAACAGATTGAGGTACTAAGCTTGTCAGTCTTTTGAGCATGCCACATTTTCAGCTTCACTTAAAACAAGTGCACCCTCAGTGTCTAACTAAGGGAGATATTTATTGTATTTATAGTTTTCATCAAAACTGAAATGTCTGTATTACAATACAGTGTATCTGAAGTTAGACCAAAATCCTAATATTATGCCCTAAAATAGACAAGAATTACCATGATAAACTGACTGTGACATTTTGCTAAAATGTCCTATGTATTTTTAGGTGTTGTGGTTAGCAATTCAAAACTGTGCAAGATATTCACAAAGAACAAAATAAAGAGCACCAGAAAAAAGAGCTTTCCCCATGCTCTCAGGTTGCAATGATTTAAGACATTCCTGTAACTTGAAAACAGGAACATAGTATTTTCTCAAATGAATAAAAAAAGCAAAAGATAGGTGTATTTTTTAAAAACACTCAAATAATTTTCATTCTGCAAGTGAAACAACTCATGTTCTGGTTAATGTCTGACCATATTTAAAAGTAAAATGCAAACTGAATATATTCTGCATGTTGCCAGCAGATGGCATTGGTGAGAAATTAAATAAGCAACACGAGATCACATGGTTCACAAAAAAAACCCCCAGCCCCTACAGGCTTATAGTTAACCTATATTAAGGAAATAATCTACCAACCATTCTAAGAAGTAGTCAGTTCTTCTTTAAAAATTAGTCTCCTGCACTCCCTTCCTTTTATGTAGTGTTTTGTTTCTGACCGTGTAACAAGGAGGGAGGGAGGGAGGGGAGAGGGAGCCGTTTTTGACTAACACCCAAAATACAATCAGTCCTCAGAATCTGGGGCCATCAACCACTTCTATAAAAATTTAGGTATTCAAATGGAAAAGAAAATCTAACCAAAACTAAAATTTTGAACAGCAGGTGCATATCCAAGCTTTAGGGTATGAAAACTTAGCAAATACTCGCAAACTTGACACCCACTAATCCACGGGCCCTGCTGGGATGCACCCATGAGTGCTGAGGGACCTGGCAACGTTATTGTGAGCTGCTCTCCGTCATCTTTGAAAGGTCACTGAGAACAGGAGAGGTGCCTGAGGACTAGAGGAAAGCAAACGTCACGCCAGTCTTCAAAAAGGGCAAGAAGGAGGATCTGGAAAACTACAGGCCAGCCATCCTTGGAAAGCTGATGAACAGCTCATCCTGCATGTCATGTCTAAGCGTGTAGAAGAAAAGAAGGTTATTGGGAGTGATCAACATGGATTTACCAAGGGGAAATCATGCTTGACAAATACGATAGCCTTCTATGATGGTATGACTGGCTGAGTGGGTGAGGGGAGAGCAGTGCATGTCATCTACCTTCAATTCAGCAAGGCTTCTGACACTGTCTCCCGCAATATCCTCATAGATAAGCTTAGGAAGCTTAGGAAGCGTGGATTAGATGAGTGGACAGTGAGGTGGATTGAAAACTGGCTGAATGGCAGAGTTTAGAGGGTTGGGATCAGTGGCACAGAGTCCAGTTGGAGGCCTGTAACCAGCAGTGTTTCCCAGGGGTCAGTACTGGGTCCGGTCTTGTTCAACGTGTTCATCAACAACCTGGATGAGTGGACAGAGTGTACCCTCAGCGAGTTTGCTGATAATACAAACCTGGGCAAGGTGACTGACACACCAGAATGCTGTGCTGCCCTTCAGCGAGACCTGGACAGGCTAGAGCACTGGGCAGAGAGGAACCTAATGGAAGTTCAACATGGGCAAGTGTAAGGTCCTACAACTAGGGAGGAATAACCCCAGGCAGCAGTACAAGTTAGGTGTTGACCTGCTGCAAAGCAGCTCTGCAGAAAGGGACCTGGGAGTCCTGGTGCACAAGTTGACCATGAACCAGCAACGTGCCCTTGTGGCCAAAAAGGCCAATGGCATCCTGGGGCACATTAAAAAAAACACATGGCCACCAGGCCAAGGGAGGTCATCCCCTCCCTCTACTCTGCCCTGCTGCGGCCAGATCTGGAGTACTGTCTAGCTCTGGGCTCCCCAGTTCAAGAAAGAGAGGGAACTAACTACTGGAGAGTGCAGTGGAGGGCTACAGAGGTGATCAAGGGAACAGGGCACCTCTGTTATGAGGAAAGGCTGAGAAACCTGGGTCTGTCTAGCCTGGAGAAGACTGAGAGGGGATCTCATCAATGCTTATAAATATTTAAAGTGCGAATGTCAAGAGGATGGGGCCAGACTCTTTCCAGTGGTGCCCAAACCGGAACATAGGAAATTCCGTCTCAATATGAGGAAAACTTCTCTACTTTGAGGGTGCCAGAGCACTAGAACAGGCTGCCCAGAGAGGTCGTGGAGTCTCCTTCTCTGGAGAGATTCAAAACACACCTGGATGCGTTCCCGTCCAACCTGCTCTAGGTGAACCTGCTTTGGCAGGGGAGTTGGACTAGATGATCTCCGAAGGTCCCTTCCAACCCCTACCATTCTGTGATTCTGTAATAGTACTGCCTGAAAACATTTGTCAAAACCTCTTCCTTCCAAGCATGCTTCAGCAGCATCAATCTGCCATATGCCAATTTGACAGGTCGAATTTTCAAGGAGTTCAGGTTTGTTTTCCCTTTGCAGCAGCACATCTGAGCAGTATGTGGCTGAAGGTCAGCTCAGATAAAGGAACATAATATATTTTGTACGAAAACCAGTATTTTTTATTTCAAGACACTTTGTCTAACCAAACACATATGATGGGGTTCACCACCTAGACAACAAAGAACTGAGCACTACTTCTCTACCACAGAGTGGGTTCTGCTACCTAAGCATCTTGTAGCAGGCCCTACATGAATAGGCTGGCCCGATATTGTCTGTAGGAACTGCAAGCTTCCTATTACCCTAAAATATGTTTAAAAAAAAAATAAAATCCCTGTTTCAACAACAGTAATGGGAATGTAGGTTTTCGTTTATTTAAGACTACAAGTGTTCATAATCTCTTCTCCTGGATATCGAGCTCAATACAAGGATCCATATACTGTGGTTGATAGGTTCATTATATAGGCCTTCTCTCTAAAAAACATATACAGATATCAAAACTAGTAAAGCAGTACCATCAATGATATTTCCCAACGGGTAGCTTACTCATTCTTGAAGCTAGATTAACAGTATCTCAAGTCAGGAAGCTCATTTTGAACTCTCCAAAATGGCTGGCTCTGCTTACTATTACAAGGTCTTTAACAGTAAGAAGTCACACATACTCATCTCTAGTAAGCCTTTTACAAATAAAGGCAAAATATTTATGCATTCTGACTACTATGGCACTACAAATATCAACCCACCACTGGAGAGCTCACTTAGGCCCAAGTAACATAAGAGACAGACTATTCCACCCAATTTTTAAGACATTGAGTTACCCTCTACATAGCTATTTGCTATAGTTATTAAAATAATATGTGCAACTATGTAATCACATGAACTATCCACCTTTTCGATAGGCTTATCTTTTAGTTTGAAGCACAAGAAAAAAATCTCTCAGCAGTAAGAGATGGCACCAGGAGTTTTTTCCAGGGCTCTTTCTCGTACATAATCAGGTTTGCCATTCCCTCATTCTTGTGTTTGCTCATGCTTCAGCAACTGATGAAGCAATATCAGACCTGTCAGTCACAGTGAAGAATTTCCAACTCCTCCCTCTTGGGAAAGCCCCAGAACTTGCTCAAAGACAATCTCTGATCACTGTCAATACAATCTATATCCAACATGCTATCCTCTGGAAGAAAACACACAAAATCCACATAAATCACATAGACAGTGATAGAAAAGGTCTCCAACTGTATAAGCTAGTAGGTTAGGGACATAACTTTGTGTTACACTTCTTTAGACAGTGACATGGCTTTTAAATCAGCACAAGCCAAATCATGCAACTACACATTTTTCAGTATAAGTATGGAAGAGATGACATGAGCCAATCTAATTGGTAACTGTCACTTAACATCTCAGGAAAAGCAGATTCTAACTGGGTCGCCATGCCACAGTTATCAAGCAAGTAACACGCTGTGAACTCTACCTTGTTTATACTGACAACTATATTTATTTATTTTAATTTCAGCATGGCATGCTGTGTCTGCAAGGAACGTCAGCAACCTCGGGAATCACGACCTTCTCCAAACATAAAAGAAAACTGGAGGAAAAGATAATGAAAAGAGTTGTGAATGGGTCACTCAGAAAGTTTTCTGCACCAAGCAAACCAGTGCTCACGATATGAGAGACCAACAAAACAACTTCAAACATTTAATGTGACAAAAACCTTCAAACTACAAATTCTTAGTTTTCTTCAGATAAATGGCACAAAGTTAGTATAGCCTTACATATAATTGAAAGCACAGGGAGAAACATCCCCTTAAAAAGCTATTCAAGAGTTCTGCTCACAGCCTATAATGTTTCTTTCAAAGTTTGGAAGGAAAGCCGTTTGCTTCTTAAATGGAGTGATACTACTTCACACACGCTCTCAAACAAAGGTTATGTGTAACCTATTTAAATTCATGTTAGTTATTAAATGCACCTGTTAAATGAAGGACCACTTTATGAAGTTTATTTTTGCAGTATGAAAGATTTCAAGCGTGTATGTAAAGTAAGTCTAATCCATTGTTTCCATATCTAAAACAAACAAATGTATTTTTGTAGTAACTGAAGACTGGGGAAGTCTTCAACATTACTAGAGAAAAGCTGAGAGGAAGACAGAGTAACAGCATCTCAAGTGATTAAAAAACCCAAACCAAAACCCAATTTAATATAAACTATGAACTTAACATCTTTTGTTATATCCAAGAAATGAAAGGGTTTTTTTTCCCTATGTATATGCAAAGAAGTATACAAAATTAACTGCGGCCTACACAAACTCTCTTGAACAACCCTTTTAGTATCTTTTGACACCCATCTCTTCCCAAAAGACTCAGCTGCTATATATTCTACTAATGTAAAAGCAACACAGAAAACAGGGGAAAAAAATTCAGATACTATTCTGAAATATACAGAGCCCAATGGAATGATGTACCTACATGCACTGGTAACAGCTGTAACACCACATTGGTCTTTTACCTCTCAAAGAACCAAGTTGTCCAAAATGCTATTTCTCTTCTTATAACATTAGACAGCCAGGTCAATAATACACACATGGAAAGACGTTCGTTTGACAGGGAAAATCTCTAGTCGGAGATCCAACTATACCTAAACTCTAGCCTATTGAAACTCTGCAGATTTAGATGCCACTAGAGGAAAATAAAAAAAAAAACCAACCAAAACCAAACAACAAAACCCAACCCCCCAAACCCAACAAAAAACCCAAACCAAACCCCCCCCCCCCAAAAAAAAAAAAAAAAAACCAAAACCACACAAACCCCAGGAATTCACTATGCTTATTCCATGCAAAGTAAGAGTTTCTTGAATTCAGGATTTCACTGGCTTTTTGTGATACTTTCTACACAGTCACCCACAGCTACTAACTGAAACGAATGTCTACTAGCTTGTCAATGTAAAATAACTTTGTGAAGACATGGTATGACACGATTAAGCTAGGCCTTCAGCTTTCAAAAACAAAGGCACCCTTATCTAATTACTACTACTTTCTTGCAATTTACCATGCCAATGAATTTACCTTTGTAACACAGGAAATCTAAAATATATTTTTTACATACACTTAAAAGGAAACCAAAATGATAAAATACTTTACGTGTGAAAAGCAAACCAGGCAGCACCTGTATTTCTTAGACTGATAAGCAAGAAAAACATCAATTTGTAGAACAGTTTAGCATCCCTCCTTTGCCCTCTCTGCAGAGGAAGAAACTGACTTAAGAATTAAGCGACAGTTATTAAAGATTCAATAAAACTAAGGAGACTCCCGAGTCCTCTCCAACTGTATTCAAAAACACTGACTAGGGAACAAATAAAAATAATGAAAAGATAAGAAAACTTACAAATTACATTCACATACTTACTCTGAGCCTGCAGCCATTTCCAAATAAGAAGTATCTGCTGTGTCAACCCCCAATGGGATCACTATGCTCATGACGTTCGTTTCTGATAAATTCGATTACTACGGAGTCCTATGCATTGGTATCCAAAACACTGGGGCATGCCAGCCACAGTGCTCATTGCAAACATCTAAGTGCATCCACAAACCCTGTTAAAAAAAACAATAAAAAGCAGAAGACTGAGTCAGTTCATTTGAAAGCCAGGCAATTTTATATCACGTATTAAGAAAGAAAAAAAAAACCCAGAGAAAAACAACACACTTTTAGCTGTCACAATGAATTCATTAGTTTTATTTTACACAAGCAAAAGGAAAAGAAAACATTCCATATTCTTTAAAAGTTGTTAACTTCAAGTACACTTAAGTGTGATGATCTCACGGCCTGAACTTAAAACTATTACTAACTGACAAAAATATTATGATTTAAATTGGTGATTAAAAAAAATAAAATAAATCATTCGGCACATTTAGTGAGGTAACAAAGATTTATGGCAGACTTACTCAATGTCAAGTACATTTGCTTACTGCTTTATATTGTCAGAGCCCAGTTGGTATAACTTTCAATCAAAACCTGGTTACAGAATTTTTCAAGTATTTCTTAGACAGCATTGTTCACTTTTGCTTTGCACTTTAAAAAAACCCAAGTTTCAATGTCCACAATACAAACTAAGGCTGTCAAAAGAAACAATACCATAACTTTCATTCTGTTTTTTTTTTTGAACCAACATCATTCTAATGATTCACAATAATAATATGAAACAATTTCCATCTCATTTTAACAGATCACCATCAGAAGATATTATACCCACTGGTGCCACTTTTAGAAGATTTTGTGGTGGTTGGTAGATTTTTTTAAGGAGCAACTAAAAAGCATCAGTAGTAGTTTTTAATTGTAGAGCAAAGCTACAATCCGCTTGACTTGCACAAGTCAATACAACAATCTCACCTGTATGCCAGTTATTATTAGTCTCCCACTCCTCTTACTGAGTAGGGAAGAACACCCAACCAAGTATAGGAGAGGAAACGTACATAGCACTTCAGCTGTCTCCATTCACAGATCAGTAAACTAATGCATTTTTATAGCCTAATACAGGCAAGGTTTTCCACAACTGAACTGAAGTAATTGAAGCTAAATGCCCTAATACAGGCAAGGTTTTCCACAACTGAAGTAATTGAAGCTAAATGCCCCCGTCTTCAATACCTACAAAATGAATAACTGCAAACTCCTTCCAAAATGTCGGAACTGCAAATACTCAGACCACTTTGCAATGAAGCACATACAGTGCCTAATACATACATTCCTCCCATCTGACAAAGTCTAGTATCTTAGTTGAAGTCTACAAAAGCCCAACTATTTTGAGATCAACATATTTTAACACACTCATCCTTGCCAAGAAAACACTAACAAGCCTCCAGTGAAAAATGGAGTACTTATTAAAAGGACTTCAGAAAAGCACTGTGGACTTAAATCTGAATTTTCTCCTTTTATTGATAATGTCAGAATCTTCAGGATGACAAGAGGAATCGACGGGGCAGCTCTAAGGTATGAACTGGCACCAAGTCTTCATCTAACTTCTTAAATTTTATCTTACTGCTGAAGTCTGGCAATTGACATCAAACGTCTCTACGTGCTCTTAAGTGCCTAAACCTACAGTTCATTCCCCCTCTAGACAGCAGAAAGTCACGTTTCGGTCCCATTGCATGAGTCACCAAATACAACGAACTGGAAAGCAATCAAGCCAACTAGCCATTGGGATATCTTGCTTTCCTCATTTAAACACTGATCATTTTCTTCGCAAATACCGCAAAAATCAAAGTATATCACTAGCTATGCATAAAATTAAGGAAACAACATACTATTTTCAAGAATTAGCAGAACGAAAAACCTGTTAAACCAAAAGCAGGTATAGAATATTTTTAGTAGCAGGCATAAAAGAAACCCTAAGCCCCTCTCACAGTTTAAGTAAGCACTCATGCTGCCATCATATAGTTTACTCTATTCATAGGGTAGAACCTTGAATGGCCTCATCTACAACTTACAGAAACCATCAGCTTGCCATTTAATTCTCTTCTTCTGAAAAAGTAAAAAATTTATATTAATTCCTACGTAATAATTGAAAGGAAACCATCAACTTTTTTAGTCTAGGTAAATCAGCTATCACAGGTTAAGGGTTGTTCCACTACCAGCCACAGTTTCACTTATGCTAACAAATCATTAGCATAACAGAAATTTGATTTTATGCTTGTAATTATATAATTCTAAAAAAGTTTTAGTGTGTTTCAAAGTAGGCCTAAAAGACATACTGGACACCACTGCCTGGGATCAAGATCCTCACTTAGACAGACGTTTCTCACACTTAAATTACTTTGGGTGGTGGATGGTTTTTCTTAATTGACTTTTCTTTAAACCCTTCTGACCAGGTAGAATAACAACTGGAAATTAATGTAGGCAAAAATGCCCAGGAGACTGATGGAAGTGAAGAACCTGCCTTAGACAGCTGCCTCATGGGCTATGACACCTGCAAACGTACAAAAAACAACTGAGGTTACCCAAGCATCATATATTCAAGTGGCCTTTACTGTAAACACAGAAAGAAGAAATGCAGCTACCAAATCTGAGAATCAAGTGAAATTTGGGGCTTGTTTTTTTTTTTTTTAAAGTAATGCCAAAAAAGGAGCTCTGTATTTGTTTTTAGAAGGATGTATAGATAGAAAATTAATTGCTACTGCATGGCCCAATGAATGCCATCATCTCTGACCAAGCAAATACATCACAACTCCTGTAACAAAAAAAAGGGGGGCAGGGCAGGGCTGGGAGAGGGGGGAACAAATCCAACATAGACTTCTTACCCTACTGCAAGCTATTGGAATACATCTTTAAGACTCATCTTCACTGAATAAAATCAGAGACTTGAAGAACTCAAGTTTATTTTGCCAAACAGCGTTGAACAGAAGTTGTTTCATCTAATGAACGTGGTTGTAATACTACCTCATTATTTTTTACCGCCTTAAGATTTCAGGTCTTCACCACATGCACAAAACCCTCCAATGCTTTTCCTCTGCCTACAGTTAAGTACGGAAGAATGGAGGCCGTCGCTGGCTTGCAATACCTACACAATTTAACTCAAACAAACATAGCTCATTATTTACGAGTAGTCATCCTCAACGAATTCCTGTAATGGGGGGGGGAAGAGACATGGATGGACAACGACAACAGGAATGACCCAAGATAAATTTATTACACTATGCCCACTTACTAACACAAATGTGACCTTATAGACCATCCAATGATGAACACCATAATACTGTCAGACTTGAGATGAAGGAAAATGACTATTTTCTGTCATGTCAGAACCAGAAGTATTGTCGTGACACACTGAAATATTCACAGTATTTTTATTGGATTATACTACAAAAATTGAAAAGTTCAGAACAGAAAATAATGTAACCACTGGGAAACTTTCTTCCTTACCCATCTTAATTTGCTTATCCTTTGAAGCTAGATATTTTAGATGAGTCATAAAATACTATCTGCTATCATAATATGGTACTTTCCAATTTCTGCAAGTACCCATCTATTTAAAGTCATTATTCTTTCAGAACTCTGACAAATCTGTCACCCAGAGCCTTCTAAGAAACTCTTTTCATAGATGCATTTAATTTAAATAATGGGCCAGGAAGAGTGGAAAGAAGGATGCTAGAGAAGAAGTCTTCCTTCAATCCAAGCAGACTATACACAACTTGCTCTTTAAGGAAGTCTTCCTTCAAGCAGTACATGACTTTGAAAGTTAGAAAGACCATGCTGGTTCGTCCAGTTAATTTCAGGCTCATATGGTTAAAGGCACTATATAAAAACTGCTGGTCCAAAGTTCAATGATCAGCTCTTCATTTGGCAAAGTAGCTCCTCTATCGTACCTTAATCTCAACAGTAGAGGACCTCTGATTTCGTCAGGTCCGTCTATTTTTTCAGCACACTGTAAGCTGTGAAAGAATTTTAGCAATTTCTTAGATTCATCAGATTTTCTTCATTATCACCCTACCAGCACAGCTTTATTACATGAAAACACATTCCTTATTTGAAGAAATTTTGCTTTTATTCAATTGCAGTTAAAAAGTTTTATCTGGACCTAATAATATGATTTTCATCTTAAAAAACAAAAAACTTTTTGTTCAATCTGGTTAAAGCATTTATCTTGCACAAAATCAACCTCCTGCAAGAAACTTATCACACTTAACCATTCGGTCACATGGGTTTACATTTTCTGCGGTAGTTCTTTTTCTCTCTAGAAAATACACAGGTGCTTTTTGACTTAATAGCCATATCAAGTCTAAAATATTTGAAGCCTCACCATACTTCTCATGATCCACTTTGCTTACAATACCAGAACCATTTTTTTTAAAATGAATTGTGCTCTTACAACAGAATTCTAAGAGTACAATACATTTGAAATTATTCATCTGTGTGGCTTTACACAAAGAACATCATTTATGCATTAAACAACAGAAAATAAGTTACATATTATCCCTGAGGTATTCCACTTACACAACATTATTCTGTGGTCTAACGAAGACCACATGTTTCCTTTCTGCCATGTCCTTCTAAGATCAATTGTGTGACAGCAGAAGAAAAAAAGTTAACTTTTTCACTGGTACATGGAGGAGGAAGAAAAACCCAACAAATACAGAGTGCTCGACTCTTGAATCAGAAAGTAAATGGATTATCTCCTGAAATGACATCAGTATTTTTGAACCTAATCCTACAGGGTCTAAACATTCAAAACAAAATCCATGATCAGATGTTGGCAGAAAAAAACTCCAGGCCTACTTTATCAGCATGTCTTTTTTCCCTCCTTCCACTCACTTCTTGTAGGACCATCAAAAGCTATACAGAACAGTTTCAGGAAACAAGCAGATGATAGATCACCTAGGTAGAAAGTACACTTGAAAAATAAGAACTTGAAGTCTGGCCAAACTGCCCAGATGACTCCAACACGGTTTCATAATCTCAGCTATCAATCATCCTCTCTAAGTGTCAAGAGCCCAGACAAATTCTTCCCTGGCATTTTCCATGTAAGTTTCTTTGTTTCTTTTCTTTGATTTTTTTTTTTTCTAAGAAGGTAGGAAAAATATTTAAGTATTTAACTACTTCTACTTGCATTTTCATGTATAGATTCAGAAACTGAGCTCCCAGTACTTACATTCAACCAGAAAGTAACAATATAAATCTGATCAGAGAACTCTGACTTACATTGTTTTTTGTTTGTTTGTTTTTTAATTAATAATGAAGCATATTTTTCAAGCTAGAAGAAACCAAACAGTACTTGCTCTACTGGGAAAGGTACAATTCCTATGGTTATATGCTACATTGGTAGCTCACCTCTGCAAGGCATTTAACCTTTTTTAAAAGGGGGAAGGAAGAGGAAATAGGACTAAGCAGCCTGCTAGAACCTGTGCTGTATGTGTAAGAATACTAAAGCTCTCATCAAATGCAAAATTTTTCATAAAAATCAAAGATAAGAGGTGGTGGCAGCACCAGTAACAGCTTTTCGCCTTAATGATAAAAAAAATCCTAAAGAGAAATTAATATATCAAGATGATAATATATACTTATTACAACAAGGCGTGGGGGTGTTTGGTTTGGGTTTTTTAACCCACATTTACCCCTAATGCTACAAAAACCAGAAAGGGAAAAAAAAAAAAAAAAGATTTTACTATTCTGACATCTGACAGCTTTTTACATAGACAATGTCATTGTTCCTTGTCTTTCCTTCCCCATAGATCAATTTCCAGATTCTGTTGTCATAACATAGATACTAAAGACAAAAAGCACTTAAAAGTTAGGGAAAAAAATCCGCTATAAAAGTCAGGAATACAATTCAAAGCAAGGTGCAATACAACATTTGTTTTATAAAAGGACATCAGTGAAATCATGAATTAAGATTATGACTAAATTACTTCTTAGCTCAAATCTAAGAATTTTCCACATACACGAAACACTACACTAATTTTATAAGTTGATCGCTAAATCAGTTCAAGTTTCTCACATCAATAGACATTACAAAAATATAGTCTTTTTGTTCCTGTATTTACAACTTCAATATACACCTGAGGTTCTTCAAAATTTTTTTTTTTTCCTAGCAATTGCCTCTATCAGTCACCACCCATTGACAATTACAATATGAAAAAAAACAAACCAACCCCAACCAAAAACCGAAGACCTAGTTACACAGTTTGGATGTTTCAAGACTTGGAGATTTCATCACATAATGCCTCTGCAAAGAGAATTACCAGGGCCTCCCTAAACGCAGAGCAGAAGTTTAAGGGAGAAAAATCTAATTATAATTAGATTAGCCTATAATTAGGCTGAGTATTTCATAAGAGGAAACAGCACTGGTTTAAGATAAATCGTTATTTAGATTTTATACTAATGCATGCAACTTCACCTCAAAGTCCTTAAGTAGTGTTACTGCAGAAAGATTAATATAGTAACCAAATTACAATCTCTATACTATGTCTGTTCTGCACCTTCACAAGGTCTATATACAAATATACATAACTACAGGGAAAAAAAAATAAACCCCTCTGTCTACACATGCCAACTGTCTTTCCTTAAAAGCAAAACGATATAAATTTAAATACATATTACAAAATATGTAAAGTTAAGGGATAATTTACCCATATTGAATAAATTGATTAACTGAAATGTCTGAGAATAATTATGACTCCTGAAAAGTTATCACATATTATCACATCTGAAAAGTTAGAGCCTCTGTTCCCCAACTTACGGAAAAAAGGGCAGTTCACCCCATGTTTAAGTAGAGCTTATTTACCCTGCACACAAGTATGTAAGAGGCCCTCTTTTGCTAAACTAAGACTACTGGTAAACCCACTGCCTCACACCCTTCAACTACAGGCAAAAAATCAGGAACAATTTCCTGGAGCAGTATTTCAGTATCAGAATACACACAGTATAAATAAAGATTCATTTCTAAGGGACGTGTACAAATCTAAGGGAATTAACTTGAAGCTTACTGGAACAAACATGAAATTGCGGAAACAAACTGATCTGTATAGTCAATCTTCCACTTGCACATGGACGGAGAAAGAAGAGGAAGAGTAGAGAAGTTATCAGATTTACAGATACAAAGGATTCAGAACACAAACTAGTTCCATGACAGTCTTGAGTCAAGCAAGACCTTTCAGTTCAACCAGCACAAGATACTAATCTGGTTCTAACAGATTATCAGTTTGAATGTAAAGGCCTTATACAGCACTAAACCAAAACCAGAACTCCAACTTCATCTGGTCGCAGTAGAAAATTCACGCTACTGTGGGTCCAGACTGCCTCCAGAGAGTCACACAGGTTCGCTCTGAAACTAACTAGTTTCCCATCTCAACAGGGTCTTTCCAGCAAGATGCAAAGATTTGCAAGATCCTTCTACTCCTTTCAGACCTCTGCTGACTCCTCCTGATCTTGGTGTTAGTTGTTTGTAACAGTCCTCTCGGGTACTAGAGATTACCAAAAGGTAGTATTCTCTTTGATTTTCTTACCAAACAGGAAAAATAGTCTATAAGGTGTGTTGGTGCCTTCCTTCACCTTAAAAATGATGTCTTTGTAAGGGAGGTGGATAAAAACATTTGAATTGCTGGTACTCAATATAGCACATAGGAACATAGTTAAGTACCTTATAACTGAGACACACCAGATCAAGCCTACTACATACCCTGTAAAAGGGAAAACTAGAATTCAGAGGACAAACACTTAAAAACATCTTCTATGCATAATCTGCCTTTTATTGAGCATGCAATCTACCCATTTTCCTCTTCCCTCCCCCCAATTACATCATATGTGTATACACGTTTTGCAATCATTAGCAAAAGCAATTCTTGTCATGCCTTCCTTCAGCTTTACAGGCCAACAATTTTAACCTGTGCTCGTGGGAACCACCCTTCCCACAAAGAAATCCAGAAGAACGGACCTAAAAAAAGTTGATATACCAATGCCCTAGCACAATCTATACAGAAGAAATTTCTAAGTAAAAATGCACCTATCAATACAGTGTGTTGTAGCCCACAGATCACGTGCAACAACTACTGTCCTGCACTGTCAGAGCCAACAAACTGAGCTTTCCTACCTGGCTTCCCTGCCTACAATCTCTTATTTGGAAAACCAGTGATAGAAATTGACATTTTAATGGTACACTCTAGATATCCTTCAAATAGTGACTACTTTGTGTGCGAGTGTGTATATATACATATATATGTATGTATCTACACACAAAGCAATCTGGGAAAAATATATGCAGCATATATATACTTAGCATAAATACATATATCAAAGTAATCTGATTATTTATTTATTGCTGGCTGTTTCTAAGGAGATAACACATCTTTAATCAGACCTAGAAGCAGAATACATGAATAAATGACTAATCTTACCCACAAATAAGTTCTTTCTCTGTTTCCCCCAACATGCTCCACCACAGTAAAGATTTTGCTAAGAGATTAGGAGGGCTATCCAACTTCCAAATGTTACACCACTGCTGTTACAGTATGATGTATGCAGGCTTAGAAACAACTATGAGTCCAAATTCAGACCTTTGCTACTGTTTGCTGCTCTCTATGGTAACCTAACAGGTAAGTTAGTCCACTTCAAATTTGTGCAGAGACAAAAAAGGGTAGTAGGCAAAAATAAGACACAATATGCGCACTCAAACACACTATACAAATTAGGACCCATTAATGACCAACTCCTGCAAATCACATAGAAGAAACAATTTGTTCTAAAGTAAATCTGGTTTCCTATGTATTTGTAGTTTGTGCCCAAACATTCCCACTGACCTAATGTTCCCTATATCCCTCTCATAGCAGTATCTTCCTCATCACAGTATTAACTGGTCCCGGCCTCACTCAAAGGCCCCTCAATAACCTCCTACGCCATCACACTGACTTGGTCCATAACTCCTCCTCCTCCCATCTCCTGTCAGTCAGCCAGGGAAAAGAAAGAAAAAAAAAAAAAAGGAAAAAAAAAAGAGTACTTGCCATGGCTGATTTGGAGTTACACACACAACAGATAAAGGCTAAAATGATTATGATTCTTCTCACTGTTTCCTCCAGAACACTGCTCATAGCTGTTTCTTTCCATCCCCTTTTGGATTCTCATTAAGCTTCAGAGATCTCAAAGGTACTAAGATCCTAACTCTACCAGATTTTTTTTTTTTAAAGTTATTGGTTGTACTTACAGAGATCTTTAGACAAACTTATTTAAGAAACACAGCTATTCCAGCCAAACTACTACACAGTAAGGCTCCTACTACTACTTTGCTTTTAATGCAGTGCCAATATAGAGTATGAACAAGCATGGTGAAGCGAAGAGTTCATTAGCATACTTATGAACATCCTGATACAATAAATACAGGATTTTACATTCAACAAAGATCTCAGTCATGTTTGGAATGACAGCCAAACTTCATGAATTAATCTTGAGTTTGGGATCTAGAACAAAGAAGAAAAAAACCAAAAAACCTGCCTCCTCCACAGTATTCTATATTCATGCATAAAAATCTTGAATTTCTATCACATAAGTATCAATTCTTCAGTATCCAGGTCATTACACCAACGCTAGTCAGTGGAAAAAAAGCTGCCCTTTTGAGCGTAAACATAGAATCGGTCTGTCAGTTAGCAAAGTTTCTGCCACACAGAAGAGCTAGTTTCCACTGGCTGTAGGCTATCTTCCCTTTACTATCTGGTCCAAGAGTGCTCTTCTTGTGTATTCCTGAAGAAGTGATGGAAAGCAATCTCTCTTCCTCAAATATTTATGCCAGTCCATTAAAACATGAAAGACTTCCCCTTACCTCTTCACTCTCTTCACTCCTTCTTTTCTTCTCTCAGTGGAAGTTAGACAAAATATGGGACTAGGAAGAGAAAAAGAATGAGTGGTAGAAGGGAAATAAAAGATAATGCAATTACAGAAAGAATAAGAATAAGTTTATTGAACAGAAATCTATCAAAGAAGCAGTAAGCAGAGGTATACAGAAAAATACGATGCTTACAGATTTTAGTTTTTATATTTACAGAAACCAAACCCTAAAATTGAAAATTAATGGCCAATCATTTGATGTCCCTGAGTTTACTAAACACTTGCCATACTTCTTAAAATAAACCACACACAAAAAGGCCTATCCATTAAAAAAAAAAAAAGCAATTATTTGAGCTGCAGAGTCAAGGAATTGTAAAATACAAGTACAACATATGAAGAAGAGAAAAAATTACTTTTTGATACCAATATTGCTTATTGCTTGGAGAAGTATATACTAGCTAACATTCGCATCTTATACTACATCACTGTGAGATGTAAAATTCATTTAAATAGAAATTCAAAGCTTAAGAAAACAAATAAAGTAGTTTCCCCAGTAAAAAGATCTTGGCTTTAAGTCATTCTTTGTATCAGCTCTTTTACTGTAAAGATTTTTCTCCATCTACCACAAAGTGGTAAATAACTGTTGATTAAACGTAACACAAAATGCCTGTGACTTGCCAGTTAGTCTCCAAGAAAACATTATTTACATGTTACTTTAAGTTATTATTCTCGACAAACATTTCAAAATATAAATTATTTCTGCAAGTACACGCACTCCACATTCTGTAAGAATACTCTGCAAGTCACGTCTGCAACTCTAAGAGCTAAGTATATTTATTTTTTGTTAAATGTAACAGTATACCTCACGGCGATTCAGTCAGTGGAAGATTGAAATTCTAAGGCCCAACATTGCTCCCAAGAAGTAAGCCTTTTTTGCTACAAACGCGGCTACAAATACCTATTGGTATTGCTTTCAACAATCCAAATATTTTGTTGACTTCATAGCATCAAGTAAAATAACTTTTTTTTTATGCTGCTTAGTAAGACTTGAGAGCCTACTGTAATTATTAGATACCTACTCTACAAGCAATAAATTCTTTTGACTTATTTGAAGTCTGCTATTTCAGCTGAGCAAAGTTCTATTTTGACATTCTTTCATTCAGGTAGACTCCAAAAACTAGTTCTCCTGTCTTATCAGTAGCATTTGCCTTATATGAATAGCACTACATCACTTCTTGTACTTGTGGAAGAAGTTCGTAGACTTTCACCTAGTTGTTACACTTACACCTAGGAATCTAAACACAAGTCAGAAAGTTGAGCTTTTTCAAACAGAAACTTTAATTCTTTCTAGCAGTTAGAAGAACTCTTATGTAATTTTAACCACAGTTCAACCTGGACTATATTTCTTGGTAACAACTTGGCAGTATTTCAATGCTCTTCACTAAGATTTTGAAAGGAAGAGGGCAAGAGAGAGTGAGGGAACAAACAGAGGGGACTACATTACATTCAAGGACAGCCAAAAAAATACAAATGTGTAAGATCAGAAGATCTTTCCTACTTCCAAGAAAACAAAAACCATTTCATTTTCAACTGCAATTATCTTGCAGAATTATATTGACTGATTTGTGTTGAGAAATTTAGATTCCATGCATTTGTAACTTTATACCTTTGTGTTTTCAAAGGAGATCTCAGTATGTCTTTTTAACTGTAGTAACAAAGATATTAAATACCTCATCTTAGAATAAACACAACATTCTGCCCAGCAATGGAAGCACAAAACAACTTCTAACTTTCAATACTGCTGCCATGCAGAAGGAAAAAAAAAAGATGCAGAGTTTGTCTTTAATTTCTTCCAGTACAGAAGATGTGATTGGAAAGTAAGAGACAGTAGAGCATGAACATTATAAAAAACCACTAAGGTCATTCATAGAAATTCCGCATAATGTTATTAAAGAATAAGAGTCCCACCAAATGTTTCTTCTACCCTAAGCAGAAAGAAGAGCAATCCGCTGTATTACTTGGTAAAGCATCCAAGGCAGGAATCTTATCCTTAACAACCAGTAAAATAACCGTTGTATTTTTTTTATCAGTTTTAAATAAAATTATTTATGTTTCTTACACAATTCTAGAACAATAGCTTTGGAAACCAAATGAGAGATGTAATCTCTCTATACCTTCCCCAAAAGCTATAAATAAGTTGCTGTAATTCTGAAGTCTTCACCTTCAGTTTAAGTAGAACCTACTAAAAACATTCCTCATTGAAAAAGTTTCTTTAAACCAACAGTTAAGACAGGATTAACTGTCTAGACTTGGAATATCATCTGTCTTGTGATATGGTTTTAAACACAGCCCCATTATAACCACACTAATGAGGAGTTAGCTCCTTTTGTCTACTCAAGGCAAGTTAAGAACATCACCCACTGTTAAAAAAGTATCTTTAGACCTAGTAAAGTTAGAAGGGTTAGAGAGTAATGAACACCAAAGCAATTTAAATATTCAGAGCTCCTCAGGATAAAAGATTCAAACCTATCATCCTGTACACCTTTTAAATTCTCACTTTGTAAAGACAGGATATTCATTTCATCACTTTCTGACACTGATGAAATAACCAACAATGGACAATAGATCATAGGTCCTCCTTCTTAAGTTGTAATATAAAGTACAATAATGTCATTAAAATCTAGTCTTATCATCTTGTCTTTGAACTTGATGGTAATTTATTTTTGAGATAGAGATATAAAAGTGAATGATTACCTAGACTATTATGGCATAAAACAATACACAAAACACATCTACAGACGAGAATAAAATAAAAAAAAAAAGCTTCTCCAAACCTGAGCCTGCACTACGATGTTTTAATATCTACACCTAATAAAAATGTTAACTTGAAACTAAATTATAAAACTAGGATTAATACTATTTCAGCATTCCTATACTTAGCCTGATTTGCAAAACTGCAGAGCCCTTGCAAGTCCAACCTACGTTTTATAACACTGCATCTCCATCTAAGCAGTGTATGAACTATCACATGAAAGGAGAGATAGCACTCTTTCAATAAAACATGCAAAACACATTTTACTTGCACAGGATGTAATATGTGTGCTACTTCAATATATTCTTCATTTGTACTTTTGAAACATGTAACTTGAGTGGACACTGATTTACCATAGTTTTTCGCAAATATTTTAATTAAAAAAAATAAAAAGATAAGAAAGCATTTAAGTCAAGCCTGTTAAAAATATATATATATACTTTGTACAACAAAACTATCTTCAAAGGTTTACAGATAGCCTTAATTATTAAAATTTTCTAACAACCAGCAAAGCTTAAATCTTGCCTGTTTCATTAACACAATATATTTAGATTTGTAAGAGGAAATAAAAATAATCTCAGTATCTCCTAGCAAGTATATGAAACCTTAACAAGGTTTCTTTTAAATAACTTGTTTGCTATACCTTAAAGGTAACAACAGTTTTGTCTTTGAACATGACTACAGCAGGTTTTTCGTAGCATGGAGGTCATGAGCAGGATTTTGTATCCTGAATGAGATTATGTTAACTTTTGTTGGTACGATTCTTTGCTTAGTAAGAAAATGTGAACACTGACATAGTATAGAAATATCCATCTTGCACCATTCAAAAGCCCGCTGAAATTAATATTTAAAAGAATCCAGAATTTGGAAGAATAAAAAGTATTTTTATCTTAATCCACATTCTACATACACAGAAACCTCCTCCTCCTCCCGCCCCCCGAGATGCCTTAACTTTCATTCTTAGCAATAAATCAAAACTTCTATTTGCACAATGGAAACATTTAAACACTGTACCTGTTCCAAAAACACTGTCTAATCAATTTTTTTTTTCTCAAGAGTTTCACAAATGCTTGTTTGTATGGAAGTCACAAGGCCAGTAACATAGATGGACTTCCTTAGGATCTCTCCAGAAGTCTGAATTGGGTTTTATTTTATATTTTCACCAATCTACCACCCCACCCCTCCCGTTCATTTTTGTTAGAATGTTACACAAAAATAACAAAATGGTTTCATTAAATCTTCATTTACATTAGTCTATTTAGAACAATGCCACAATTCTACAATTACATACACCACTCCTTAACTAAGTCCCACAAATAGTCCTTACTAAAATTAGTATTAGCATGCACGTAAAATTAAGACTGCTTAAATCAAACTGAGATCAGGACTAGAGAGACACTACAGCCTTCAGTGTGACACAGACTTCTGTATTTCTGTTGCTTTCCAACAGAATATTAACAGTTGTGTGTGCTGAAACTGTACCAAAGATATGAGGTAATGCAACTCCTAAAAGTAATATGAATTTTGGTGCTATGAGAAACTTTCCCTAGATACAGTCTAAAAAGCCAGTAGCATTTCCCCTCTGAAATTTCCCAGATGGCAAAAAAGCTCATCCAAAAGTCTAAGTGACAGTTAAGCAGATTTTTCCTTTAGATATGAAAAGCTTGGAGATACATTAACGGTTTTAGAACTACAGTCCGTACTATTGCATTTGTAACACGGTATTTGTAAATCAGAAATGTCTGTTGAAAAAGAAGAAATTTGGATTTCAAACCTTCCCTCTTTCAAGAAGTTTTTATTAGTGGGGGTGGGAGGATATTAATTTTTTTATGAAAATACGTTAACATATCAACATCAACAGAGTTTAAAAGAAAAAGGTACAACTTCCTTTGTAACATTGTCTCCTTAAAACAGATCTGTTTTTACAAATGGAGAAACTGAGTCACAGAGGCAAACTGACTCACTAAAACTCACAGAGGAAAACTCTGGAAGATTTCAAAATTCCCAAGAGGTTCTTAGTGCATAAAATTTGCAATCTACAAATAAGCTGTAAAATTTGAGTATTTCAATCTTTGGGTTTATTTTATTTTTCACCCCCAAAACCACTTTTTCGTAAAGTATACAAAATCATTTTCTTTAAATTTTAATCTTGCATCAGTTGTCTGCTTGAGAACATGACTGAGGCCATGAAATTAGACTGCAGAGCTGTGCAGCCCTCTAAGTCATGGTGTTAAAACATTATTCATGACATCAGGAGCTTTAAACCTAGGGGGAGGAAAGAAAAAGGCAAAAGTTTTCCAAAAAGGCCCATACTCACACTCTTTAGAATCTTATACGTGTACTTTTTAATAAACAGAGTAAGACACGGTTTATTAAAATAATAAAATCTATATAAATAAGGAAGGTATGATGAGAGCATGCATTACTGGACTATTAACGCATCATTTGGTGGTTGAAATCACTCAGCCTTTGGCCTCAAAACACAGGAAAGGCATGCATTAACAACACTCAAAGTCCTACTATCTTATTGTTCAACTTCAGGTATACCTTAAACCACACATCAGTGCTTCTAAATGGTATCCAATTTAAAATTCTTTACAGATTAAAGACTGTTTTGCCATTTCAATACCTCACTTTTGAGTGTTTACATCCAGAAGGTTCCAAAGCTATACTAAAATAGGAATTCATACCTCATTAAACCAGGGACAAGATTAAAGACAAGCATACAAAAAAAAAAGTGACAAATTAATTAATTTGTTATTGTTGCTTAAAACGTACAGTTTGCACCCTCCATAGTTTGTATCTGAGTACACTACACCAACTACCACAGAATAAATCCTTGTGACCTCCCTTCCCCCCACCCAAACATATTTATAGTGGTGATACCAAAAGGTTCATATTTCATTTAGGAAAAAAATTACAGGTTAGGAACTGCACTTTCCCTCAGTATTTGTATGTGTATTACTACATATACAATTTATACAGCAATATACAAAATAAATTGAAGAAAAAAAGTGCAATACCAAGATTACATGGTGGCAGAAGAAATTCCACATCTTAATAACGTAACAGGTTATAATCTCACATGCATTATTTCCATAAGTATTAAGTTCTTTTAGCACTCTCAAATGATGAATCCATGGAACTACTACCCCGATGTCCAGCAAAGGTGTTTCCTGGACGGTGAACATGACGTTCACAGACGTGATTCCACAAAGAATTTAGCTGACCGTTTTAGCGATCTTAATCCACGACTTATTTTGATAAATACTACTGCTTTTATGTCGTTAATAGGACGGGCAGATGTACAGCTTCCATCGCAAACGCAGGAGCTTCTCCAAACCGTTGAACTGGCATACATGTTACCTTCCAGCAACCTATACACACCCCTCCGCGAAGCTGCCCGAGTCTGGTGCCTCTTTCCACCCCCCCTCTCCCCGAGAAGAGTGGTCTCGTTCACTTGCCTTTCACACACATAACCAATAAAATTAATCAGCTGGAACACAGCATTTTTAAATCGCAGTAAAGTCAAGAGACGTTTTGTACGTTATTTGAAGGGAACAGCCTTTTCATTTAAACATAATAAGACTCTAATATGCTGCAGACAAACGCACTGCATGGGGTGTGGAGGACCCGAGCTGATTAGATTACCACAACATCAGCCCGAGGCCGCCATTTTTAGAATCTCTAAAGGACAAAAGAGGGAAATTAAAAAATTTGCTCCACATTTTTTGAGAAGTAACTTTAAAAGTATAGCGATGATAATCAATTAATCATGCATTATAAGTACAGCCATGGATATCTCCTTCTTTTCTCCGATCTGAGCCCTGAATAACAAAAACGTTTCATTATTATTCCTTTAAGGTACTGTAAATAAACAGACTAAAACATTCCTAAATCTAGATGCAGCACTAAACTTCTGCTTTTAACGACGCGTACTATGTACCATTTTAGGGACCTCAGGGCTTTTAGCCACCGCACATTCCCTAATGGCTGAGTACGGGGGAATACAGGACCTTTATAATCAGGCTATATTATATTTCTCTACCCTATTTAGTACTACACAGTGGACCGTTTGTTTCTCCTCCCCTGTGTCTGCAGCAATAGGGGTCTACCCCACCGACGTTGATTTCTCCAAGAAGACGACTGAAATGTGCCACCCGAGGAACACGAACACCGGCTGCAGAAACTACAGCAAGAAAGGGATGCGCCAATATAACTCCTTACACCCTCAAGAAAGGGGGTGGAGAGACCGATCCCCTTTTAAATCGGCACAGAAACTCTTGAGGGCTGCCTCCCCTCCGTCCAGGTTACACCGCCAAGCGAAGCTGTGAGCAGGGAGGGAGGAAAGGAGGCGGGGGTGTGGAAGGCAGAGAGATTAGGCCTATAACGAGCCATTTTAGTACCACAAAGCAAAAATATACAGGATGGAGGAAGAGAATAGGTTTTCCCCCAGCTTCATAAAACTCAATACGCAGTCCCAATAACACACAAACCCCTTCTTAAAACCACCAGTCTAAGGAAGCGTGCGTTGTCACATAATAGCCCCCTTTGGCTCTTTTTCCAAGCATAATGCATAAATCTGGCATAACTGCCAAAAAATTCTCCTCAGCTCCTCCAGTTACAGTAACCCGCCATATTCACAAGATATAGCGACAGCCTGCCATTTTTTTAACCAAACCCCACAAAAGGAAACACAAATTCAAGGCAACTCGAACAGAATTTAAACGCGTTTCAGGGTGGGAGGGAGTTATACTCGCACCGGGGGTAAAGAGACGTTCCCGTCGCATTTCACTCCCTTTTTGCCACCCCCCTCCCCAAAGCACCCACAGCAGACCAGGCTGGTAATAACCGAAGACTCACCTGTAATGGTCACAGGCCAGGCAGCAGGACCCCTCAGCTGAGCCCCTTCTCTATCCCAACCAAAACAATGCAAGAGCCCCACTGCGGATATCCCTACCCTAGGCAGGACTCAACCCTCAGCAGGCTCTGGTAAAAGAAAGAAAAGGGGAAAGAAAGGAAAGAGGAGACCCCCCCTCCCCCCAAACCTAGCTCAGTGCGCAGAACCCTACGGGGACTAGCTCGGAAGCGCCTTTGCCTTGGGACCTGTGTACAAACCCCGCTGCCGCCGCTGCTCCCGTGTCTCCCTCCTTTCAGCCTCCTACGCTCCCTTCTATGTCACTGCCTCTCTCTGGGAAAATGGCGTCCGCTCTCCCCTCCCTCCCCCTGCACGGGGCTCACCCGCCCCGCCTGGCAGGGGCAGGGTTACCAAGGCGAAGCCAAACAGCCGCCATTTTGCTTACGGGCTGAGAGCTCAGCCTGCGCCCGCCGAGCCCTCAGTGTCCATTTTGCAACAGCGCGCTCGGCGCGTT
>NW_009648036.1:559453-581507 GCF_000708025.1 Charadrius vociferus | reverse complement strand
CTCAGCGTTGCGGGGCAGGGGCGGCCTTTTGCCGTTCGTACCGAGCTCCTCTTCCTCTCGCCATCTCCCCTCCCAGCTCCCGTTCTGCCCGTACACCGCCCTGCCTCCCCTGCCCGGCTTCAGCCCCTCCGGCGATACGGCTGATGGAGGGAGGGGAGGCGGCGGCTGGGGTTTCATTCGACGCCCACCAGGGGCTGAGCGAGCCTCCTTCAGTGCGCAAACTCGGGGCACCAGATAAAAGCTGGGCTGGCAGCTCGTACCCTGCCTCGATGGAGCCGCCACAATCGGGTGACTGGAGAAGCAGTTAGCAGCAGCGCCATAGACTAGCGTCCCCCCACACCTTGAGCAGAGAGAGTTTGGGGCTCTAAACAGCTGCTGCTGCGGCAAGAGGGAGCCGAGGTGAAGGGATCTGCTAGCTGGTTGGACGCAGTGGAGGCGGCTGTAATGGGGCATTGAGTCTGAGGGAGGAGGGGGGCGATTAAACGTCTTGTGATCATGGCGGAGTCTATGGGTATTTTTTCCTGTCTAACTCTTCTGTGCGTGTGTCTCTTGTTTCTCTCTTTCTCTCTCTCCTTAGGGCGCTCGGCTGGGGCTGCTCGCTCGGGTTCTGCCTGTTGTTGCGCGAAATGGCGGCTGGCGTCTTGGTGGGTTTGGTTGTCGGTTTTTTGTGTAGGTTTTTTTTTTTTCCTCCCTTCCCCTCCTATATTCCCCTCCCCCACGTGTGCCTTGGCTGCGGCTCCGCAGCGAACCGCGGCGGAGACCGAGTCAGGAGGGGGGCGGGAGCTGCACGGGAGCCAATAGGCAGGCCGGCCGGGCTGGCCCGGCGCGCCCTGATTGGCTGGCGCTGACATCATCCTGCAGCAGGGGCAGCCGCAGCCGGGCAGGGCTGGGGAGCTGCTGGGGGAGGCTGGTGCAAAGGGAGAAAACGGGCGCCATGATCCCCGCGCGAGGGAGGACTTCACGGGCGGGGGATCCCCGAAGAGCCGGTGAAAAGGAAAGCAGGACCAGGCCTTGGCTTCTCCTTCCCGAACAGTGCCGGGGCTGTGAGGAGAGGAGCGGGGGAAGAGCGAGAGAGGAGCAACTCGCGCCTGCTTTTGTAACTGCGTCAGTACAAGATGGCGCAGGGTCTCCCTGGAGAGGGAAGGGAGTTGCACGTCCGCCGGAGGTCATGTGACCGCGTTGCATTCTTGTGGGGTTTGGCTGCAGACCAAGCTGGCTGAGGCGGCGGCGGCGGCTGCCCGGGAGAGTCCCCGCTTCCCTCCCCCGCCCCGCACTGTGCCGTCGGTGCCGCGTGGGTTCCCACTTCCCTTCCCCCATTAACCTTACGCAGGAGGGTGTAGCTGCCGCCGAGGAAGGTTCTCGCTTCTCCTTGTTTCCCCACCCATCTCCAGGGTGTAGCTGCTCTCGGGGGAAGCTTTCCATTCCGCCCCCCCCTCTCTCTGCGTAAAGGCTTCACCCACCGCAAGGGAAAGTTCCCCCTGGGCGCCTCCTCGCTCCGCCCGAGTGTGGGAGCGGGCGGTGCGCGGCTGCGGCGGCCGGGGGCTGCTAATGTAAACGCTGCCCGTTCTCGCTCGGCTTCCCCTCCTCGTGTACGAGAGCACTGTTATCTGTAAGTTAGGTACCCCGGTATAACTTAACCGAAAGAGACAGTTTAAGCGATGTTTAAATGACCTCATTAAAAGAGCTGAGGAACATGTACAGGCTATGCGGAGTTGCTCTTCTGACGAGGAGGTGGTCGCATTTCCAGTGTTGCTTTGCTGGGGATACGAGGGGGGGGGCTAAGGAAGAATCTGCGAGCTATTAATGACTTTATTCTGTTTGAACAGAACTTCGTTATGGAAAAACGGATCGATGTTCGGTTATTTTGTATGTTGTTGGATCCTGTCGTAGGAGTTGAGCAGGTTTTGCGTGGGGTAATGTGGCGTGTGTTACAAAGTTAGGCCCTGGATGGCCTGCATCTTTTAACACAGGGATCTCAGTGTATACTTAGTGAAAATGAGAAACAATGGTATGCAAGTATTGTGAAGATGGCCCATGTCTTACTTTCTGAGATTCATAGGAAAATGAACTTGTCACACAGGTCTAGGTAGGCTTGGAAGCTCGGCAAATTTCTTTTCTGGGTCTCTCTTTATTTCAGTGTTCTGATGGGGGGAAGTGAAAAATGTATGTTTTCCAATCCTAACGCTTTTCTTTTTTTTCTTTAAGGAATGCAACTCGTGTTACTGTTTGGGTGGGGTTCTCGTCTTTTGAAAGTAATTCAGTGCTAGTTCCCCATGTCTTGTTCTTGTGTGGCAGGGTGTAAATTTAGCCTCTGCATCTAACCCAACGAACAAATTAACAGTTAGAATTGATGATGCTTTAAAGGGTGGTGATTTGTTTCATTTAGAAATGTTTCGTAGCACTTTTTCTGTTCTTAATCTGTCTCCAGATAGATATGAATTATTTTTTCTGCGTTTTTTTTCCTTTGCAGTAGTAACCTGGTGGGGGATGAAGCTTGAATATTTGGTGAATGTGTTCTGTGAGAAGTACTGGAATGAAAGTTACTGGGTGTATGACTAATATAGAAGACTGTCTAATAGATGCTACTTAATATGTGTTACATAAGTAATATGGTGAGGTGGAGTCTAGTTGCATAAGAACCGACTGGGGACTTGGGAGCTCCTCTAAGTAGTCCATATGAGTGGCAGATATAGCCTGCAGGGCATCTGTGTGTTGTGGGGGCAGGGGTTGAAGAACAGGATTGGAAGCATCTAATAGTGCTACATTTTTCCTTTGTAGGTTATATAAAGGATACCAGGAAAGAAATGGAGGAGACGGTAATTAAGGATGACACAGTGTGAGGCTCTTGAAAGTTTGGAGTCTCATGTGAAGCGTAGCTTTTAGGATACAAGCTCTGCTTCCTAAAAGAAAACACCCCACCCCCCCTTATTTAAATGTCAGGTGGTGGCTGTCAGCTGAGCATTGCACCAACCAATTTTGTTCTGTGCAGACTACTGTAAAGATCAGGATTCTTTTTTTCCTAGAGGGTTGGAAAGTTTTTTTTTTTTTTTTTTTTTTTTTTTTAAATAGGGCTTACTGGAAATAGTGCTGTGAGGAGGCAGTTGGTTTGTTGACCAAACATTTTAAGTGACAGGATTACTGATGCTTGCGTAGAGATGCTGTGACACAAGGTAAATACTCCCTCTGTAATGGAAGCTTCCAGAGAGGCTTGCAATGTGCAATGATTCTCTTGATACAGAACAGATTTATTTGGGACCTGACATTGTGAATATTTTGTTGCAGATGTGTTAAATAAAGAACATTAATTTGAACTGAAGATGAGGAAAAACCACATTTCTACTTTATTAGTACTTCCATTTAGGCATGTAATCCATAATTATGAAATAGGGAGTAGTTGTCTACCTCACTGTAAGGGAGCTGTTTGAATGTTTATGTTATAGAGTAGTTTATGTATAATACCTGGAAATCAAAAGCTTAACTATGGCAACTAGTGTGTTAATTCTTAAAGCACCCTTTTAGGTAGCTCACATTAATACCAGAACTTGCTTTGAGACCCAAGAAGTGAACTACTTCAAAAGTTCTCTGTGTAACTGATAGCTTATTGCAGCAGTACTTGAATTGAGGTGTGTCTATGCTTTTTATGAAGCTATAGAAACGAAGACAAGTTTTAATGAGCTCATAATATTGTTTTGTTTGTTTGTTTCAAGGTTATTCTATTAGCTGTTCCAGGGAAGCGGTATTAGTTACCTTCAAAGAAGCAGTAACTCCAGCAGTGTTGCAGTGTAGTCTCAAAACAATGTCTGATGCATTCTGAACTACTTCTGCAGCAGGAGATGGGGAGGGGGGAGGGGGGGGGAACCACAACCAAATGCGCGTACTACTTTAGGACTGAAACCTCAGGGGAGGGGATTTGCCCAAAGGCCAGTACAATGCAAGCTGTGTCTCATCTGGAAGCTGAGGGGAAGGAAAGGAGCTGTAGGAGAGGAAGACTGGGTGAAAATAGGCATGTAGCATGCATTCGTGATAGCCTATCAGAGAAAGAGTTTCTACTGAACTACAATTCTTTCCTTTTAATAAGGACATTTTAATTGGCTGGATGTCCTCCAGCAGTTAGACTTGTGGTTCTGACTTGCCACGGTAGCCAGTCTGTGCTTGTATATGTGGTCTGTGCTTTTGCTAGGACCTGTTATTTAAACACTGTTGTTTACCTTCAGCCTTACAAAGGGACTGACGAGTTCAAGGGTATATAGGGGAGAAAGGAGAGAAATACTAACAGTGTAATAGATCTGAGCATGCATTAATGCCATAGTTGAAACAGTTTAAGTGGTGCTCATGCTGAAAGATGATCCTGCACCTTTTCCCAGCTGTTCATTCTTTCTTCTGCACCACCCCTTTTTTAATGGTGCAAGTGATCATGTGGCAAGTAGAAGAGAAGAATGGATGTAGCATAAACCTAATTGTAATGGGCGGTTTTCTAACGTGAATGTTTAAGCAGGAGTGTTTGCGAAGCCACGCAGTGAACAAGAGTAGGAAGAAGCAGCTGCAGGGAGAATGGAGATGTGCAGGTTTTAACTGTTAGTGAAATTAGATGTTTTTTTCTTAGCAAAGATGCAGTTCTTGGGGAATTTTGAGAGGCAACTCTTAAAGGCACTTGGCTAGTGCACGTAGAATCACGGCTTAAGGAGTCAAGCATACTCAAAAAAAAAACCCACCCCAAAAAACCCAAACCCAAAACATTCAAAACTTACTAAGAGTGTATAAGGTACTGCTATATTGACCTGCAGTTCTAGGTGGCAAGATCACTTTGGATTCACTGAAATGATAGCCTACAAAAGTAAGTGAAATGCTATTTCTTCTCAACTCTAGCCTAGTTAAGCGTTCACAGGATTTTGGACTTAAGGAGCTTGTTTTTGTTGGAACAGGGTAAAACTTGGAATAGGCTTGCTTCTTCCGGAAGTGACTGATAATCTAATAGCTGGGGTATTCGGTGAAGAATTACTCTTACTGGGTGAGTTCTGAGCTAGTCTTAAATAAAATAAAAAGCAATACTGGTGGGTCACAGTGGTCACTAGTCAAATGAATATGCTTTATTTGCATGTAGTAGAGCAGGTCTAGTGACTGCCAACTGATCAGTTTATCCACCTGGATGTGGAAGGACTGTGTTCCAGGCTTGAACAGCAGCAGGGCGGGAACTTCCTTCACACACCACTTCAGGCTTTGTGCGATGATGAGCTCTTCTGAAAAAGTTGAGACTAGTAAGGTTTTTCTCTGGAAGGAAAACAAGTTATTGACTGGTTCTACAATTCATAAGAGTTGAGTTCCTCACTTAAAGGAGCAAGTTTGAAACTGTTGTGTGGTTTGCTAATCCCAGGATTAGTGGGAATTTGCACCAAGTCCAGCTCACTGGTGGGACCTTTGGGTAGTTACGTGAGGCAGTGTTTTTTCTCCTTCTAGCGTGACCTTGTTACTTGAAGTAGAGCCTTTCTGATTGCTTTTTGTTGCTTTGGAGAGCAGTATTAAGCTCTGTCCTCAGTCAATGTTAAGATGCAGGCAGTGTAAACACAATGGTTGTTCTTGAGGATCTCTAGGAAGAAAATGGGGGAAAATACTGCCACTTTGAGAGTTGTGCAGTGCTAGAGTCAGGAAGTTGCTGAACTGAGGGCTCCAGCACCCAAGAACTGCAGCTAAAGATGGTCCTATGACAGAGAAAGCAAGTCTTTGTGTTGCTTGTAAGCTTGGAAACCAAACAAAGCTTAGCTACCGTATTTATGTGGTTATTAAGTGTTGGACAAAAGATTCCTGCTCTGCTGAAACTTCTTACTGTGACTTGTCTGGAGGGAGCTTTTTAATAGAGGTATAGAACAACCACAGGCTCAACAAATAAATTTGCTGCACTCCTGGGATCAAGTATGGAAGCACTGTCTGCTAGCACGTTAATGATGCACAGTCACACAGTTGTTCTTATTTAAAAGTAGAAAAGCAGCTTGAGTGCAGTGTTTTTTCATATCCCTTCAAAGGTTTAGCTTTTGAGCACTGCTGTAGTCCTACCCAAACAGTTTCAGAAGTACAGAAGTCTGATGGCAGAATGGTATGCTCAGAATGGGTAGCTTTCTGACATTGAGTACTGCTGGCTGTGGTAATGGGTTTATTTCCTGCAAAGTACAGTAGATTGACAACTAATGAAACTTTGTATTGATGGAGTTCAATTCTTATTATCTGATCTACAGGAATTAGTATGTCTCTCTCTGTCCAGTTGGTTGTCATGTGTGCAGATCTTTGATACCAATTGTATCAACACTAGATCAAGCAGCTATAGACCAATGAGGTAGAAGTCCAGAACTACTTTGTGTGTCAGATCTGGGGTGTGTCAAAACTAGTGGGGAGGGCACAAGGAGAACTTAAGCCAAAGAGCTATCTGGAAAACAAGCATGAGCATCTTAATTCTTGTGCTAAACTCCCTCTTTTTCTTGCCTCCCAAGTTCCTGCCTTTCGTTATCAGGTTAGGTGATTGTCACGTGATTCCCCAAATTTAAGTGAAGTGGGGGAAAAAAAAATGAATGGGAGGTGAAAAGCTGTGCTGCTTTATTAGTGCAGGCAAAGCAATCCCTTGAAGAGACTGTAAGTGAGATGTGAGACTGAGAGTAATTTAGCCTCTAGCCTAAGAGGTGTTTTACCAGCTTTATTCCACAGTAAGTGCTAAACTGTGTAATGGTTGTGCTGCTTCATTTTTGGGCCCTGATGTTTGTGGCCCAGTGTTGTTAGGCTGATGATAAATTGCTTGATATAGTCTTATCTGCTGAGACAGGGTAAGTTGTCTCAAGTTGCATCCAGAAGAACTATGAGCCTTCTAGTTAAAAGAAACTGTATAAAAGCATGTTACTTTAAATGTCATTGTCACAGCTATCCTGATTTAGAAGACTACTCTTCACAAAATGAAACTATTGCTTTTATCAGGGTGGTGTGACGCTTTGAATTCATCTCCAAAGCTGTGCTCTGTTACTCCAGCATTCATATGCTGGAGCAAGCTCATAAGCTTATAAAGGCATGCTGGGCAGTTGTCACATCCTATTTTTAAACTGTTTCCGAGAAACACTTCTGTCTGCTATCTCTGCACAAGCATAGGAAAGGCTATACTTCATGTAGGAGCCACAGTGTCTGGCCTCAGCTAACAGCAATTTTTGAACTTGAGTGTCTCTTCAGAGAAATTAAAGTTGAATCTGCACTGACTTCTGTTGGGGAGGGGAAATGACGATAACTAGGAAATACTGGCAGTGGGCTATTGAGTCTTTGGCCATACCTATAATAAAAGATAGAGGTCTGTGGTGCTTGACAGGCTAACCAAACTTTAATGGGAGTCCTGATAGCTAGTTTCAAAGCACCTGCTTTGCTGTAGTTAATGGAGTACAAGAAGAGTTGAGAGCTGGAACACTTTAAATGGTGTCTCTCCTTGTGAATCTTGAACATAGCGGCTTTGCTTAATAATCTGCTACTGATCTGTAGTAACATGTACTACTGAACACCAGCTTTAAATTTCCACTAACATTGGAAAACTGCATAAAAAACACAACCGGGTTCTTTTTGCATGTCAGGCTAGTATTTTAAGGTTTTTCTTGCCTGTGTCCAAGATCATCTACTTTAGACTAGGCCTGAAATACAAACACAGAATGTGGGTGTTAACATACTCTTGATATACTAGGGAGGGAATTCCAAAACTGAAGGACCACTTCAGAGAATATCGATTACGTATGTTGGGGCAAAAATAAAGAATACTGATGAAGCATTTAGACTTGGTTTTGTTTGTCTTTTAAAACTGGCAGGCAGGGATATTTCAAACTGCGCTAAGTACTATGAACGGGAAGAACAAACATCATGCTGTTATAAGAGGAATTATACAGTGCAAAATCAACATACTGAATTCTGCATGTCTTGGAGCTCTTTCAAGAGACTCCTCAGACACTGCAGTGGCTGGTGTAGACCTAATTGGTGGGAGGGAATCATCGTTTCAAAGCATTATTAGGACTGTACCCTGAAGGCTGTAGCTAAGCCTGCACTACTACTAAGAGTTGGCAGTGCATGGTCTGCTGGTTTGGTGGGGTTTTTAATTTAATTTTTTATTTTTTTTTATTTTCTAGAACAGGCAAGCTGTTCCTCCACACTTTACTGCAGATTGTGTGCTACAAATATTATTGGCCTTGGAAGTGCAGCTGTTAGCTAAATTGGTTTGTCGTGTCTTCTGTTTCAGTGGTATGTCTACTTCATAATCCCGTTCCCAGTTAGGTAAATTGGAGTAGTTAACAGACACCGAGGGGAAGAGCAGCCATCTAAATTTTGCCTTGTAGGCCAAGTGTTAGTGCTTACGTGAGGGAGGAAGACTTATCATTGGACCTGTTGTAACCTCATCCTACAGTTTGCAAAGCAAGGTAATCTGTTTGAGGGGTACGATACCTTCTGCATTTGATTTCCTATTTAAGTCTGTTTGCTTAAACATGCCCTTTAATTTCAGTAATGCAATGATAACTGCAGTGTATTCTAGAACTGTTTCTTCATTTAAAAACAAGACAAAAAACCCCCTCAACTCCACACACTTTTGTAACCTGGCAAGAACATTCGTATACTTGTGTCCTCATCTGTTCAGTTTAATGGCTTTGCCTTATGTGTTCTGATCAGAACTATAGGCTTATGTCTCACATTTCTCATATGATTAATCCTCACATCATTTCAATGTATTTTGTAAATAGCATGTCACAAGTAAGCAGGAATTGAGCTGTCTACAAATGTTCCTTCTGTATAGAAGTGACTTGCTGGAAGATACTTGTGCATGTCTGTAGATGATGCATAAAGCTTGGATTTTTTTTCCTGTAGACAGCCTATGTATTTAATAGGAAGTGTCTTGCCCTGGGTGCGTCTTATTTTTGCTTGAATGGTGTTGAGCAACAATTATATACTGATTGCGTTCATCACAAGTAAACTCTACATCCTGTTTAGAATAGGATGTACATATTAACAAGTGTAAAACATCTGTTGCATCCTCCTAGAAATAGCATGTTGCAGTCTCGGATATTTCAGCTTCACAGCTGCTCAGAAGCCCTTCCATATTTAAAATCCAAAGCCTTTAAGGGATGTCTGAAATACCAGTTTAAGTAGTGTGTTTTTATTACATGATGTAAGAATGCATATTGTTTTGGAGTCGGTACTTCTTACCTTCTGCATCATCAGTCCTTTCAGTGACACTCCCCACCATAGTAACAGACCATCAAAGAGTAAAAAACTGAACTGGCTGTCCAGTAGACAGGTAAGTCCAGTAGACCTTGCTTTTTTTGTATGTGCCTTTCTGAGATCCTTGGTTGAATCTGAATTTTGGTTGTGCCTGGTTGGCACTGGAGTGAAGAAGAGATTGCTTTACTGCTTAGAAATACTTTTGCTCTAGCTCATAAGCTAGAATCTTGCTCTACTAGTCATATGATAAAGATGAGATGCTTCATTAAACTCATTTGCTTTTCCCTTACACAAGTCGAACGTATACGTTGGTTATTTTTTTTTAATATATGTTTTTAAGTCCCATTAAGCAAGAGCATGTCTGACTTGTGATACCTTTTTGAGACTCCCTTAGTATCACATAATCAATGCTCAACTGGAAATAGGGATCCCGGACCTTCTTGACTGTTGCAGGAAAAAATAAGAATGTAATACATTCTTCTGTAAGCGAACTTCAGAGAGCTACATTTAGTCTATTTAAAGTAACTCTTCTTCAGTACATGTCAGATACAACTGTCAAAACACAAAATACCGGTATATGTGAATGACCATGCTCACAATTACAGGTGACCAAAGAGGGGATGATGAGGGCCTCTAGAGGTAACTGCAGCTGTGTAGAAGGAGGACTGGCAGAATAGATGGGTTGAAGCAAAGGGCGTATTCCTGATGTCAACTGGAGAATAGTTACTGGAAAGCTATTCTCATCGGCATTTGTGGGTTTTCTAAGCTGTTCTCCACTTAAAAAAAAGCCAAAACAACAACAAAAAACAAACCAAAACAAAACAAAAAAAACCCCTCTGAATCGAGTACATCATTGTTAAAGGTCCTGCCCTTAACTGCAGCAGAAGGGTGGACTGTAAGAAGGAAATTTGACTGAGATCCAGCTGTCTTGGTTGGAAAATAAGCCGGCCTAACCTGTAATTCTTGAACAACATACAACTTTTAAGTGGCTCAAGGCTATATCTAGAGTAGATCATAGAAATAATGAAAATGGAGGCATTGTATGCAACTGCAGAAATCTGAAAGACCAGTTTAGAGAAGGATCTTCTGCATGTGAATAACATCCCTGTTTCAAGCAGTTGTGCTGCATCCTACATTGCATGATTGCTAGCGGTTGTGTAACAGGAAAGCATGGGTTTTTTCCATTCATCTTATGGAGCTTGTGGAGAGAAACACAGATTGGACTTCTATTTAACTATAACTTCCTTCCTGTTGGGAACTCATGTCTGAACTATTACAAATTTCTGGCACTTAATCTGCCATGTGGAATACTTTGGTTTCCTGCCCATATGTGAAATTTGAGTAAGCTTTGGAGCATCAGGGTGGAGAGGGTGACGGGGAGCCATCTTTCTGTGGGATTAGAAAGTCATTCCATGATTGTTCCCTTCCCCAGCTTTCTGGGTGGGTACAGCTAGGTGTACTATGGTGTATCACGGTCAACTGGTAGTATATACAGGCTAACAAAATAGCATGTAAGACCTAATTAAGCTTTTTTTTTATTGTCAAACTTAAGGACTCTTGCTTTCAAAACTTAAGATAGTTCTGCTATATCTGAATGACACCCTGCGTTATTTCTAAACATCAAAAGAAAATGACTGGGCTGGCGACTAGCTCAAAGAATGGCAATTTTATGCCTAAATTTGCACCTGCCTACCAGACTTCTCCAAAATCAGCTTGTAGGTTTCCTACGCAACAAATAGATAGCGTGAAGTACATAAAGAAGCCATGGAAACCAGCTGAAAAATGAGAAAGATTGCTCAAGAATGAGCAGCACAGGAAAATGAAGGTGCTTATCTTTAATTAGGTCTGCCTTTTACTCTGGATCCTGTTTTGGAACTAGACGTTCATGCCTGATGTCCTTTTGTAGCTTTCTGAAAGAGAAGAAGCTCTAACTGCCAAATCAGCAGCTGTGTTAAATGCAGGAGAAATGGAATGATGAAGCCTGTAAGCATGCCTCTGAAGTCCTGCAGATTATCTATATGACTTATTTGTCTGCATGGCATAATCAATCTCTTGTTTTTTACAACTCTTAATTACTAGGAATTTAGCTTTCATGTTTATAGATGGAAGTAGGAAGAACATGATTTATTGCAGTCTGATTTTTATACTGTCATGGAAAAATCTGTGTAGTGGCAGTTGGCAGTATGTCATTTTTTTTAGTCTCTATGTAATGTATGTGACTTTCTTTTTTTTCTAGCTATTTACTCATGCTGTTTGTATTAACTTCAGGATTTATTCAGAACATTGTACCCACTTAAATATAAAGGTGTTTGTTTCTTTTGTTTTCTAAGGTAAAAGAGAAACTACTAAACCTGCTGATTTTTCACGACAGCAAGAGGTGCTCAAAAGGGAGAAGATGGTGCTTAAGTTCACAAGCCAGAATAGTGTTGTAGCTTGTAGTTTTTGCTTAACTGACTTCTAAGATATTGGCAGAGAAAAAGCTATAGTTCAGAAACACAGCTAGCAACAGGCTCATCTCTACCCTCAGAAAAGTGAACTTTCCTGCCACAATCTCCTGATCTGTTTGGATAATGATTAAAAGATATTGGGCAAAAACCAAGAGCTCTGTGACTGTTTGCCCAGAGTATAAATATTGCAGGCTTTATTGAGTGCTTGTGTGGCTTAAATGTTGCAGCAATGCTGTCTCGGTTATTTTTAGGTTTGGGGAGCAGGAAGACTGCTTGTTTCCTGTCTCTTCCCCTCCCCCCAAAACCTTGGGTACCTTAGACAAGGGGAAGAAACGTGTCAACCCTGAGCTGGTTTATGAGCTCCAACTGAACGATGTCAGTATGATGTCTGTCCTGAACTCCTTCATGGAAGGGGTAGTACGGCCACTGCAGTTACATTGCTGCACTTTTTTCTTTCTTTTCAAACAACACAAAGGCATCGAGCCTCTTGACTGAAACAAGAATGCAGCTTCCTTGTTACTTGTGTATAGATAGTCCCCAAAACATGGCTGTTAAAGTTCATAACTAGAACTACTCTTTCTTCAGTTGCTGTCATGGGAACTTTGATGCTATGCACAGGCATGACTAACATGAGAAATCAGTGAAACTGAATACTTTAGTGCCTCTTAGTCATTATAACGTGAATATATTTGAGTAATAACCATTAATGTCTTCACATCAGCTGCTACTTCTCTTCTTATCCATAGCTGCAAATTACTCCTGCTTGTAGGTTTTGATACATATCCATGCTGTAAAGCAAAGGAATATGATAACTTGGTAACAGTACCTGTCTAGTTTGAGCTATGCCAAACTGCTTCCACTTAACAAAATTATAATAAAAAAAACACCTAACATCCCCCCACCCCACCCCCCCACATTGCTATCTTGATTCATAGAGGCATAAAGAAATCCATAGCTGTCCCTTGGATTTTCTCCTAAGGAAAAAATGGAAAACGTGCATGTGGTCCTGGGTACTGGTACTGTAAAAATTGTGTGAAGAGCACAGTTTTCTTGTTGCACGAGTTTATTGGCAGCAGTACACAGGTGTTAAATTTGTAAGGAAAAGTGTTTGGGGCTGTTGTGTGAATCTCATTATAATTGCAATCAATGTGCACATAGCCTTAGTATAAATAATCTCTCTTAGGACAAATCAGTCTGCAGCACTCCACCTAAAAGTATGAAGCCGTTTGGCAGTGCAGAGTGTGTGCAGAACAGGCCTGGAATCACTCAGGCAAGAAGCAGATAAATACTAGCCTTGGCATGCAGAAGTGTCCCCATGTGTGGAGCAAAGATAGAAACAGCAGGCTTGTCCTAGCATGCTCTTCCAGCAGCTACACGGAAATGTCACTACTGTGTAGAACTGTACTTTCACTCTGGTTTTCTGTGTATTTTTCACTTACTTAGCAGTGGCGGTCATGTTCCATTTGGGGATGTTGGTTTGCAGTTTGGTCTGGGTTTTTATTTCATTTAAAGTTAATATTGTAGAAAACTGAACAGATCTCAGCTGCTTACTGTGATTCTTCTGCTGAAGCAAAAATTTCATGCTGCTATTGGCTGCCTTGGAAACCTAGCTATGTATGAAGGGATACTAATTGAGAATACAGTTTTCAAAATCTTGAACTCTGGAAAAAAGAGTGTCTGCTTACAGAAAAACTTGCAACCTCTTGCATCACTGCTTAAGCACAGACAGTAAAGCCTTAATCCCCTGATGTCTGAATCATGCTAATTCGGTTAAAAAGACATAGCAGTGTGATCACTGGAGTAGTGAGAAAGTTGAGCAATTTCATTTGCCATCAAATATATTTTTAACTTGCAGATGAAAATCAAGAATTTTACTGCTAGTTAAACTTTTTAATAGGTAATTCTATGAGTTTGTTGTGCAGTTTGCTTTGAGGTTCCAACCAAGGAATTCTCATTTTCTTACAGTAATTTAATATGAAATTAGTAATAAGATAACAACTGTGTGAACACTTAGATAGTTGGACGTTGGTAGAACTGCCACTATCCAAAGATAAAGAGGAACCATTTGTTATTAAACAGTATATAGACATAAGCTAAAGCAGTGAATCGCATGAAGGACAGGGGCTTAAGTCAACATATGTTCCCTTCAAACAGTAGGGTCTGCTAACTGCACACGAGTCCTTTGTGGGTACTGAAGGGTCCAAATCTAAGCAGAGCTGGTAGTACCATCTATTGTTCTCAATGTTTTTAGTTTCCCGAGGTCCTAAGGCTAAACTTGTAGATAGTAGAACTGAGGGTGCAGGAGTTATCATGCTCTAGTTCTTGGGTTTATGCTTTAGAGTAACTCCTCTTGCTGCTCATATGAGAACTCATCAAAATCTTGTCCAAGCTGTGATCCTTTAATGGGAAAAGAGTGTATCTAAGTAGTGGGTGGGGGTTTGGGGTGGGTGTGGTTTAAGAAGCTTATGTTTCAAAATGAGCCTTTCACAATTCCCGATGCTGGTAAGATTATACATACCTTAGACGTGTGAAAGAGATGCGAGTTAGGCATGTATTATGTAGCCTGTTCACAAGTATATCTTAGAGGCTGAGAGTAACATTAACTAGATCTGGAAAACTTGGGTAATTTTTTTATGCAATGGTCACTCTGGACTGTTCTAAGCTGAGTGTATAAGCATGTATTACACTTAATTGCTTCTAATTACACTAACATCTGAGCAGAAAGGAATAAGAAACCACTTGGTTAAAGCATTTTTTTTTTTTTTGTTTTGTTGAAAGATCAGTAACAACAGGAAGCAAGTGGAAGATTGATACATACATATAGCAGGGCTAAAGGGAGTGCATTAATTGAAATAAAGAACTTCCAAGAATGAAGGCAGCACTGAGAGTTAGAGAAAGGAGGGGAGGGGTGGGAATTGGTGGGATGAGAGGATATCGGGCAGAAAAGCGTGGTGAACACATCCAACAGTAAGAGAAGGTTCTATGATGGAGAGCCAATTTTTAGCAACAGTGAAAGCAAAGGAAGCCTTATGTGATAGACCTGCTGAAACTTGGTGGCTGTTAGCTGATGACACCTGCCATCAAGAAGTCAATGCAGAAATCTGCTGGGTCTGGAAGCATGGGATTGACAAAAGCACCACTGAGGCAGCTGGTGGCGTTCTTAGCTTGGCCTTGGGGCTGGAGGAGTCCTGGAGGTGTTGGTGGCTAGGTGGAAGAAAAACTAATTGGGTAGTAACCCAATTAAGTAAAAAGTGATAGCAGTAGGACCATGTTGATAGTGACTGAATGAGTTCAACTCGGTGTTGGAACACTTAACGGGCTTCTTAATGAGCCCTAACTACAAAGTGGTATGTCAGGGCCTGTTTGCTGTAAGGGGCCCCAGTGGCTTAAGGTGTTCTCTCTGGTTGCTCTTCACCACTCCTATGCGTTGTTGTTCTGAGACCAAAGTGTAGTGCTCAATCACCTCAGTTGTGTTATCATTTGTGAGTATGCTGTGAACAAGGGATTGATTTATTTAATAATCCCACCCCTGAATTTAATTTTTGAGCTGAGGCTCGCTGTGGATCTAAGATTCATCAAAATGAAGGGGGAGCTATTGTATGATGTGAAACAGAATCCATTCACGCCCGTATTGCTGCAGAAACACCTCTTCCCCCTTTTTTTGCTTCTATTTAAACTGTGTAAATGGATTTTCAAAGCACATTGATGCCTCATGTCACGGCCGTAGATGACTAGAAGCTAATAGCTGGTGGTCACTGAAAAATTTGGCTTGAGGAATTTTGTTACGTAGGAAGTCTAAGGCAGAGGTAGGGGGCAAAGTCTCATCAAAGGCATATTGTTAAATATCACCATGAGATGCTCTTGGCTGTAGTCTCATTAGTTTGTCACAACTTAACAATTGTGCAGGAAATGAAGAAGGAATCTCTTATTGGTAATATGAGAAGAAATAAATTAGACAACCGTATGTGGCCTGTAATTACAAGCTTTATAAAACAAGGGGGTCCAGTGGCCCAGTTGAAGAATGTTCTGACATTCCTCAACTTGCCCCTTTTAGATTTCACAATGTTACAAAACATAATAGAGATGAGTAGAACTGGATTTTCTGCTAAGTGTGTTTCTTCTGAGCATCAAACATTTTTCACGTCATTTCATGGATTAAAACAATGCAATTAAAACAATGAGCGTAATGACAGAGCAAATGTTACTTTCATAGACTTCTCCCACTGTCCCTCTTGCCTTTCCATGGTAACTCCAGTACCTCATGAGTTACTAGTAATGCTGGCAGAGACCGATGTTTACAACTCAGACTGTTTTTTGAATACAGGCTTCAGTCTTCTCTAGCAAATTAAAACCAGATGGGAACTGCGGGGAGCAGAATGGAATTTAATTCTGTTTTGTGGCTGATGATGTTAACAAAACTCTTTGGGTATTTTCATTGTTATCTTGCCTAGAAAATGGCTTGTACCTTCTTTCTGTCTAGTCATTGTAACGTGCAGTCGTCTTCCAGCATGCTCGTGTAACTGCTGTGAGCCTTCACTGAGATACGTTGCTTTGCTTCTGCTGCAGGGATGGGCTGCTATGGTATATTACGTTGATTTTTTTTTTTTTTTAATTAAAAGGATCAAAAGCTAGTAAATCCAGACAAAAAAAAAGTGTGGGTTTTTTTTTCTCTCTGCTCTTCTGGCACAGCTGATGGAGGTGAAATGCAGTTGTTTTGCAATATGTAACAAATCTTTTTCTTTTCTCCCTTTAAACTACCCTAGCTGAAAGTACACAGAGCACTAAAGGAATACTCAGTGGAATTTGACGAGGGACATAGGCTCAGTCACATGATACTTAAGTGGTCCTAGGATCTGTAATGCAGACAGGATAAGCATTTGTTCATGCAGTTAATGCTGTGCTTTTTACACTGGTTGGTGCCATTTCAGAGGAAAAGACTCAACATGTTGAATCACAGAAACGTTGCTTCCTGCTGGGGTTTGGGATTTCCTTGCAGCTCCCCCCTCCGTAGCTGCAGGAGCTGGTTTTGCGTAGTGCGTGTGCTCAGGCAGGAACTTGCTGGAGATGAAGGCAGAAGCCAAAGTTTTGCGCAGAATGTAATAGTTTCTGAGTCAAATTGTGTGGTAATTCTCAAAATATCACAGGGTGTGGTAGGAGCTGCCGTGTCTAATGTTGAGGATTTATCCCTTCATAATTTGCTTAAAAGAGTATCATCTGCTAATCTCAATTAACAAGAAAGTGGAGGAAAGATTTCTTCATTTGAAACCTGATAGTGTGTAAAAATAAAATTCAGTATGCTGGAGTGTTGGAGTTTCTTTTCCCCAGTTATTCAATCTTAACTTCCATTCTTTCTGATTTCCCACGGAAAGAAAGAAAAGCTACTTGCGGAAGAAAAAGCTGTAGCTTCAAAAAGATAAACTCGGAAAACTGTGAGCACCGGAAATATGACAAAGCTTCAAATGACTATTTAGTTTCACTAGGAATTAAAAATATGTAACCCTAGAAGTTACAGTAGTAAATTGATAGAGTATTTTGAAACACAAACCTGCTTCATATGGCTGTTTGCTTCCTAGAAGAGAAGTATTCCTAACAGCTTGTTACGGTACTGAATTTTAGTGTCAAATAGAAGATTTGTGCTTTTACTATCAGCACAAACTTTAAGAGAATTCGTGTGATCTCTACTTCTTCAGTAATTGTTCTCGATAAACCAGGTCTTACAGCCTCGAGAGGCAAACAGGAAAGGAGGGTTAGTCAAATTTTCAGGCAGATAACTCCAATAAACATTTTTAAAAGGAAGAACATAACCAGTACTTGTTCCTTTTCTTGGTGATCACTTTAAGTCTTGCACTTCTGTAATGTGGTGACATGACTTCCAGTGCTTAGAAACATCAGCCTGCTGTTTACTGGGAAGCATAGTCCTCCAAGACGAAGGTTCAAGGACCAATCTAAAGACTCTAGTGCCTTTATTGTGCTGTCTTTATGATACAGCACAGGTGTTTGTGATCAAAGTATTTCTGTGGTAGAAGTTTTTCCTTTTTTAAGGAAGTCTATTAGATAAATGGGAATGCCTCTGAAATAAATACAAAATTTCTTGCTTAAGCTTTCAGAGCGTGGAATAGTGTGTGAAACAGTGCATTACCCCTGTATGTGCTTTATTCATATGCTACTTCAGGTCTGCTGTCTTTTTACCCTGCAGTGTCAGAGGAGAGCTCTGGAAGAAGCCATTTCTCTCCTGTGTTTTAACCTGTGCTATACTTGGTCCAGTCCTTGTACAGTGAACAGTTTCTTGTGGTGGACTGTCTTCTGGTGCTGCTTGGAGGAAGGGGGAAAAGTTCATCCTAGTGCAGTGTCTGGAATGAGGGACTTCAAAGGCCTGCCTGAATTTTTTAAATCCTAGTGTCTTACAATCAGAGCATCTAGAAAAGCCTACTTCATACGATAATCTGTATTTGTTTCACTTTGTAAGTCCCAGCGCATTCCATGAAAATGTTTCCAGTGCCTTTGAGTTTTCGTCTCTGGGCTCTAGTGATCCTAGAACATGAACTAGCACCTAAAGCACTACCAGCGATGGAACTCCTCATGCCATTTTAAGTGAAGCTTCCATCTCTAAATATAGTTTTTGCTGGGGTAAAAAAGGCTATATATTTTAATTAGCTAAGATCCATGTATTTTATTTGAGATAATAAGATTTTTTTTTCCAGCATTTTCTAATGAAAATTTTCTTTAATGGTGGATGACAGCCATGTAAACTAATGTTAGAGTCTCTGTGTGTGTGACTATTTGTTAAAGGAAAAGCGTGTTTTTAGAGTGTGGTTTTTGGACTTCCAGACAGATTACACAAGCTCTAGAAGGCCCACCCCACATCCTGTGTAGAAAACCAGCTCACAGAAATGCCCATTGTTCTTCAGGATTATAAGCTACTGTATTTTCTGCCTGCCTTCTTTTTCAAAGTACTATATGGAACATACTAATGCAAAGGAACCGCAGCAGCTTAACGAGTGCTTGGTCCTGCCAGGTACTGAGTGCTCTGCTCTTAACTGAAATATGGGGGGTGGGGGTAGAGGGGATTAAAACATTAGGCTTCCTGGCTAGAGAACAAAGGTATTGTGTTGGTAAAAATAGCTGAGAGTGTTTTATTAGTTCTGTGAATCAATTGATAATTGACGTACTTTAAGCCTGAAAGTTGTTTGTGGAGCCATACTGCGCCATGCCAGTATTTACTGTGTTTAGGGGTGAAAAAAAGTTACAGGGTATGCTGCTTGCTTTAACCGTGGTGAATTTTCCTTGACATTGCATCAGTCCTGCTCAGCCATTACTGCAAAAAGGAGGAATGGGGTATCTGGATCTAATACCCCACCAAAGAGAGAGGGTGGGTAGTGTTTCTGAATCTCTACCCATGCTTATTGCGGAGTTGTGTGCTATTCCATCTGCAAGTTAACAGACTTGTCCATAAAGAAGGGCGCTATCAAGCCAAAGATGGTAAAACTTGTTCACTCTTCCTTTCTTTTTTTTTTTAGTGTTTCACCAACATTATCAGCTTGGAGCTTATTTTTTAAAAAGCTGAGGTGCTATTTTTCATGTTTCATTTTCAAACAGGAAAAATGTGTTCCAATATGAATTTTAAACCCCTTGTATTACAGTTTTCTTACTTTAAAAAAGCAACCACTTACATAGATACTGAATTCTAATAAGAAATATAAGATCAAAACATTTCTTGCCATAATACAGAGGTAGCTAAGCACAAGGCTGCCATGAGAGTGTTTGAGGCTGTATCCTGCTTTTCTGCAGTCCTCTGAAAGGAATCACCTCCCTTCAGTTGCTGCCAGTCTCCTGACTGTGCAGCATTCCCAAAACATGTGGCCCATAAAATGGGATTATAGGGAGGTCATTCAAGTAAACAGAAGTTCCCCCAGGATGAGATTTGCTTTTTCATGTGGAGCTGCTGTGTGCTTTAGCCTGGCACTGCAGCCTCATTCCCTAGCCAGGGACGACAACTCCTCTTGGTGACCCCAAGGGTGTGAGAGCACCTAGGCGATCCCCAAGTTTTGGGCATAGTCTCCTCCTGGGTTGTCTGACACAACAGAGTCCCCTTTGCAGTGTTTTTGGAAGGACACACCCAATTACAAGTTAAAGGAAAATAATCCTTTCTGTATCTCTTCAGTGTCTCTATGTAGTAATAAATGACCAGTCCCATGATGTGGCTATAGCTGCCAAAAAAATCTTCAGTGAACGTACAGCTGTATCTGTCATTAACTGTACAGTATTGCTGAAGTGGCTCAGTGCTTTCATGAATTGCATTCAAGGGTAAGTAGTTGCTTAAAGATAAAAACCTTCATGCTTCTACAGGCACGGTTATATTGGTAGATAATAGTGTATTTCTATGATTGCGTGCTCCCATCCAGCCTGTTCTGTTGAAAGTACACAACAGACCTGCTCCCTACGTCCAGTCCTGGCCTCGGTAATTCAGGCTGTCACGGCTGCTCTGCAGGATTACGCTGCGTGGGATATCAGGGCACAAAGCCTTCAGACTCAGATTCCTTTAACTGTGTCTCTTTTTCATATTTTTAGAAAACTTGTCTTGGGTGGCTTTTGTCCTTCTACTTATCCATCGGATGCTAGTCACCAGGGGAATGATTGAGTCAGTAGTGGTCCCCTTATGCTGGTAGTGAGGCTTCAGATGCTGATGGCCTTGTCTTGGCTTTCTAGATGTGCTGCTGTGCACCACAACATGAAGGCTTTCATCCACAGGGAAAGCTACAATTGTAAATATTCTGCTTAAAACAGGAATTCATAAATTCACGTGACTGTATTCCAGGCTGGCCCGTGTTGGTCAAATTGTTGATGTGCTACTGGGTTAGTGAGGAGTGTGATAGAGATCCCTACTGGATGGAAGACTGCCCAGTGCCTTTGAGAGAGCACAGCCTTATTAGACTTGCTGCCGTTACCTTTCTTTAGAGGTGACTCTGAACGGAAACTGTTAAACTTCTCATAATGTCTTGGTGTGAAGCTTTGAACAAATAGCAGCACTGAGAATTTTCAGTTATCTAAAGAAATATAGGCCAGAAACTCTCCTTTTTTGTTTCTGCACCTGGTACAAAGAAGTAGAGAGAACAGCCCTGGGAACAGGGACGCCAACCCAGTTCCTGCCACCCTCAAAAGCGGCACATTCATGCATTCATGTACCCCCTATCGTAGCTGAAGCAAAGAATTGTTTGCTATGGATTCTAAATCGGCAGTCACTATTCTCTTTCTCTTGTTGATTGGTTTCTTTTCAAAGCACTTACAATGGGGAGCGCATTTACAAAATTAAGGGAGGTAAATTCAAGGCCTGTAGCTCAAACCACAAGTGACTGCACTTTGGAGTAATGTCATTGTTGCAGCTGTATGCGGGTTTCATTTCTAGAGGGTCTGATTCTCTGCCCTGGTATATAGGGGGGTATAAATGAGAGAAAGCAGGCCACCGTAATTTGATGGCATTCTGCGGGTAAGACTAGTGGATATTCTAAAACTGCTTAATCCTATTTAAGGTTGGGATTTTTTTTGGAAGTTCTCTGATTTCTGGGCATATGTTGTACAGAAGCCCATTTAAAAGTTGGACATGAATTCATCTGTTACATTTGCTACATAAAACATTATATTTTCAGCATATTTCAACTGTATGACAGTTAAAAATGGGGCTACTAAATCAAAGGTTAAGGAGATTAATTATATTTTTAATATCTCCAGGTTTATAGGATCTGATGCTGAATTATGAGGGGCAGTAATGACATTTAATTACTTTATATTCGAAACATCAGGTAAATTATATAGATACAACAGCAGGGAACGGAAAATGTCTTGTGAGTAACAGCAACACCTGCTTGTATTTCATTTAATCATTTCTGTGTGGGGTCATTTATGTTGTAGAAAATGGTGTTCTGTCAAGCTTTTGAGGGGAATGATATGTTGCTAAGCCTGCAATATTTTGTATTATGTTGTACAGATTCCGTACCATAAATAAAATGTGGCTCTGCTTCTTTGATCTGGATCATCAGACTGGTGTCAAAGTACTGAATTCAGTTTGTGGACTGGGTTAAGACATTAGAAGGTCACCATCCTCTTCATTTGTGCTTGTAAAGTTTAAAGGCCCTGAGCAGTGTCTATGTGAGGAGCTGTTTTAACTACCTACTGTTACAAGTGACACTAGAGATTACTAAAACTGGAAGAAGTTAGATGAACCAAACTTCTTTTTGCATTTTCTGTTTAGTGCTGTCGTTAGCGTTCTTGGCAGCACTTCGTAGATACTCACTTTCAGTGGGTTTTATGCTTGGTTGCACTTCCTGTCTCGTATGTTAGCATAATGATGTCATTCTTGCACACCTCGGGGGGGGGGGGAAGGGGGGGCGCGTGTC
>NW_009648036.1:535368-559422 GCF_000708025.1 Charadrius vociferus | reverse complement strand
GGGGGGGGGGGGGGGGAGCGTGGTGCTGTGCTCTGCCCCAACCTCTGCAAGAACAGCTTTCTTGCTCTCCTATGAGAAGACTTTGCTTCTGCTCTGATGGCTGAAATCCAAATGGAGGGTCCCTTTTTTGAGCCTCCCCTGTATGGAAATGGGGAGCAGAGCGGGAGGAAGAGGCAGCGGCCGAAGTACCTTCCTCACTGCATCTTCTGGAGGAAGCTGCTTACAGCACTGTCTGCCTTCACCTACTGTTGGTGGGGAACTGGAGCCTGCTTAACTTCGTCTGTGCCTCTAGAGCCCCATACGGAGCTGTAGAAAGGAAGGAAAGGGTAGGGAAGCTGCTTATCCCTAAAGCAAACAAAGCAATGAAAAGTGGGAACAGGAGCTTCAGACATGTCCCAGCTCCCCTGGCCAGGCAGCGCTGGTCACGCACTGAGAAAGTCCCATCTGCCCGGTGCTCTTTTCATGGACCAGCAGGATTCGTTCCTCTGGTTCTCCTGCATGTCCCAAGAAGGCATCAAGGAGGGAGCCGTTTCTCCTTGGGGATGTGGCTGCAGGAGAGGGAGGAGGAAGGCTGCCAGGCAGGAGCAGGCGGCCCCTGGAGCAGCCTGGGCCTGCTCCTCTTCCTGCCGCGTCAGGCCGCTTGCTCCCTGTGCACCGGGCCAGGCGCTGCTGTGCAAGCAGCAATTATGCAGAAAGCTTTAAAGTGATAGAAATCAGCGTGTTAAAATGAACTTGGAAAAACTTGTGGAAGACTTTGTCCTCTTAAATCTGGCTGAAAGGGGCTGTTCCAGCATGAGGCACCCGCAGCTGTAGAGGAGCCCAGGGCAGAGCCTTCCTCCCCTTGGCTGAATGGAGCTGTCAGAGTGCCCGGAGCCAGGGCAGGGAGAAAAATACCCCGATTCATTTCCTAGCGAGATATGCATGGGAGAATTCCCCACGGGGCCACCGGTGGGGGTTTGCGGCTTTGTGTTTTTCAGTCACTCGGCTCCACATAAGCAACATTTTCCAGCTTTGAGCTCCCACCCGACGGACTGCAACACCCCAAGCCCATCCCCAGGAAGCAGACAATAGTGTTGATGTGCCTGTTGCTGCAGAGGAAGTGGCTTCTGTTAGAACCAACAAGCAATCTGCCAAAGTCCACAGTTTGGGTGGTTGCCAGGCTAAATTCGACTTAAAATATTTAACCTTTTTGGCTTTTGTCGTACTGTTCTCTTGAGATGCTTCTCCTGCTTCCTACCATTTAAATTTCACATATGGCAGGGGTTTCTTTTCCCTCTGCAAAAATTAGTACAGGCTTTTATTTAGAAAACAGAGTTGTTAACAGAGAATCCAATCTATTTAATAGATGAAAATATTCTCAAATGCTCTCAGTAGGTTAGCAAAACTGGGGCTAAACCATATGCAGCTAAGGTGTTCCTCAGGGCTTCATCGTGCCCTCTCCCATCTACCCTTGCTGCAACCAGTTTTTGATCCGAATTTGACATTGGAAATACTGCATATTAATGAAGAAAAGACAGTATGTGAAAGTCAGACTTCAGATATTTGAGGCATCAGGCGCCCTCTTGTGCTGTTTCTCCGAGAGCATTGCAAGGCGAGCACCTTCCCAGGAGCAGAGGGTGAGTGAAGCCTCAGCCTTGGTTTTAGTTTGCAGGGAGCCTGGTGTGTCCTTGGGCACCTACATCGTAATCCAGTGCGGTTCTGATGTGTAGGAGTTACTTGTTGACAGGTCCACTAACTTCACCCTAGCTATACAATGTGACCATTCAAAATGAAGCTTGGAACAGAAGAAAGTGACTTACATCTTCCAAAAGACAAAAATAAGATTTTTAGTTTCACTCAAAAGTAGCAATGTTTGCTAAGTATTACGTTTATCTGATGGGCCAGATTTTAAGTTGAATTTCAAACTTCACTTTCTGTTAATAATATGATGCAAGTTTAGATTTTTTTGGTTTAGACTATGCTGTATGTTTATAATGATTCACCTCCTTGCGCTGCGTAGTGTCAGGAAAAGTGCTGCATCTGCCTGGAAGTCAAACTCTAGGTTTAGTTTTATTAAGTCTAGTTAATAAATACTTTTTCAGATTGCTTACTGCAGATGCTTGAAAATACCTCATTTCCGCAGATACCAGGCTATAAGTAAAAGTGCAAACTCCAGAGTAAAAGAGGTGGATTGGTTTACAAAGTTAACTAAACAGCTATGGCACCTCTGAAAACGTGGACTTTTGGTGGCTTGCTGCCCAGAGAAATAAATTTCACTGGTTTTTATATTTGGAACTCAAAGTTGTTCAAAGTACACAAATATCATATTATTTTTCAGCCTGATGCAAAGTCCCAAACTTGCTGATACCTCTAAGACGCGAACACAATTAAGCATAACTTGTGCAGTGAGCTCTTCCCTTTGCCAGCGTTTTATTGTCTTCCTGGCTCTTCAGGAGTTAAAGGTGTTGCTTATTTCGGGCTTATTGACCCAGAGTGGCTTTAGACTGGGCTACCTGCCATTCTGTGATGACATTTCTAGCAAAATAGCAGTTCCTATCAATGTACCTCTCAGCCTGAAAGCTCCTGAGGATTACGATCGTTTCATAGAGCAGTAGCTAGAATATAAAGGAAGAATGGTTGTGCTTGGCCTGGCTGAGATCCATCTAGCTGATACTGATCCTGTCTCTAGCAGACACCATAAGTAGGTGCCCTGATAAAAGCTGAAGAACAGAGCAGGTATAAATGCTGCTTCCTTTACTGCTCTCCCAGCCTCCAACTATTTTCACATCCTGACCTGAATATGGGGTTTGTGCATTTAGCAAACCTTGACAGATTTTTGTTTCCAAGATTGTTCAGTCTTTCACTGAGCTACTATTAAACTGTAGCCATTCACAGCGTCCTTTCTGTGATCTCTGTTGACCACTGAGCTGAAACTGTGGGGGACTTACATCATAACCCCAGTATCTCACTTGAGTGCTAATGGTCAGCTCTGACCACATATATGAGGACATACATGTGAAGTTAGAATTGCTTTTCTAACTGTGTGTAATTTTACATTTATCTGTATGGAATTCTACCTGCCATTTTATTGCCCACTGACTGATTCATTTGTGTAGTCTGTTGCCCCTCATTCTCACTATCCTCAATAACTTCTATCATCAGTAAACTCTTATCATATTCTTGTTCCCACCCCCCCTTTTCCAGGTGCACTGAAACAGACAGCGCCATGTCAGATCTCTAGAGAACTGCGCTGATGAACTTGGTCCACTGTGAGCACTTAACCATCTTGTCTCCTGTTTCCCATCTTTTAACAATTACTTCCCCCGCAAGGACTTTCCCTCTGAAGCCATGGCTGTGTGGTTTCCTTGAAAGCCTTGTTGAGGAAAGCTTTCTGGAAACTCGAATATACTTACCAACCAAACCATCCTCATCCTTGTTGCTGCTGAGCCCTTCCAAGAAGTCTGATAGGTGCTTGATGCAGATTTCCATTTACAAAAAAACACATCTGCTGAGCACTTCCAAAGTGTATCATGTTTAGCTGCTTAATAATTCCGTTCCTTATTATAGTTTCTACTGCTTGCTCATCAGTGAAGCTTTGTACAGAGTTATGGCTCTGCTGATAATGGTATGATTTTGGCAGTGTGACTACGTTTTGTAGTACTTCTTGAAGTTCTCTGTAGAATGTCACAAAAACGCCAGTGTGTTGTATCTGTAGAGGGCAAGTAATGCCTGTGAAGCATTTTCAAACAAAAAGAAAATGCTGTGGAAGTGCACATAACTAATGTTGCTGTGTAAGTTTGATGGGAGTTACCACTTGTCACAGCAACAGAGTGGGTACAACAAAGTGGATGAAATCAAGTTTTTGTACGTATTTTGCAGTTACTAAGAGTTCTTTGCCTGTACCTGACGGCATACTTGAATTTGACCCAGGAAAGACCAGAAATTCCTTTATCACACAGGCAGAATTTTTCAGGGTCTGGGCTGAAAAGTTCCCACACTTGAGCAGGAGCAGTTTCGGGGGATCAAATGTAAGGATTGTTTCCATCAGAGCAGGTCCAACCCTTGGAAGTTTTCAGTCTGCTCTGGGGGCCATCTGTCATGAGTGGTTAGCTACTTTGTTCAGTATGAGGGACCATCTCATGACCATACCTGATACTATGCGAAAAATAACCCAGACAGGCATTTGGGAATCTGCAGAGTGCTAGATGGGGGTGTGAAAAATGTCTTTTCTTTGCATGAAGAGGATGGGGAAAGGCTCCAGGCAGAGATAAAGAAAGAAACAGTTTTTCTGAGTAGTTGGGTCTTCAGCAAAGTACTGGGTTAAGCTCTTTGAAAGGCAGCACAACTTCACTTGTGTGGCTTGCATAGCTGAAATAGCTAATGTAAATGAATTCAGAGACAAATCTCCTTAGCAAAATTAGCCATTCCTGAGCACAGAATGTTGTCATTAATAATTTGAGCAAAGTGTGTGGTCGTTGTTGTTCTTTCCTTAAACCTACCTACTTTAAAATATCAACACAAGGCTCCTTGTGGCTGCACAGTTTAACCTCAGTGTTTGAAAACCTGACAGTGCCAGTTCTGATGCAGCTGCTGGTAAAAGATCATTTGCAGATTTAGTCCTAAATTATCCAGTGAAAGAATGCAAAATATGAGAAGGAGGGGGGGGGAACCCACCTCAAGCAAATCCAGCAACTTGGGCGTAAATTATCCTCTTCGTTTTACTAAGCATCTGAATAACTCCTCAGTGAATAATGCAGTAACAGTTTCCAGAAGACTAGCAGTTATATTGTAATGTTTTGATAAAACGAAGAAATGCACATATTAGCATAGGCCTGTTAGGACTGTGGATTGAAACGTGTGCACTGAGCATGTATGAGAGCGGACATTGCTGAGGTACAAGGGCAACACATACTTTGCAAAAGGCTGAATCCAAATTGATGCTTTGCAGCCCATTCATCTGCTTTTTCACAGTAAGTATGTGTGTATGCTTTTCCCTAAAATACACATTACTAAGCAGGACATACTTAAAAAGTAAGGTATCTTGCATTTACAGGAAGAGTGGAGGTGGCGGGTAAGAGTGTGTATGTAGATACTGCCCGCAGAGCTGCTGGCTTGTGATTACTAGCTTGTGCATCCATCTTTACTCAGCATCGCAGCAGTTAACTCCTGCCTTTTAAAAAAATGAATTGTTGAAATCCATATAAAATACTTTCCTAGACGTGTCTAGGGGCCAGCTCTGAGCTCTTGACTATTGCCCCATTCTGCTCTTGCGTGCAAGATTATCTTTCCAGATAAGCGTGAATAGAGTTCAAATGAATCTATCAATAATCAGTGGAAAGGATATCATAATGCAAAGTCAGATACTGTAAAAAAAATATACAAGTCCTTGAAAACGTGTTTGGAAAGGAACTGCTTTATTCTTAACATAGCTGCAGGTCTGCCAGCAACAGCTCATGAAGAGGTGTGGGAATTAGCAGAGTAGACTCCCTGCTGGCAAGGAGAGCTAGGAGGCTGTGTGCTACTGATAGAAGAGTGGCTCCTCTTTTTTAAATCCCTTTGGGTAAAGGGGGGTAAATTACTTTTCTTTGCTGATGAAAGACATTGTGAGGCAAAGTCACATTTGAGAAGAAAAAAAAACAACTGTTCACTGGAAATAAAATCTTTAACGTCAAATGGAATACTGTGTCATGCGAGATTTGTGATTTCTTTTAGTTTGTCATAATCTCTAGATTCATCACAATAAATACAGCTAAGAGAAGAATACGTGAACTGTGGGAGGTGGGGAAGGGAAGAGATGGCTGAAGATGAAACGCACATTTTTAGTTAATTGCTAATTCTCTGATTGGGATCTGCTTATAATTAAGTTAAACTATTTTCGATTGAATTTTTCTTTGTAGCATTTGCTGCAATGCAGAATATGTGTGGTACCGTGCTGAGTCTAAGGAAAGGGCAAACGTAAATACTCCCTTGTCCTGTGAATGCCACGGTCCCTATCAGGACTCACATGACTATTAACAGGCACTTTTCCCAAAATCTATTTTCTTACAGCGTCAGTTATATGAAACTTACAGAGCTATCTATAATGGTGCCCTCTGGTGACTCCAAAAATTTTTACGCTAGAATGAAATAAAAAACAAGATGGAATTTGACCTGCTACTGTGAAAGTACCCTGGCAAGTTGGACTATTCATTAAAGATTCATGAACAAATTGGAGCTCCTAGAGCTCAACCAGGCAATATACACAAGCCATACACATACAGAGGTCCAGGACTAACTGGAAGTGTTGTGGGAGCAGAGCTATAATGAGTAAGACCGTCTCTCACCTTACCATGCAAGTAATTTCTTGTACATTCATGATAGAAAGAAATCTGGCTTGATGCTGCAAAAATATTTTCTAGTGCCTAGAGAAAAGAAAAGATGAAACAACAAAATCTTGTACTGAGTTTGTCTTGATGCAGGAATATGAAGGATGTTAATTGCTTATATGAAACCTTAGAAATAAACCAGCTGTGCAAAAGAATGTGTTTTGTATATTCTACAGTTAGTGTGGCTGCCACACAGTCTCTGGAAAGCTGATCTCAGTGTGCTGTTTCCTCTCCTGCATATTGCTTTTTATATGCACAATCTATCTGCAGCATCTAACGTCTCTACATTTACTGCCCATCATTTCCCACCATACTGACATACATGACCTTTTCCATTGTACTGACTCTAGCGCTCACGTGGGTCTTACTCTGTTCTGATTGAAAAGGAATCTTTTATTTGCAGGGCTGTGCTATTTTACAGCCAGATCCATGGTCTTATAAACACCAGAGCTGATGGAAGCAAGTAAGTACGCGTGGCTAGTGATGGATGAAATAGGTGTGGGTACCCCTTTCAGTATCACTTCTGTTTTAAATCTTGACTACAAAGCTATGTCCTAATCAATGTGGGTGCAACACTGGTGAGGTAATGAGAGTATCACGCTCTGAGGTAATTAGCCCAACAAAACCAGATACAAGCAAGATAATGGATAGGGGGTAAAAGAAAAAAACAAAACAAAAACACAAAAACACCTGTTAATAACTTTGTATGAAGTGTGAACTGTTATCTAATGATTTAATCATTATTTACCGAATTTCCAAATTTGGCACGTACTTCCAATAACTATATCAGACTGAGTAACTCCTCTGCTTTTAAGCTCTATTTCCCCACACCATGCTTGGGAGAGGCTGTGTCTCTTCTAATTCATGTCCTTTGCAAAACAGCCCGTTAGGCACAGTGTAGATCAGCTGGCTTTTATGCAGATATTCTCTAAGAAAAACTAAAGGAGTAAATAAAATATTTGTTTTGACAAGATGCCTACTTAGATCGTGAATGTTAAGATCAGGAGGCACGAATATGATTTTATTCTCACTTCCTGAATGATACAATTTGTAGAACCTTCTCCACTAACAACTTCTTTAAGTCAGTAATTTCCCTTTCAACTGCAGTCTGTATTTTAGGAGAATGCCTAGTTTTGATTTTATAGAATGTTTAGTGTCTGTGGAAGAGTGTGCTATCATTTTGAGGTCTAGTAATACCTCAGGGAAGGATGGTTTTTCTATACTAGCGTTTGCAGCGTTGCAGTGTTTGTGTTTTGTGGTCGCACAGTGCTTCCTCCTGGCCTGAACAGTTAGCTGAGTTCTTATAGGAGGAGAATGAACCCATTGATAAATTCATACATCTTTAGTGCAGCACTGCATCTCTGAACGTGGCAGTAATTTTCTCCGTCACCATGCTTACCTTCCATTTCCAGATAAGCTGATGTTTCAAAGAGCCTCTGCTTCTTTCCTGGTTTAAATCGGAGCTGCTCACTCTGTGTGCTGGCCTGCTGATTTTTTCCACAAAGGCTCACGTAGCTCAAACAGTTGTCTCCAAGCTCCTGCTACCATTGCAAATCCACATCCCACCTGGAGTGCTTGGACAGCGACTTCTGCTGTGCCCAACTGTCTTCCTCGGTAATGGAACTTAATTGCTCTTCTATTTAGCCTGAATGAAGGGTAGCTGTCAGGCTCGCTGCCCTGTGTTTCATCAGCCTGTGACTGATGAAAGATGCGTGTGATGTCTTGTGCTTCCCACGGTCTGACAGCCTTTGGGTTTATAAAAACAGCAGTGGAAGGAGACATGGGTTTTGGTATGGTTGCATGACTGGTTGTAGAATACTGTCCATTCATACACGTCTTCTCAGCTGTACAGGACATCTGCTATGCGGTCTACTATCAACACAAGGAATGCGTAAAACAGAGCTGATGTGATTATCATGCCCATTAAACGGTCTTTGCTTTCGTTTTTCCAGCTTTCTCCATCCGTGATAAGTTATTGTGGCTTAGTAACTGGAGTAAGACCTAGGAAAGAAACATGTATTCTGTAAGGATTTGGAGGACAGCTCTGAAGCTTGTGAGCATTTGGATATAAACGTGCTTCTTGCATATTACTTCTTTCCATGTCCTATGCAAAGAGAACGGGAATACAGCATCTTCAGGATTAGGCCTTTGGGGAAACTAGGATAGGTATTGCTGGTGTATAGATATCTCCTTGGGGGAGGCTGCTGAAGGGAGATTTTTGCCTTTGTTATGAATCAGATAATTTGCCCTCTTACCTGTTCTGGAAATTGTTCAAGTTTGTCTTTATTGTGTCAGTCTCCCCTCTGCTGTTACTTGCCTGCTCTGCCTGTGGCTTGTGTTTCTATGCTCGCTCACAGCAGAGTTGGGTCATTTTTCACAGCAGCTTCCACCACGCTGGAGGAGTTTCTTACACCAGTGAAAGAGCTGCTACTACAGATCATCATCCTGGGCAAGAGCGGCAGTAACTTACCCTAGGACAGGTCACGAAAACACCTCAGCTGAAATTGCTGTGAAAAATCAGGTCAACACAATGCACTTATTTCTGTGCCCTGTTATGGTAGATCTGGGAACTCTGAATACAAAGGCATTAACTACAATAGAGGGGTTTTAGAAATACAGAGAACCGTGCAGAGCTACAGAGAAATTTCACACCCCAGGTAGGTGGAGAATTATCCTTACATCTCGTCAATGAGAGGGAGTCTCCAGTCAGACAGCTCTGCCACTGACTTGCTGGGACAAATGACTCAGCTCTGCAGTGGAGAAGAAGTTCCCCGGTGCTGCTTCCCTGGAAGCACCTTCACCTGGAGGTTTCTCATTCAGGAATTAATTTGCTTATGAAAACGCATGGGTTCACAGAGCCTGGGGTGGCACAGCTGCAGGCAGATTGCACTCACGGGGATGAGGATTCACAGCTGTAAGCAAGCCTAATTAGGACTCTGACGAATTTTCCAGTAATTGCCAAGATCTATGAAGTAAATAAAGGTTGGTTGTTCTCAGTCCTGAGTTGCACAAGTTTGTAATCATCCTATCTTATCAGGAATGAAACATGAGGCATATTAAAGGAGGCTGCAGTTGCTATTCACTGGTGATTTGTTACAAATAAAAGCTTTCAGAAATAGCACAAGATGGGTCTGGCAGTAGTCAACTGACCTGTAATTTTAAGATTGGGGGAATCATTAGAAAAAGGAAGCAGAGCGTAGCAGAACTCTCAGCCTGGTAATTCCCATGAGCTTAGCTGGAACTTGAGCTACTGTTATGAGTGAGACCCTGAGTATCTGCATCTCCTGAACCGTACAGGTTTGTACTGAAAGTCAACCTTCTGGGAAAAGCGAAGACATGCATATTTTGGACAGAATAGTTTTATGAGCTGCTTTTTTCCTTCCAAGACATCAACCTTATCAATACCACTGAAACTAAGGTCTACTTACTATTTATAGACATTATCTCTTAGCTTCTTATTTTATTTAAGGCTAATTTGGCAAGACAAATAAATCATTACAGGGAGTGGCTCGGTCATTCGGTCCTGTAGATACTGGGGCCAAATCTTTAACTCCTGTAAACAAGTTTTGCCCAATTCTGGCAGCGCAAACCAGTTTTAAGCCTGGTTTGAAGTGGCTGGTGTTCCTAGAAGTCCTCTGATTGCATATGATGGTGGACTGAAAAAAAAAAAAGGCCCCATGGCAACAGGTACCTGCTAGCAGGAGCTCAGCTGGCAAGCAAGGAGAAGCAATCTGGAGTCAGCACCTGGAAGCTGACCTTCCATGTGGAACAGGAAATTGTTGAGCATCTGGAGTATCTGCTTTATTTGTTGTCAGCTTTTCAATCTCCTGAACAAGATAAAACAAATACGGTGACACATGGAGTTTGTGGGTCCCTGCGCTGGCACTGTGAACGCTGTTCTGCACAGGAGAAGATGGAGAATCAGAGTAATTAAAGCATCTCACTGTGCAGCCAGATGTGTAAGTGTATGGCTTAATTTGTTAGCCCCTCACCAACCCAGGTGAAAGAGGTCTTTTGGGATTAGTTAAGTCCAAGGGAGCCAGGTTGTATATTAACCTCTTCCCTCCAGGATGGGATTAACTGCAGAAATGGAAGTTCTTAGCCATGTTCACCTGATGAACTACTCCAGTTTAGCAAACCTCTGAACTCTTCTGCCTGGATTTGTTCAAAATCATATGTTGGTATAGAAAAATAGGTCTGATCTGGGATCTGATCTGTATCCTTAGGGTGCTGCTTTACTTCCCAGGATTGGCTCTCTTACAGTTATACTTTAAACATGTCAACAGTTTCAGAGTGAAGCACAAACCTAATGTCACTTGCTAGTTGTGTGACTGCAAAGGCACATTCTTCCTTCCTGGCTCTGACACATATACCTTGGGGAGTATCTGGTTTATGCATATAGTAAGATATCAACGTGCATTAAGTATATTCAAAAAAGGGTTTTCAATTGCTATTGCATAAGGAAAAATTTCAGCTTGTTCTCTTGAAATATCCCGGCACTGTTTGGAATGCAAGAATTATTTATCAGGGAGACTTTAAAGTAGGAGGAAAGTAAGAAATCCTTTGAGAAAAAGTTCTGTTTGTTTCCTACATTTTCTCCACCCTTCCCTCACCCTCAACTGTTCCATATGTTTAGAAGGAAAATAATTTCCAAACCCTTTCAATCTAAAATATCATCAGATGGAGCAAAAGGAAAGCTGAACTTGCCCCTGAAGCATTCCCACGCTGGAATGTTTCAGATGCTTCAGCCCCAGAGCTTTGGGTACAGGAAAAGTATGAGTAGCAAGATGTCCATGCTGTTTGTGGAAGGGTGGATCACAGTGTGTCTCATGCCCTGGGCGCTGTAGGGAACTATCTGGCAGAGCAGAAGTCATCCTGCAATGTGATGATGTGGGGACTTTGATGGCAATACCAACTCACAGACTTCTTTCTTGTTCTCTGTCCCTCCTTGCCCGTTTCCATGCCATGGGGCACCATACTTGTGGCTGGATGAACGCAATTCTCTACAAATGGCACCGAAGGCCAGAACACTTGGGGGAAGGGTGTGGTTGTCCTTTAAAGCCAGAGAAACCCAACACTGATCTGATTTACAGCATGACCCCACAAGTGCTTGCATGCAGGTGACTGACCTCGCCCACCAGTGGTGTGGTAAACGGTGCGCTCGCCCGGCGCGCTGAATAAGGTCCTCAGTCTGAGCCTCTAGACGTGCTGTGGAAGGCTCTGCTCCAGCTTCAGCTCCATCAAATCATGACCTGTGAGACTGAATGAAGGTGACCTCTGGCACATTGTTTGCTCTGAGTGATTGGGGAAAGCTGCAGGGCCCATGGACGATACCAGGAGAGGAGTGCCTAGCTGTGAAGGGTGCTGGGCCTCACCTGCATTCAGTGCTATCAAGACCAAGGTGCTTGTATTAGGATTCCTGGGGAGATATAGTATAAAATTTAGTGCCTCTGTGCTTCAGAGCAGCTGAGGGGACTTAGGGGAATTTTACATGTAGGTAATAATTTGTTGTCTGAGCTCTGCCCAAGCTGCTCAATGGATATAGTATGTCACCTCTTCTATCAGAATAACACTGTCACAACACTGCATTCGGTAACGGGACTTTGAGGAGAGTTTAAATTCAACAAAGATGGGAATATAGTCTACTAAACATCTCTAAATTTCTCTTGTCATACTGGACAAGAGAGGGCACAGAAACCATTTCAGGGACTGTAAGACGAGGTGAGATAAAACTACCTCGAGTTTTGTAACACAAATCTGGATTTGTAACAGTTTGCTAAAAAGAAAAGTTAAGCTTTTTCTCTAACAAGTCAACTGTGAGTAAAAGCAATTACCTCAAAGCTTCTATTTCTGTGACATCTATCATTAAAAAGAAAATGAGAGAAACTGGATGCCAACATTTGTTATAATTTCATTAGGATCCAGGTAGATCTAATTTGTATGGGGGTTCTGTTTCCAAAATGAGGAGCAAATGAATCTCATCTGACAGACAATTGAGTTATAAAGGCTTCACATGAGAACTGTGCTCCAACAGAATGTAAACAAGACACATTGTTTAATAAGGTCAGACATACAATAAGGAGATAAATTATGGCAGGGCTCATCAGCCAACAAAACATATAGCTAGACCTTCTCAAATGGTGCAAGTTCGCATGCAGTAAAGCTAAAGGTTTAAATTAACCCAAGTGTTTTTCTCTCTGGGCAAACAAAACTAGGAGTTAGAGGAAATAAGTTTATAAACCACGGAAGTAATACAACTCTGTGCAGCAAGTTACAAAGACTTGAATTTCTCTCAAAGACTTACAGATTTTTACAGTGTTAAATACCACCGTAATTATGAAATCTTGCATGAAAACCCCAGGGAAACAAACTATAGCATAAATGCAATATTTGAGACCTAAAATTTATGCTCTGGGAACTGACAGAAACCACACAAGCAGAAGATTCATGTAGCAAAATGGTGAAAGGGCAACCCTGCTAAATGCCTCGTGGAAAGTGCTAAGCAAACTGGAATAGTTCCAAAATATGTAGGTGGGATTGCTCTTCACAATGCTGGGATTTACTCCATTATTGTCCAAGTGACTCAGCTGACATTGTCCACAATATACTAGACATATTTTGTTGTCAATACATTTTGCCCTGGCCTTTCCTCTCCATGGCTACATGACCTTAATTCACCTAAATTTCTAAAATGGTGGGGTCAGGTGGTTCTGATAACAGCAATGCACTTTCCATATCCAAACATGATGTAGACTCATCTGCATATTCAGGAGGGCAGTGTGACATCACCTTGTATCAACATTTTCTTCGTTAACCTGATGCCAAGAGAAAGACACTGCCTTCCCTGCTACTGGTTTGAGCTCTTTATCTTCTGTATGTGACACCGCCAGTTGCTAAATGACCTTGAAACTGATTCCCAAACACAGAAAAGCACCTATTTGAAGCCATTATGCTTAATTAAGTCAATCAATCAATGAATCCTGCTTGCCCCATCTGTGGCAGAGCAAATGGACTTTTTTCATTCAAAAATGGATTAGGGCTGAATGCGTTTTGTGCAGAAAAAAACACAAGGTTTCTACATCTGTATCTAGCATCTGTATCTGGCAGGATGATGACCCCTGATGCTGTAGCTCTTTTTTGACAGAAAACAGGCTGTTCTTCCACATTTTTATCTAGAATATTGTTTGCCTCAAATATTAGATCAGGATTTGTTCAATTAATTCACAGGGGTTCCTGTAATCTCAGATGGAGACTAAAATCCAACCCAATACATGGGATTGCAGTATCTTGTTTTTAGAGCAGACAGTACCAGCTGTTTCAGAAGAAGGTTTAAGAAGCTCCTTAGAGGACAAATATGAAATAATCTTGAATTCTGCCTCTGAGCCTTTAGTGAGGGCCTGGGCTCTGAAGCACAGTGGTTTATAGCTCTAGCAATTCTTCAATCCTGTTTAAAAAATGTCCAACATCCTCATTAGCCATTTACCTATCTAGTAATGTTTTGGATCCTAAATCTCGAGAATACTTATTGTCAAGGAGTTTTTAGGTTAGCTAAAGGTGTCACCCTCCTCTGCTCTTCCAAACCTGCCATTTGCAATTGGCTTGCTTTCAATTTCACTGATTTTTCCCTTATTCTTCTGTCATACTGTCCTGGTTTCAGCTGGAATGGCGTTAAGCCGCTCTGTTTGGATTTAGTATGAGAATACTGTTGATAACACATATTGTTTTAGTTGTTGCTAGGTAATGCTTATATTAAGCATTAGTTGTTGCTAGGTAATGCTTATATTAAGTCAAGGACTTTTTCAGCTTCCCGTAGAAGCTGAGAGGGAGCATAGACAGGACAAGCTGGCCAAAGGAATATTCCGTACCACACCATGCTCAGTACATAAATAGAGGTCGGCCGGGGGGAGAGGAATCCATGATCACTGCTCGGGACAGGCTGCGCACTCAATCATCTGGTGGTGAGCAATTGTATTGCGTCACTCATTTTGTATATTCTTTTATCATTATTGTTATTATTATCTTCTCTTCCATTACTGTTTTATTAAACTGTCTTTACCTCAACCCATGATGTTTTCTTTTTTTCCGATTCTCCTCCCCTGTCCCACTGTGGGGAGCGTGTGACTGAACGGCTGTGTGGTCCTGGCTGCCGCTTGGGGTTAAACCACGACACATACCAAGATATGTGCTGCAACTCCTAAGCACTTTCCAGCTTCCTGTTCTAGGTTTTTACTCCCCACAGTAAATGAGATGCATGTGTGCTAAACGTCCCCCCTCCCTGTCCCCTGGGTCCCCAGGGAAGGAAGCCCAGGCACGTAGGCCAGAAGGGAGATGCTTTGGCCAGGTACCATGCAGGTCAGAGCATGTATTTCCCCTAAGTCTAGGCACAACTCTGGTGCCCTTTCTCTGTATTCTGTTTAGATAAAATTCTCTGTATAATATTGTACTTTAACATATCATTCCCTTTTTTTGTCTCCATTTTAACCAACTAATTCATTCTCATATAAATACCTTACTATGCTCTTTAAGATGAAGCAAAACATACTATTGCTCTTTATTAAGTCTCCTTATGCACACTGGATATCCTATAATGCCAAAACAGCTGCTCTTTTATGTTGGATGAGGGCCATAGGTCCTAAAAAACTATGTAGGCACCTAATTCCTTTAAAAAATCAGTGGGATTTAGGCATAAAAATAGCTCCTAAAGTACTTGACCCCTTTTATAAATGCAAGCCAAAGCATCTCTTTTCCAAACAAAGTGTCCTGAAACTTGGTTGTGGATTTGTAAGACAAAACAGGACAAGCTCTGTGCTTCACAAGGGTTCCAGTTCCTGGCAGGGATAAGGAAGAGGCCCTCTTTGGGGCAAGCAGCCAGGAAGAGGCAGGACACAACAGCTAACAGGGAAAGAAACCTATAAATTGAACTCCACTAGTCCTAGCAAGGCAAATTATAGGGACTAAGGGGATTACATAGGGCTGCAGAAGGAAAAAGAGAGGCTGAATTTTGAGTTGTGGGAGGGAATTAAAAAAAGTATAAAAATCTCTATTTTATAGGACACTGCATGGCACAAAATAACTATTGGACCCCAGGCTAACACATTTCAAACTACTCATCAACTGACAGCATGTCATAACCAGACCAGAACACAACTATAAATAACAGTAGGAAGCCTACCTACATTACGCCAAGACAGTGAATCAGCATTAGTCACTGGGTCCTTTTTTTTTAAACTGGGAGTTTTGCCCAAATCCTACTGCAAATCATTTCTCCCCCCCATACCCTGTATTACCAGGGGATATTTAGTTTATATATATGCTTTCTCAGATTTCGTGCCATCAGTTTGCCTGCCCACAGCATTTAACAAACTTCTTAGCATCCTTATTAAAAATTAAACCTGTTTATTAAAATAACTTCCCTCAGAAGTTTTTGAGAAAAGTGTCTCAGCCCTATGCAAAGTGCAATTAGCACACGGGATGGAAAGCTGTGTGGAGACAAGGGGGCACTTGCGCTGTTTCAGTGACCTCAATTCCCTTCTTCTTTATACCCGTGTAATCACTAGTATACAGAAAGGATGTTTAATACTGATATGGCAGCATCTTTTAGTATTAAAAGTATGCTGTATGCAAGAGAGTGAAGACTCAGCCATCCTTACATTCTTTGACTGTTTTTTTTATTTCAGTCTTTTACAGCACTTCTTTTAAAATTTATAATAACTGATTAAATAACTATCAATAAATTTAATAATTTAACCCATTGTTAAGTTTAAGCATTTCAGTTTCTCAGCATTCAGTGCTTTGAATGTGTGTGCTACCATTTGGAGTAAAATAGAAATAGCTTGTGTAGAGGATTTTGCTAGAAGACCCATCAACCAACACTTGTGTCTTATTTTAAGGGATTAATCATGCCTCAGTTAAAAACAGACTTTCCTAATGGGTAACTGCTTTCTGTAGGCTTGATACTCCCTCTTCTGAAAGCTAAGTTACACATATGTGAAGCTACCTAAGGCATGGAGCAGTGCCCAGAGGGAACACAGGGCACCATGGGCCACTCTGATCTGCTGTGGCAGGTCTGTGTTCCCAGGGACTTGTTTCTGGAGAAACAAAACAAGGCGTAGGTTAATAATATACTTTATAGGTCAGCTGCAGATCTCTTTTGTCCCAAATGTGGAGAAAGCCAGGTGAGCTGTTCTGTATGTGAAGAATTATCTTATGTGAAGGCAAGGTTGGTCACACTGATTGATTAAATTGGATTTTTTTAAGACCCAGGTTGATATGAGAAATCCACAAATAACATACCTCTGTGGGAATGTTTTCTCCATGTCAAGGACAGTGAACTAACAGGGTCACCTCCCACTGAACTTGGGGTCAAACCTCATCTCTGTAGGCTGCACAGTCCAGTAGGGAGGTAAATTTGGGTGGACAATTGTCCTGTATCAACACTAGTAAGCTAAACAGCATCAGGGAGCTTTCTTGGGGAGTGGAGCTAAGCCATCTATACCAGCACAGTGGGTCCTGGACTGGTTTTGGCCCGAGGCAAACATGGTCTCTCAAACATGCCCAGCTAAGATTTGGGAATCAGCAGTGGAAGCGTGGGTGAAGCCATGCTGCTTTGGAGGCTGAGACTTCAACAGTAAGGTTGCCAGAGAATGGTCTCATACAAATTTAATAAGTTAATTTTAATTTGTATACATGGAGCTGTGGAGTTTGGGTAAATTCTCGGAGGGACAGGGCATGCAGCTGCCTTGGCTCTCCTCCTACCCATGGGGATTCAGATCTCCCTGGAGTTCATGGATGCTCTGCTGCTGCATGGGAGCAGTGTCTCCCACCCCCAAACACCTCTCCAGGTCCTAGTTATTTCAGCATAGTGTAGTAGCAAAGGAGGAGATGTGAGGAAGCAGGGTGACCATTGCAGGAGTCGTATCAATATCCGAACGCATCCGCGTTGCCCTGCAGTGCTGGGTTGCTGCAGGAGGCCCCTGCTACAGATCAGCTTCTGGGAGGGAAGGGAAACCTCTCCAAAAGGAGCAGGGCCTCGTGTAGAGACTTGGTGCCCTGTGTCCATCTGCTGGTGGGGACAAGCTGTAAGCCAGACATCAACGGCTGATGAAAGCCATTCATATGGCATATTTCTGTGTTCCTGGCAGGGAATGGGGTGGCTACGTTTCAGCTCTTAGTGATAAACCCATCACTACAGACCTGCACAGGCTGACAGGATGGGAAGGATGGCAGTACCTATGGCTGCATGGCCTACGTAAGCACATGAACTGTTTGCCAGGGGGAAAAAAACCCATCTACCTCCCTTAGCTGCAGCTTTGCAGCGGCTGTTTTGAGGCAGGACTAAGAAGTCTGCTGAGGACCAGCATCTCTTATGTAAACAAACACACTGGCAGGCAGGCACTGGGGCCCCACCAGAAAACAAGATGATTGGAAAGATAAGGTACCAGCATGGTCTTAAAAGAGCTGGGTTTGCTAAGAATGCGCAGCTTCATTAAGGAGGTTTTGTGGGTTAAAACATGTTTGAGCTGGTAAAAAATAAATGAGGGGTGGGCCCTGATGCCCAGGCAAACACCTGAAATGGCTGTACTCCTAAGGCAAGATCTTGGAGCTGATGGGAGCTCCCATGGTGCAAAGCTGCTGAGTAGAAAGCAGAAATTGCTAAAATGCTTTAATTAAACCACAGAGGAGAGCGGGAGAAGGCAGATGTTTCTTGGGAAGGAGAGCATATCTCATGCTGGTTCCTCTCAGGACCCAACCGCAGCACATCAGAGAGTGGTGGTTCCTTCAGATGGGAGCTCTCACCCAAGTGCCAGCCCTTGGCGCCTTCCTGCAAAGAAGAATAAAAATGCAAAGGTGTTAAAAAACACATTCCCCAGAGGAATGGAGTTGGAGGACTGGTTACTGCCCACTCGCCATGGCAGCCCCTGTTTCTGCTGGGGCAGGAGCCCGGCCTGGCTGGGGGGTGTCCCCACTGCCTCCAGCCCCTGCTCTCTGTAGAGCGTTTTTGATGAGCTTAATTTTTTCTTAAGTGCTAAATTGATTTAAAGGGAGCATCACGGAGGCACAAAGAGCAAACAAGTTCTCGGCAGAAATCCTCTGAGCTCCTGCTCAACTGTGCATTTTTAACCATTCCCCACTGTGGGCAAAAGGGGTGCCAGGAGGTGCAAGAATGAGATTTTCAAAGCTAATTATTTACTGGTTTATAGACTTTCAGTTATTTCAGCCTGGCAGGTTTGATAAGGAAACCTGGAGCTTTGGTGAAAGCAATTAGCACGACTTCTATGAGGTATTACTGAGTAATTGTGCCATTATTTATTTCCCGTAAAGCAACAAACTACTAGAGAGGGGTGTATGTTTTCTGTCTGTAGATTATTTGTGTCAGGGTGGATGTCATCACCATGAGGATGACAAGTAGGAGTGGGAACACTATAAAGACTTTCCCTGTGACAGTACGAGAACATGCACTTCTCCCTATCTTGTCCACTGTCTGGTACATCTTCCTTTGCTTTTATTCTGTGGTATTAATAACAGTGATGATCCTCAGAGCCAGGTTTGTACTGGTATTAGCCCTGGCCTGGGAGGACCCCGGGAAGGGGACATGAGTGCCCTGGGTTAATGCCATGCTGGGTAGGCAAGGGGACAGACCACAGGGCAGCTTCGTGCATCATCCCTAGCAGGGTGACAGTGGGTGGAGGTGTCCATGTTGATCAATATTGAAGAAGACAGTGGAAGAAGTAGCAAAGGTTGCATTTCCCTCTGCTTGCAAGTTTCCCTCTGCTTCCTTTTCCAGTCGCTTCCTGCCAGGCATGAAATCAAACCCCTTTGTATGCAGGAATAATTCAGTCCACCTCAAACCAATTCCCGTCTGCTCTGAAAATGAAACCTGAGAAGTACTAAAAATAATCAGTAACGGCAAGAAATAAATAATCCACCACTTTGTCCAGGGAGAAATGCTTTCTAACTTGGTCATCAGCAAGTAATTATCCTTGCTGGAACTGGCCAAGAGGTTAACGTATCTGGAGTGCATAGCTGACCCTGTCTTGGGGAAAATGGTGGGCTGGGGTACATTTTGGGGTCCTCGACAGGTATGATATTAAGAATAATGCTACAGAAACTGTTTAGGACACCTCTCCTTTCAGCGGGGAACGACTGATAATTTGGCTTTTTTCTGGAACTCCTGAACATTTGGACACTTCAGAATCTTTCAAAGCCAGTGTTCAATAGTTACAACTTTTGGAAGCATTGTGAATGACAAAGACCGACAATTGGAGGATGAATGGGAAATGTACATTCCAAAAGGCTTTGTCTAAACAAATACTTAAAATCTGTGAGTACCAGTACAGCCAAAAAATGAAACAGAAAGAAAAATTTTACACACAAAATACTGTTCAGCTTGATATTGGGAAAAACTGGTGCACTTGGGAATGAGCAAAACCATCTGAAGCAAACAGGTTATTCCTTTGAAAGAATACCTAAATTCTTTTGTAATGGAATAAAGACACTTTAAGTCTTGGGGAAATTATTTAAACTAATATGAACCACCAAAGACATCCCAAGGATGGGATGCAAGGAGAAAAAAAAAAGAACAACTAGGGCAGCTCAGGACACTTTTAAAGTGAAAGCGCCAGTGAAGCCAAGATTGCCACAGGCAGCACTGACCCTACAGTCAATTTCAACACTGATACTTAGGGCTTTAATTCCAGAGTTTCTTGAAGCTTCAGTGGACTCAGTGGCAAAAAAAAAGAAAAGTATTTTCTGCACTCCTCCCCTGAGGAGGGACTGAACCTCAGCTGGGCTAATTCTTTGCAGCTGCCCAGGCAGAAAGCCAGACCCTTCGGGTGGTAGGTTATGGGCAGAGCAGGAGAAGAAGTTCTGGCATCCTCACAAACAGGACACCCTTGGGCAGGGGAAAGCCCAGAAAATATTAAAGTGCCCAATACTGCTCTCCCACATGGGCTTTGTAAGAGCCAAGATAAAGAGCATCCAGCAAGGCAGTAGAACATAGTGGTGGGACTGCAAGAGCCAGGCCATGGGGAGGGAGAAGGGATGTGGCTCAAGTCTGCTTTTTTCACCCAGGACACACGGTTTTACATATCTTACATAGGAGCGGAAAGTAGGGACCTTTGATGCACGTGCACAGTAAAATTAGTGCAGAGGTTAAAAGCCTCTTTTTCTCCATAGTCCTGCTGTTCTACGTCATCCCTCCATCCTCCCTCCCTCATGCTGACTAGTCCCCTAATCCTCTGCAGTTTGAGTGCTCCTCTCTGCAATTTCATCTTTTCTGTTTGAAAATAGTTGGAATCCTTCTGATTTCTTTGCTTTATTATTACATTTCTCTTCAAACAAATGCTTTCTGTTAGAGTCAGTCTTTGGCATAGCACCTTCCCTTCCCCTAACAGATTCTGTCTTCCTATGGTATAGACCCTCTACTTTTGCACATCTGGTTGGGTATCGGAGCTCATGTGAAATCTAACACAGCTGAAAACTTCTAGTCCATCTTATTCACTTCTGCACATCAAGAAATTATCTTTGTTCATCAGCACAATGCATATATCTAACCGAATCTCTGAAATCTTTTTCTGAATGCTATCTTCAGTTTTATTTCCCAAATGTGTAGAGGGCACCATCAATCAGATAGGATAAATTCAGAATATTTGATGTCTGGGGCTTTCAAATGAAAATAACCAGCTAATAGTAATGTCATCCTTAAAAGCTACGGTTCTTCCCCAAAATGTTGTATCTAAAAATATCCCAAACTGAGATCGTTATGTTTACTCAATGCTGTTGTGAGTCACATAAAATGTCCAGGAAATCTGAACAGATATGTGAAATGTAGAGGATTTAGAAAAGATTGAGCAAAAAAGTATTATCTCTTTCAGGTGCCCTAGAGCTGCTGGTCTGCTTCAGTTTACTGGGATTTGGCTGAGACAACCCGTCTCCTGTTCTTGTATGTAACTGTCATGGCAGCAGATGAGTGACAGTAGCTCAGACTACTACCAGGGATGCTGGTCAGTGCTGGCTGGTACCCAAACCCATCCCCGGTGCAGGCGGGCTCCCCGCGCAGGGGGGCAGGGCAGTGCAGCAGGAAGGAGCTGTTGTTTCCTGCTCACTTTGCAAGCTGTTGTTCAGTTTAAAACGTGAGGCTGAAAGGGAGAGATTGGGAGAGCAAAGGTCTGGTTGGAAAGTTTCAAGTGCCTTCGTGTTCTCGTTGCTTATGAAGGAATAAGGTTGCCCTTGTCAAACAAGTGACCTGGAGATTTATGTTTGCACCATCAGGACTGCCTGTCAGCAGTCAAGGCCTAAGTGTTATTTCTTAAATGGAAGTAAAAGCCTGTCCTCCTCCTGCAGGGAGGATCGGCAGTCCCTTCTGCCTTCCACATTGGGGCACCTGCTGGTCGGGCAGGGCTGTGCTGGGTTTGGGGAGGTGAGGTCTGCGGGCTCTGGCCAAGGGCCACAGGGTGAGAAGGACCTCATTGAAAACTGGGCTGACAAAATCTGGCTCTGATAAAATAGCCCAACCCATCCTGTAAAGACTTGTGCTGAAAAATCTTGAAATAATCACAGAGGAAATGACGGGAACTCAGGCCTCCCTTCCCGCCCAAGCCAGGCACTCCCTGTCTCTTTTTCCCTCCAGCTCGTTGGACATGTCGGTGTCCCAGGGGAAGGGACAGGGCTCCAGCAGCGGGACGGACGGTGAGGGCAGGCTGAGGCGGCAGGGAGGAGGGATTGCTGCGCTCAGCTCCTCGTAGGAGTATGGAAATGTAGGGTCAAGTTCAGGGATTGCAGCGGCAACAGAGCAATTCCTCTGGCTGTAATGACATTTCACTTATTTATACCAGCTGCAAACCTTATCTGGAGTCTTGAGAGACCTTAGTGGGGCTCTCCTCCTTTGCATTTAAGAAGGCGTTCAATTAACAGGAGCGCTGCATGCTGAAATGTCTGCTTTATGTGAGGGGGCAGGGCTGAATAGGTTAAAAATATACAGGACTTTGGATTTTATTACTTCCTGTGAAAGTTTCCAGCTCTGCCATCTCAGTCCGTCTATCTCCTCCCTTATCAGGGGATTAGATATAAAGAAACCACTCTCACTGCTTTCATCAAGAAGGTGAGGCTGTTGTGTTTGATTTTTCACTTTGTGGTTTGTAACGTGTCGGTTCCTGGTGAGCCATAGTCTGAACCTGGCATTGGTTTGGTGCCTTTGTAAATTGCTGAGCATCACAAGAGGGTAATAAGGAATATGCTGTACATGCCCTACCTGCCCTCCATCCTCTCCGTCTTCCTTGAATGACCCCAAATGTTATTTTGCGTGCCATATTCTTCTATTACACACATTTTCTTCAATGCTGTTTTTTTCTGGTATGCACTAACGTACTCCTGCCCTATGGCATCTACAGAGAAGCAATGTGTCAGCAGGCTGCAATATGCCTCCGTGCGCACGCAGTGGTCATCGGTCTGCAGGTACAGTCCTGGGCTGGGGAAGTGATGCTCTTGGGAGCTGTGTTCCTAACTCCCTTAGATTCACCTGAAAAAAACCCAAACCAACCTTTAATTTGTGGAATTGTACAGACGGGTAACAGCAGAACACAAGTGGTAAACCTGAGAAGACAAGCTGTCCTCAGAAGAGTTGTTGCAAGATTTGGTGGCCGGTAGGTTCCCAGCTCCTTCAGGCTTCCTGCTGGATGTTGCTGCCACCACCTCCCTCTTGGTCAGCTTCACAGGTGGTCACCCCTCATCCTAGGTGGTGGCAGCAGCCAGCAGGATGTTTCCTGTACCTTTGCACAGCTGTGAGATTTGTAAAGCTGCTCCAGGCTCCAGAGAAAGCATGTGAAGCCTGTTCAGCCTGTACAGAGAAGCTGACGTTGCCCCAGGGCAGGGAAGGGATGTAGAAACCACCAAGTGATCTGGCCATCCGTGGGAAGATTCACAGAAAGAAAGAAGTGAGCAGGCTTCGCCCTGGTCTTTGGGCATCTGCAGTTGCTCTGAGGCTGTAAACCACTCGTGGCAGGAACTGTCATCTGCTATGAGGCACAGTGGGTGGTGCAGGCCACATAAAACACATAGAAATCCCAGTCCAGCCCAGACTGTAAAAATGGCTTAAAGCGAAAACAGATTGGGGCACTTCTCGGGCTGCGGGCAGACATCAGCTCTGGAATATCGCAGCTCCCTCTGGGCCTCTGTCAGCGGGTCGTCCTTGCTGCCTCGACGGAGTGTGCTGCTTCCTCCCATCCCGTGGCGCGGCTCCCCGGTTTTGTTCATTCGGTGGCCGGCTGGGGACAAGCAAGCGGCAGCTGCCGGGTCGGAGCGCGGTGACCTCCGGCAGGGCAGTGACAGCTGGGGCGGGAATGGAAACCTCCGCCTGGCACTGCTCCCTGCAGAGCGCCGCCCCCCGTCTGCTGCATTTTCGGTCGGTGCCCAACGAAGACGTGAGTGCCCCCTCCTCAGCTGTTCGTCGCGGCTGCGATGCCAGGGATGCCCTCAGATCTGCTGTCAGGTCAGGGCAGGCGCTGCGGGGACTCGCTAATCCCCTCCAGGAAAGTTCCTGCGGCTTATTTCAAATACCCAGTTTAAACTGGTTAATCCGAGCGGGTCGGTCTGTCTGGCGGGGCCGGCAGTGCGCTGACACATGCGCTGCTGTGGGTGAAGGTCGGTGGCCGCTCCGGGGCAGTGACGAAGAGCGGCTGGGTTTGCCCCCTCCCACACCAACCTCCCCCCGCCG
>NW_009648036.1:422178-535123 GCF_000708025.1 Charadrius vociferus | reverse complement strand
AAGAGCGGCTGGTTCTGCCACTTCCCAGCCTGACCTCAGCCTGCAGCCCTGAAAGCCTCCCGTCCAAATCCTGTGCAGTTCTGGGCCGTTTCCCATGCAGTTTTTAGTGCTTTTTGTCCTTCCTTAGTTTGACACAGGATTTCTGTTTTTTTCCCTGGTGACCCTAGTAAAAGCTAGGAGGATATTAATCTTAAAATTCCCCTTTATATCTAATTATACACCTGGGTAACAAAGTCATTTTTCCTAGAGAAGCAGATGGGGTGAAAACGTGGCTGTTTCCAAATTCCACAGCACAGCTAACAGATACCATTTTAACCATGACCCATGTTTCGCTGTAGCCTGGTTTATCGTGCTCAGGAGAAATTTCAGGAAGTTGTGCAGAGCAAAAGGGTGTAGCGTGGCTTTTCATTGTTTTCACTGCTCCTACGCTTATATGATGCAGGAAAACAAGGGGAAAATATCCTTTTGCTGGGACTCACTCCCATGTTTCTTGTGAACCCAGAGTTCAATCGAGCATCGATAAAATGGAAGATGAGGGAGCACAGACTGCGTGGAGGGAAAGACGGTGCTCGGTGCACTGCACACTGCGCGTGTTTCACACTCGGCCAAAGTTTGGTTGCTTCTCCTGACTCAATAGCATTTAAGTAATCTCACTAGCATCTATACATAAATAACTTTCCATGGCAAACAACATCAACTTTGAATTTGCAACTTTTGCTCAGGAAGATTCAGCTAGAACTGGCTTTATTTTCATATAAACCCGATGACTTTTTTTTCCAGTCATTAATTACCCTACATTCACATAACATGTTTTATGTCAGCTGAAAGCCAGACCACTTTGTGAGCTTTTTGGAGGGCGCTGGTAAATGAACTCTGAATAGTCCCCTTCTTCGGTTTAAGTTGCTTTTCCCCAGCTGTGACTCCTCTCCTCCTTCCTAACTCCTCTGCTGATGTTAATGCTCTAAGAGAAGTCATTAGACCAGCCCCCAGGGCCAGGTCCTGGGTGTGTACTCATCTTAATTGCCAATTTCTGACAATCACCTGACTTATTACACGTCAGTAAGTAGCAAGCTCCCTCCTGTGAGCCCTGTGATGGGCTCAGCAAGCCCTGGCAACGAGGTTGAGGGAAAAGCTACGGCCAAGCCTTCCTTGAACAGCAGCAGGCAGGTTTGCTAAAGCCTGTCTGTCAGGGCTGTCGGGGTTTTACGTGCGGTCTCCGTAACGCGTACCATTTTACTCAGAAATGCCTCGATCAAGGCCAAACGTTGCTTTGCTGAAGAAGACAGGCAGATCTTGATGCAAAACTTGAAATGGAGGCAGCTCGCCATGTACTAACAATGGATGACCCTCCTACTTACACATTTTTGTCATATTTCTCTATCTGAATAGCTTCAACTTCCAAGTGTATGGAAGGCTTTGTTGTCAGATTAAAAACCTCTGTAGTCAAAGTCATCTCGCTTCCCTTTCATGGGAAGCATTTACAGCTGACTCATCTGTGCCTGACTCACCTGATGCAACAGCGCATTGCTTTCAGGACAGTCCTGAATATAGAGTCAGATAAAGGTAGGAAATTTGGGAAGCTGCAGGCAGAAGTATGGCTGCAGGTGGTGGTGTCCTAAGTGAAAGTGCCCTTTGCATAGATAAATGAGGGATCCTGCTGTGTCTATGGAGCATTAGGCACATCCAGCACGTCCCACGGAGGTGGCCAGAGTTGTCCGGTGCAGTCTGTGCGTATTGGATAGGCTTAGTGGTCACACAGAGATGGAATTCACAGCATGTGTCCTTCAAGTCTGATACACCTGGGGTGGACTTCCTGTGCAAGTGGTGGATGGGTTGTTCAGACTATGCACAGTAAATGTGTGTCATCATGGGATCAGGATGCACCAGATTTACCCTGCACACACAGTCATGGTGTAGGTTTCTTGAACATAATATGTCAATCTACTGCAGGCTTCCCTTTCAGTCACCCTATGTTGGTGCTCCCCAATGCATTTTGGCACTGGTAATCATACAGCCATGGAGTGGGTTGAACCAGCTCAGTGGTGCAGCTGACTGTGCAGATACACAAGCACTAGCACTGACACAGGAGAGGTGATGGGAGCAGACAGGAGAGGGCAGGACTGCTCCTCTTGACAGCAGCGCATGCTTAGATTGACATAAGCCAACCATGACATTGCACTCTCAGTGATTTGTCTGGGATTTTACCATGTTGGACAGCCCAGGCAAAAATATGGTTGGGACTCAGGCTTTGATGAAGCTGCTGAAAATGTGAGACCAGCAGACAAATTCCTCTGCTTCTGTCCCGTAAAGAGGACATAACTGAGGTACTGGGACAACTGGTAGTTCTGATGGCCACAGGATGTACTAATCCCTGCATAACACAAGAAAGAACAAGGACCACCAAGACACCATGGCTGGGCATACGCTGAGACAGAAATTGCACCTGGTTTGAGTAATGCATCTGCTTATCTTCTCCTAGTTAAAACTACTGACCAGACCCAAGAACAGGATCATATTGATGTTTCACAGCTGTAGCATATTAAGTAAATAATTTTTTCCAGTGGCATGTCTGCCACAGTCCTCCTTAACTCAGGTGGTGAAGTCCTGGGTCTCGGTACTCAAGCCCTATTGATTCTCCGTCCCTTCCTTCTGTGATGACCCCCAAATCTTCACAAAACAGCAGCATATCAGTGCCTGTGACTGGGCCTTCACTTGACATTGACTGGGTTTGGGGGCTTGGAGGTGTCATTTGGCTTCTCATCTAGCTACCACAATCTGCAAACAGTTAGTCTTGGTCTGGACTGTACAGGGACTCTGTTCTACTCTGTCTTCACAAATACTTCTCCTCCCTTGACCTTTTGGAATGATCGTTCAGTCTGTAAAGTTTCCCTTTGCTTCCTGTTGTATTCAATAAATTCCTTTGCTTAAAAAGTCTCTTGTTGATACTAACCATCTGGCATCTGGGGGAAAGGAGAAGACAAAGGAAAGACAACAAGTTGAGTGCTGGATTGCAGGTCAAATGCCTCATCTGTAAAATCCTAACGTAGAAACATGCTGAAAAAGGAGGGAACAGGAGTAAGAACTGGGAAAACTGCTTCAGGCGGTTGTTTGCTGGCACAGTGCCCAGCAGGCACTGCATTGGGCAGCTCAGACTGGGAGCTTGTTTTCACTGCTGCGTGCTACTTCATTTTCTGGCCTGGGACGACATCTGGCTGGAATGTTCTTTTCCACACTCCGGGAAGAGTGTTCTTTTTAGCTGGTTACTGCAGTCCTCGGCATTAAAATATAGTGAATCAGACTACAAAGTAGCATGAGATTGGCTTAAAAAAAAATGAGGTTTAAGTACAGTTGATCTTTGAGTTCATTTTGTTTACCTTCTGGCTTAGAAACCTTTAGAATATGTGATGTGCATGTTTTCCTGCTTTTCATCATGACTGTGAGTGCTCAGAAGTCACTTTAAAAATGAAAAAAAAACCAACCCACCAACAAAAACAACAAAAGCAACAAACCAAACAAAATACATCCTTACCTTTTTATTGAGAATTCAAGAATAAATTATTTGGGCTTTCAGAATAACACCAGTTATCAGAATCTCTCAATAAAATATAGGATAATTGGCAATATTCTTGCTAAGAAAGTAGAAGGGAGATAGCGGGACAAGAAAATCAGAGAAACAGGAAAGAAGACTTACTACCTTCAAGAGATTACTTAAGTCCAGGAAGAAATGGGCTGTGGTGGTGTAATACCCACACAGTTGTCTGCAGATTTTGAGTTCTTTCCCTGTGGCTGGAAAGAGTTCCTCCACCAGCAGAGAAGAGGTTCTAAATGAAAAGAATTTGTGGTCTGGAAACAGACACTAGAGGCTGTTACACTGATCTACACCATACAGTGTATGTGCTCCCACATCCACCAAGTTGCATCGAAGCACAAGGAGCTCTTGGCTTCTTTCACAGCATTCTGGATTTCAACATGTCGTGGTTTAACCCCAGCCGGCAACCTGGACCATGCAGTGGTTCACTCACTGTCCCCCCTGTCCCCCCTGCAGTGAGCTAGGGAGAAGAGGGAGAAAAAGAAAAAAACGAAACTCGTGGATTGAGATAAAGACAGTTTAATAGAACAATAATGGAAGATAAATTAGCAATAATAATAATGGTAAAGGAATACACAAAATCAGTGATGCAATGCAATTGCTCACCACCCAGTGAACGATTGTCCAGACCGTCCCATGTAGAGATCATGGATTCCTGTCCCCCACCCAACCCCCATTTATATACTGAGCATGACATCTATGGTATGGAATATTCCTTTGGCCAGTTTGGGTCAGTTGTTCTGTCTATGCTCCCTCCTAGCTTCTTTGGGAAGCTGAAAAAGTCCTTGACTGCTCAGCAGCAACTAAAAACATTAGTGTGTTATCAACATTATTCGCATTCTAAATCCAAACCACAGCACTATACCAGCTGCTAGTAAGAAAATTAACCGTCCCAGCTGAAACCAGGACACAACAGCAGCTTTGCATAACAACATATCTCAGTTTTCATTGATAACCTGTTGCAAATCTTTCAATCTACCCCTGCAAAACAGAACAGTTTTCACAAAACCTGGTATTTTTACACAACATGAAAATGAGGTACTACATGCTGGCAGAGTTGTTTAATTTACTGCCTGGGCTGCAGGCATGGGTCTGGTAGCCACAGGTTAGTTCAACCTGACTCTTCTTGGCTGGGGAATTCTGCAGAAAGCACAGCTACAAATGTGGGGACTACAGACCAATAATTTCTCTTCTGGTCTATCTACATTTATTACTTCTCAACACAGTAATAAAGCTTTCTGGGTTTATCACTTACAGGTAGGTTAGACAAGCTTAGGTGAAATATGTCCCTTCCAACTACAGCAAGAATATAATTCAGTACCAATGACAAGTTAGAACTACAAATATATTAAAACTTGACCTCTGTGCACATGCCTAAGAGTTAAAAACATACTGGAGGAAGATTGGAATGGTTTCCCTTGAGAGTGGAGCCACACACATAGCAGCTGCTCTGAAATCACATATCAGCATCTCCTGGTTGATATTTACTTCATTATTGACTCATTTATGAGACTAATTAAGCATTGGATCAGGTTGCCCAGAAACACTGTGTACTCTTCGCCACTGATATTTTTAAGACCAGACTGGATAGAACCCTGACCTCAAGGAGCAGAAGGTTGGACTAGAGGCTTCACAAGGTCCTTCCAACATGAGGGTTACTGTGATGCTGGGACTCCAGGGTTCTCAGGCAAGGATCTCAGGTTTGGAGATTTTCCCCTGCATTTTCCAGTCTGTAAAAGTATAGCCTGTCCTCTTAATCCCTTCATAATTCTTGTAAAGAATAAAAAAGAAACATACCAATGAAAAGCAGTGAAATGTGCTGTGTTTGTGTTTTTCATGGGTGCCGACTACAGACATTATTTGTATTTTGCTCTTCAACTTTGGAGCAGTCTGTAAGGGTAGATAAGCATCAAAAAGAGGAAAAAATATAAGCACATATTTTATTTGGTAAGGGACAGCTGGAGGTGTGGTCTCCCTGTTGGAACAGAAGGACAGTCCAACGATGATTGACTGGCAAACCAGAATATTGCCTGGCGTGGTAGTTCCTCAGAGCCCAACATGAGGCAGTGACTCCCATCCTGCAAAAGCAACAGGCAGAGTCATGCTGTTGGCTTGAATACATACAATCTAATTTTATTTTACATCTGCTTTTGGAGGCCCGTTGTCTTAGGCCTCTAAGAAGACTATCATGTGCCTCGGCATGAAATGCATGGGACATACGTGTGTAGTGGTGATACTCTCCTTATAGTTTTGGGAGCCTCTCTACCAGAAACCCTGTCCAAACTCCAGTGGTGGCTTTGGACTTTTTCCAGTTCCCTTCTCTGGGCTTTTCCACATCCCCAGCCTTTTCCTTCTTCAGGCAGTCCCCAAGCAGGATGGATCTGCTGCCCGTTCCTGTTCTCCAGACACTCCCTTGGAGTTCCCAGGGAGTGGTAGGGGCCTGGAGACATCACTTAGGGATTGTGGGAAGCCACACAGCCTAACAAGGGAGGAAGGGCTTGTTGCTACAGGTGCACTTGCCACAGCATGGCAGTCTTGCTGCACCTTCACAGCATGCTTTTGCTCATGGTTAATCTATAAATAGCTTCTAGAGTCCCTGCTTTCTTCCTCTGGGATTAGGGGCTTTAGCCGCTCCCAGTCTTCAACCTAGGAATCAATAATCTAATCAGATTTTAGTATGTTCAGAGCAAATGCTATCTTGGGTGGCCTAAGTCTGATGTCCTGTTCCTTTAGGGACCATCAATTTTCCATGTTCTGTCACCTTTGAAGATGCTCATGAGTCTCCTATTGCATGACCATAGCTCATCTGTGCTACATTTATTATCATCTCAGAGTCATTATTTCAGCCTCATTAACCTCTGGTCTTTCAACAAGAGCAATTTGGAAGAATGCTGACCAATTACGGTTATCTTTGGGTACAGCAGTTTGACTTAAGCTCCCTAACTTTTCCATTCTTTCTGGTGCCTGATACTTCTGCTCTTCCATCCCTCCATCTCATGCTCCCAAACACTTCTGAGAGCCTTGATAACAGGCCTCCTGCCCACCTTATGCTGGAGCTGAGGGCAGGTCTGTAAGGCTATCGGATTTAGGAAGGACTCTCTAACACAGCAATATGGGACTCTTCAGGGCTTCCATTTGGCTCTGTCAGTCCTAATTCCTCTCTTATGTTATGTCTCTCTATAATTTACATTGCCCTGTGGGGGAGCTCAACGCCTCAGCTATTTCTGTAGCTTTGTTTCTCAGAGGTAGTCTTCACCCTGGTGAGTCTTCAGGTTCCCTGAGGACTGGGGCCCTGTGGCCAAGTTATTCTGCTCTGCAAAATGTAGATTTTCAGATATGATTGACAGATTATTTGTTTTTTCTTACCTAGACAGCATGAAAGGCAGCACCTTTTCAGGTGATGGAGAGTCCTCTGAGTTTCTGCATGTTGAGCTGTATGATCAGTGTAGACCATCTCTTTCCCCTGTACCTGCTTTAAGCATCATGTTTTCTGGGTAAGTGATCCAATGCATTGTAAAATACTGAGAGAAAGGGAGGGATAAGGAATAAAACAGTGGGAATTAACAACTCTTGGGAAAGGGGGTATGGGGATGCACTGAGTCCCAAAAGTCATGTTACTGTAACAACGATTTTCAGTCTGAGGATGCACAGATGGCTTTTAGGAGATCGACAAAAGATCACATGTTGAAAACAAGACCTTATATTCTACAGGGTCATGGGTGTATATGAAATTTAGAAAGGGGTCTGGAAAATTTTTAGGGATCTACAAACTGGAAAAAAGTAGAAAGCAACTAAAAGTTCTCTAATAAATGGATTTGATTACAGTGAACTGAGAAAGAAGCCATATATACCACCACTGAAAACCTGAACTGGTCATATGCCAAGAGGGAAGACAATGTCACCATCACCGACTTGTTCCTTGAGAGGGTAAGTAGAGGATTAGTGTCTGCTGTAATTGGGAAATGCAAAAACCTGCCCCTGGGAAGCGCTGGGCTGCATAGCTCTGCAAAATGCTTCTTATATGTTAGGCAAAATTCTCATCCATATTTACGGAAATGAAGCTTGTTCTCTTCAGTATTCAGAAATTCAAATAAAGATGTTGAACTTCTCAAGCTTGATAGCTGTCCAGTGCGAGTTAATACACTGACGTTTTCACCTGCTGATTTTTGCCCTGTTTCTGGGAGGTAAAGGGGGTTACATGTGCACTGTTTTTGTTACCTTGGTCTCTATGAATGCAAATACAAAGCTGCATTTAAGTAACTCCGGAGTAATACCCCCCCCCGGAGAGGCTGGCCATTAGGTGGCAGCACAGATATACTCAATCTCCCTTGCTGCCGGGTGCTGCTCTAGGAAAGTCCTTCAATTTTTTTCGGCATCCCCAAGGTATCTTGTGGCTGAGGAATAGTCACAATACTTAACACAAAATTAATTAGAACCTGTAAATGAGGAGTTTCATATTATATTACAGCAGATAAAATAAAATACCCCCCCCCAGTAGTAGCCTGTATTAGGCTGGCAGCTCTTTCAGAATTTCTGAATTATTTTATTCCTAATCCTTCTGAAGCATACAGGGAATTCAGCTGTACTGAATAAACCAGCTCATTTCTTGATGACACGTATAGCAGCTGATAGCCCAAAAGCTCTTCCAGGAAACTCATTTTGATGCCACCAACCATCTCAGCTTATTGCCTGAGGAGCATAACATTTTACTTCATTTTCAATTGCCATTTGAGAAACTCAACAAATACAGCAGGCACTTAATTGAGCCTCAGAATATTCCAGTGACACTCCAACTGATTTCATTTTTAATGGAAAAAAATTGAAGCAAATGGAGAGGAGAGCTAGTTTTCTTTTTCAAACTTAAATGTCTCCCACCTAGCTCATTACTAATTTTGCATTGTGTTGGCATAAGTTCAGATAAAGGAGAATCAAGGTGGTAATTGCATGCCCCTAAGCCTGACATTTGTGCTGACATCCTGGGGCTTTCCTTGGTATCTTGTGAGAAGGCCGTGTTTGAGAATCGTCAAAGTAATGAGGTGCCTTCTCTTCTCTATGGCAAAGCAAAACTACATTTCTGGGCTGAGACCTGATGGGGAAATCCCGAGTCTGTGTCAACTGGTAATGTAACTGATATTCTAGAGCATCTTCTGCTGTTAAACTGTGGAAATATGTTTTAAAATATGTGTTAATCATATCCAAGCGACATCAGTCTAATATATAGGATTTTGACAATCTTTATTTCATTTTTTCCCTAAGAAATAGCAAGGTCAATAAGATCAATAAAAATTATTAGCAATTAATAATACATAAACCAAATTCCTTATTAATAATTCTTACAGCTGTACTAGGCTAATGTAACACTAACTTGCATTTGACCAAACCAGGAGTAATAATCCATATTGTTATGCTTATTTAAAACCAATTTGTGGAGGTAAAGTCAGCCCCAGCTCCTAGCTTTTTGGAGCATCTTTCATTCCAGCCTGTTTTCCCAGGGGACGAGCTGATGTTCAGACGTGGAGGCCAGTCTCGCACCGGTGGTCCCAGGAAGTGTTTGGCAGCAGCTATTGAAAGTGCTCCAAAATGAGAGGAGCTTTTTAGTGTCTTGTATGCAATTAGGGGGCACAACTCCTCTTGGGAGTTGATGAGCACTCTGTGCCTGCTTATACTTTATTCTCCAGAAATTTGTCTCTTGCACAGGCAATACTTCCCTCATCACCTTGTGAAGTGTTAAAGCTATGGAATGACCCACAGCAGTGTTACGAGACTGTCTGGAAGAAGGGAAGGGTGTAGCAGTTTACTTTTTAAAATGCAAAAGGCATTTCAGAAGGCAGTATGAAGTACCGCTAAGCAAAAATTTAGAGAGACAGATGGTTAATAGAAAGCGTCACAGCAGTATTTGATCACTGCAAGCCTTGGCTTTGTGTATTTGGCAGCATGGGACTAACGTTGCTTGATATAAAGGGAAGAGCATGAAATTTTTAAACTATATGTTCTCATTTCTGCAGAATTTTGTGTCTTCTGTTAAAGTCTCTTCTCAAAATATCAATGTAAGCCAATCAGGATCACAGATCAAGATGGAATGGCTGCAAGTATGGCTAATGTGTGCAGGCACTGCCAGCTACTCCAACAGCAGGCAAAGCCCTTTCCTACTGCGCAGAGCTCCTTGGAAAGGAGAAATGTGTAAACCTCTAGACTTTAGCACATGGAAAAAAACTATGTTGCTTTCTGGCACTTCCTCAGAAGCTACTCAGCATTCAGCATATGGCTGGCTTTTCAATGTATAAACTAGTCAGACAAATCGGGTTTTTTTTTGTGTAATTATTATTATTATTTTAAAATTTTTAGTTTATATTTTATTATTTTGATTTTTCTAGTTCTTATTCCATTTCAAATCCTCAGAGAATCAGCTGAAACTACTAAAACTTTTAAATGTTTGAAGGACGTCAGACCAGCAGAGTGAAAATGGACAGAAAGCTGCTGGGACCATCACTGCATTTTCCTACCTAGAACAAGGGGAGCTGGGCAGTGTGACCCTTTACACCAATCGAAATATGACAGAGCCTGGGAGTCTAGGAATAAATGGGTCCCAGTCACAATCATGTCTAGATCATCTCCAAACACAGATACCACTGCATCAGGATCATGGAGGCAAATCCAGCATCTATTTGACAAGAAAGTACCTGCCTCTTGTTGGTACAAGCTTTGGGATGATGTACATCTGTGACATCCCTTGATGGCTGCAGGAATTTTGCCCTCAGTGTAACTTCATGTGGTGAAATTAGGGGGAATCAATTTCTGAGCTTTACTGTGTCCTTCAAATCACTTGCTTGAGATTTCCAATCTATTTAGGAATAACTGAAATGCATAGGCTATAAAAATGAACAGGACTTCAGCATCCTACACATCTGGCAGTTCTCTATTTAACTATAATTAACTTCTAAATAATTTAAACTCTCCTTTCTCTTACTATAAACTAAGTTTTATACCAAACAAAATAATCAGGAAATTTATACTGTTGCCCATATGTATGTAGTCAGGTACTCAAGGTTGGAGATGACTTACCAACAAGGTTCTTGTACTGTGAATTTGACCCATGCATACAAATCCCTACACTCATTAAGGAACTAGATTTTGCTTGGACTTTGTGTACCTTATGGATCTGTGTAGGTACATGTGTGTAGGAGGTGGCCAGGCTTGTGTTTAGGAGGAGGACAGGAATCCCAGCAACAGCAGCCATTACCACAGATGAGCTGGAGAAAAGCACTATCACACTTTATTTTAGTATGCTACAAAATTCATTGTTGAACTTTATTAGGTACTTTAATACCAAGCATACTTTAAAGTAACAAAAATTATTGTTGTTATTACTTTTTACAGAAAATCAGGTATTTCAACAGTTTTCTTTACAGTTTGTCGACTTAAAAAAAAAATTACAATTGACAAGTTACAGTGGAGTGGGATGGGAAAGTGGTAACATTTAAAAAGATAAAACAAACTATTCATACTGAGTCAACATTTAGCGATGTACATCCTGGTACGTCTCCCCTTCTGACTGTGTACAAGTGGTATGTTTTCATTGAGATACCCTGGAGAGTGATGATACTTTTTTTGCAACATTTGTGTGTATTTTGAAAAGGCTTTTACATTACACGGTCACCATGATGCAAAACTTAGTAGTCCATAACAAAATAATATAATACAGAGAAACCCTGTTTTGGTGTTTTCTGTTGCAGCAAAAGTGCCATGACTGGAGTAGTTTGGGATAGAGGTAAACCTAAGGCGCAAATGAAGACGGTGATACAACAGCACATCCAGATAGCAAACCCTTTCACAGGCTTTTGAGGTCACAGTGTGGCTGTGAGTCAACAGGAGCAGTGAGGGAGGATGGGCTTCGCCGAGAGACCGTTTAACGGGGACTCCTGAATGAACGGACCTGGCCCTTAAGGATGTGCATTTTCCAGCTGACACTGGTTGGGCTAATCATAGATTTAAAAACCTGCCTGAAGTGGGGCCTTCATGAGTTTATGTAGCCTCATGTGTAAATTACTTGATTTTTACCTTCCATCCCTGTCAGGTCAGTAGCAAGTACTGGGAATATGTTTATGGTAGTTGATTGATTTGGGTCTGATCCAGTAGAAGTTGGGGAGTTACAAGAGCAGATCCAGATTAAAACAAACATTTCAAAAAATGCTGCCCAGATTCATACATATATTTACTTGGCAGACATCCACATGTTCAGTCTCTAAAACAAGCAGTGCCACACCGTACCTTGGTAGTTAGATAAAAGAGTTATCTAATTCCTTGCATTTATTTATTGACAGTTTGCTTAAAGATAATTTTTCAATCAAAAATAAAATTAATTTTCTGATTTTCATGCACTAAATTCTGGGATAACTTGTGTTGTGCAGCCAATAGTTAAAAAAACAGTTTAACTCATGTTTTACTCATATCTTCAGTGTGTTATTTGGGATCAACATCAGCAATGACTTATCATTTTAGCCATTTCCCCCAAAAGCCAAAGAATGAAGCAACAGGCTTAAAAAAAATCTGAAGAAATTAGTGTTGCACTGCTCATTTTGGGCTGGATTCAGTTGCGATGTGCAGGAGAGGGTGGAAGAAATGCAGGGAGCAGCGTGCTCCTGACTGGTCCTGTGCCGGGAAGAGACACGTGCCATGCTGGTAGGTATCGGAGAGCAGCAGAGGAGAGGGGATCCCTGCTTTCCTCCCTTGCTCTGTGTCTGGTGCTTGGCATCCAGGCCCTCCGCTATGAGGTCTTTCTTCCTACCCTGTGCCTCCCTCCCCCTGTTTTACTGCTCAGCATCTTCTGGAAATGACGGTGCCCTTTGGGGAGCGACCCGCTGAGCCCCTGTAGAGGGAAGCACCAGCCCCACCAGTGCCCCAGGGCTCCATGCACCCAGCCCCTCACATAGCTATTTGCAGTGTGTATTTGCTTACTAGTCTCTTAATTTATGTGTTGAGTTTAAGGCCAGAAGGGATTGTTAGATCACCTCGCCTGATTGGCATTAGCACGGGCCAGAGAGCGTCACTCAGTGGTTGCATGGCGGAACAAGGAAAAGCATAGAAATGCCCTTGCAGCGAGCAGCTGTATGTTACATTTAAGGGGTAAATTACTTTCTCCTATTAGAAAAGAAATCAAGTGCTTTTATTTTGTCACTTCAAATACAAACAATTCTATGTGCCTTGGGAAATTATAGTATTATGATATTCAGTCAGACATATCTTATAGTATATATGCTTCATAGAACTAGAATATAGGTCAGAAATAATTTTTCAGTCTTAAGTTTGTTACAGACATAGATTAATTGGAACACATATGCAGTAAAAATTGAGAAGCTTTACAGTTTTAGTCAACTTATTATACAGTGAAGTAAATGAAGTGCAGCAATGTAGCAGTAAATGTTATGCTTTTTCCACTAGGTGATGGAAACATTCAGAGAGTCTATTTATAAATGCTAATTTAAGAGAGATGTCCTATCAACTTCTTGGCTACTGGGATAAGAATAGTCTGGAGTTAACTGCCTCTCTACTGTGAAAGGTTTTAAAGCTTTTTGCTTTCCGTCTGAATAAAAAAAATGACATTTACAAACCTCTTCAATGCATATATATTACATATGTTTATCTAGCAACAACTACACCCCTTTTAATTTATTCCCCAGATGTGACTTTTCATGCATGTCTTCTGGATGCTGTATTCAGCAACAGTTTCTAATGAGCTGGTGTGTAATCCATGATTGCATTTCTGTTCTGAAAATCACTTCCATGTCTGGCTGATCTATGTTTAGAAGGTGGCGCTTACCCATCAGGCGTTTTTGCACTCAGCAGCGTTCTTCTCTGTTGGAGGCCCTTTCCCAAGCTTCTTCCCATTTTAATGTTGATGTACAAAAGCTGTTAGTCGTTTTGTTTTGTGCTCATTCTAGTGAGGATTGGCTTAGTAGGACTGTGCAAAACAGAGAGAAGAGAGAAGCTGGTTTACTGCCAACAAACATACAGACGTTCACGCTGTGCTTGGCTCAGGCTGAGCCTCTGATCGATATTCTAATGCACTTCATTATTTGCATTTCCATTTATCATGAAAAACGACAAGTTTAATCTTCAGATATGACAAGGATTTGTAATCTGGAATTCTTAAAAATCAGTTTTCATCAGCTAATCGACACGGGAAGTCAAAATAATGAGATTGTTTCATCTAAAGTTTGAACAATATGAAAATAAAGTTACAATGTGTATGGGGCAAGAATGACATTTGCTAGATGAACATCATGAATCGAGTTAAAATCCTGACATTTCTGTTCTGTATCAATAACTTCTTTCACTCCCCTGAGCACACAATCCACATTCGTAAGAAAGATAAAGTAATACCTTGTGTTAAATTTCGAAGGAGCAGACTCCTATTAGGACAAAGGTGTTTTCAACCCAAACGCTCTCTTAAAAACTGATTCTCACCCACCCACCCAACTTCCATATACTGCAAACAGAGCTGCGTATGCAGGAGGGCGGACACCGGTGAGGAAGGCTTCCCCCTCCTTGCTGGAGGTGACTGCCCATAAACCGGCGCTGGAGAGGGAGTGCATGGCAACAGGGGCTTAACGAGAAATTCCATTTACAGGTACCCACATACACGCAAATACAAAAACATGGCTGTATTTGGCCTTGAACAGGAGGTTCTTGCACTGAATGAGCTCTGCAAAGTCACCATTATCTAAATTCCCCCATGTCAGTTGGGCCAAACTGTGAAGTCCTTTGGCAGACAGTCTCCCCTCCGCCTCTTGTGAAAGGGTCACTGGTCATGGGTCCTACAAGCCCGCAGCCTGGGAGAGAGGACAGCCACCTTCATGGCAACCCCACTCTGCTCATTGTAACGCAGGGGCCTCCGCAGGAGACTGCTGGAATGCAGAACCCGGGTGAAATCACAATTTTTGTGAACATAAAAGAAAAAGAACTGATTTCACTGTGAAATGGCAGTGAACTAAGAGTTTTAGAACTAGAAACTCTTAAAAATGTTCCTGTAAGAAGACTGAAATATTTAATATCCCCACACACGTTATGTGATGCAGCCACATCCCATTCCCCCTGAATCCTCGCATGCCTTGACTCTCATGGTTTCCTTGGCCTGCTGATAATTAACCCAGGGAAGGCAGGTAGAGCGACGCCTTGGAGCAGGATACCCAGAGCTGAGAGCTCAGGATGGTGGTACCGTTGAACCAGGGAGCCCATTGGTGGCTAACCCTTCTGCTGCAGACCCTGGGTTCCTGTTTTCCCCATCAACTTCCAACAAATACACATTTTTCAAGCAAAGTTCGGTCAGGAGGAAAATTTCTGACTCGTTGTAGCCCACAGATATATTTTACAAAGACAGCATTTCTAATTGATGTTGCTGAGACTAGAAAGTAGCAAGTAAGCTATGCAGGAAGCATAAGGTGAGCTAAGGAGGGCCCTGCAGAAGACAAATGGATCTGTTTCATTTTTGGCAGACAATGAATATGCAATATAGTGTTCGCTGTGCTATAAACATTTTTATGATGTGAGTATGTAATGGGACTGGTACTCTCCAACTGTAAAAGAAAAATCAACATTGGTAGCAACATGAGCTTCCTTCCCCCCTTTAAAACGTATTTGTGATAAGTAAAATATATTATAAATGGTTGCAGTTGGGAATTTTGGTGTATTTTACTAATATGGTTATTAATGTAATTAATATAGTAATTATTAATATAGGTAAGTAGAAATACTAAATAAAAGAATAGAAAGAAAAAGTGCTTGAGCCTCCAATGTGTTTATTTGCTAAGTGAGGTATTGGGTTTTTTGAGCCTCTTAAGCAATCCATAGTTGGTGAAACTGAAATCGACGGAAAGCCAAAGTTGTGTGGTGAGGAGCAGGTGCCCTGATACTCCTATGAACAATCTAAACTGAATTGAAGTGAATAAACCATTTCTTTCAATTATTTTTAATCATACTTTCCTGTGCCTGTGTTATTCAAGTCCTTAACAGTGCTTATTGGACTTTCAGCAGTACTCAGTGTTGGAGTTGTAACATACTAAAACCTTTATTAGTTCTTTTGACAAATTTTGCACACAGAAAAATTATGTTATACACATGGAAATGAAATTTAATAAATGCCAGAGGTGCCTAGTTGATAAGGCAGAAATAAGTCATTCACATCCAATATCCCCCAGTCCACTTTGTATCACATCACAGGCTTTTGACTCCTTGAAGTTTCTTTTCTTAGGGCTACTTACCCTTTTTAGTGCTGTAGCCTAGAAATGAGTTAATGAAAGCAGTCTTCATGAAAGCCATATTACACAAACCACCTAGGTGTTCTGCTGTTAAATTCTCTATTTAAAGTCTTGAAAGGCTGCCTGTTAAGCTGATACCCTCACAACATGGTCATTATTCATATTTGACCTGTTCAATTAGGGCAGTTAATTCTGTTGACTGCAGAGCTGAGGTACAGTCACCCTGGGAGGGATTTGCAGCATTTTAGTGTTTATGTACATTTTCAGAGAGAGGGCACCAGTATTTCTTTGTTTTGAAGATGAATCATGGGGAGATTTCCAGGTTGCTCCCTGCCAAGGTATAAAGCATGTACAGCATGTCAGATAGTCCCTTACATGCTGTTACTGTAAAGGCAGTCAGATGGATAGTAAATATACAGAGAAAGGCAGACCTTCTAGGTCTGAATATATATTCTCTCCAACAGTCTTAACACTTTGCACCATTAATTGTCACCAGCCACATTTATACTATTTTCTTTACCGTTTATTTGACTGGTGTCTAGAAAATAACAACTTCCCAAGAGTTAATCTTTTATTGCTGTCTCCAAACACACAAAATTACTGAGCTAAATAGCAACTGGAATTCACGGTCACACCAAAATTGGTGCTATTCCAAATCCATGTCAGCTGGCACCAGAGATTTCCTCCCAGCACCTCCACAGTATTCCTCTAGCCTAAAGAGCGACATTATCTCTCTTGAATGCCGGCGCTGTGTTTGGTGTATGGGAGGAGATGATGAAGGAGGAGAGAAACATTGCTGCTGAAGGTCTGCAACTGAAAATAGACATGCTGAGGTGCCTTGGATAACACTGCTGCCTGGGCAGTAGGCCAAAAAAATTTGAACAAGTTCCGTTTTAATGAGGTGCTTGGAGTTCTCACCTTTCTGCTTATGATTTTGGGTCAGCTCCTTGTAACCACAGGTAGATGATTTTGTTGTTTACGTCAGGGTTGGTGCAATGCTAAGTGTGTTAAAACTCCATTTGTAGCTACTGCACCCCAAAATTCAAATAGCAACATGCATTCAGGGCCTGGGCAATATCCAGATGTGTGTAATTAAAAGGCAAGAAGGGCAGGTAGATGCCCAGCTGCACAGGGCAGCCAGTGTCTCATCTTCTCTCATTTCTTTGGAGATACTCCCATTAAAATACATAACAAAACCTTTTTCAGTGGCATCAGAGAAGGATTTTGTTTTCCATGTGATGAGAGAGAAATAATGTGTATTCCCATTTGCCTTTAAATGTGTATTCCCATTTGCCTGCCTGCTGTGGATGCCTTTTCCCTCTTGATGCGTTGAGCATCCTTTGCCCTGGTCTCACTGGAGATGCTTATACACTGCCCGGAGAGCCACCCCGGGGCAAATATTGTGCTCTCAATAAACAGTCAGGCACCAACTCAGCTCTTCTCCAAACTCGTAAGAGACATAGAATCATAGAATCATAGAACCATAGAATCATTTAGGTTGGAAAAGACCTTTAAGATGATAAGAGTCCAACCATTAACCTAGCACTGCCAAGCCCGGCACTAAACCATGGCCCTCAGCACCACAAGCTGAAACTCTAGCATGTGTTTTGGAGATGCTTTCCATGGATGGTCCTGGAAATATATGTGTGGCCAAGAGGTGAATGAGTTGTGCTCTCTGGTGCCTGCCCCTGCACTGCAGTTTAGACACAGTAAGGAGGGAACAAGGCTGCCTTGTGGAGGTGGAAGGAAGAACGGACAGAAATTCCCCAACCATTTTGATGGCAGCCTTCTTTCAGTGTTTCACTGTTCAGCATCTTCTCAATAAAACATGATAAATGGACCTGTCCCCACTAGAGCTGCGTAAGCGCAGTTCCTCCACCTCCTGGCAAACCAGCAGGCAGGATCTGGCAGCTGCCTCCTCTGCTGTCACTCACACCTACTGAAGCCTACCTTAGAGGGCAGGGGTTAAAGAGAGTACACAGCAAACCTTGAGGGAGTTACTAAAACTTTTACAAAACTTCGGGGTTGAAATTGGGTAATGCTGTTATCCACACAGCGTTAGAGGAGCAGCTCATGTCAGCAGAAGGGCATGTGAGCTAGCTCTTTCGCTGCAGCACTTCCTTGCAACAAAATAGAATTGAATCACATAAATTTACTGATTCGGTGTGCAACCCCTGTGAAACCAGAGCTGAGGGGAATGGTAGGACTTATTGACCTGCTGGGCAGCATTTTGTGCACCCTGTTAGTGGCAGCAGCTGAACTCCAGGGCACAGGCTGTAGGAAATGTTTCCAGGGCTGTAGGAAATGGTTTCAGGAGCATTCAATAATTTTCTAAACGTCCACTGAAAGGAGGCCCAGGCTGTTTTGCAGGCATAAGGCTCAGTTCATGACTGCACAAGGGCATTTGTAGCATCTGAGAGGATGGTTTCAGGGCCACAGGGGTGACGATGGTCAGAGTTAACCACTGAACAGACAGAATGCATCTTTTTAGACATCCTTCTCCAAGAAGAAACAGAAAAATGGCTGAAGAATCCAGTCAGATCAATTTTGCCATGTTGCTGTATATGGAGTATCTGTGTATGGCATGTAGCTGAACAGACCTTTGCCATCAACAACTCATATACTGTCATTCACAAGAAAAAACCCAGCGCTGTGGTGGACCTAAAGCTACACCCCTTGCACACTTAACGCTGTCAGTGATTGCCCTGGTGGCCAGGTCCTGCCCTTCCCTGCCAGACTCTGGCCAGTTCTTGTCGTTTTAAAACCCAGTTTATTCTTACATTGCTTTTCCCCTCTTTTTTCTGACACATAGCAGGAGGCTGTCAGTTCAGAGGCTGTTTGGTTGCAGGCCGTGTGCTGCAGAGGGAGAAGAGTGACACAGCAGGGAAACATTATTTTCTGCATTCTTTCCTTTTATTTCTCCAGACAGAATGTTTTTTGAAGCTGTTATGACAGTAAGCAAAAGTCTCTAGAGAAAATTGACGTTGTCGAGACAAATTAATTAAAAAAAAAAGATCGAGCAATTAAGTCTGACCACCTTATGCCAAAGTCTGAAGGGAGACATATATTGGGAAATTAAATTTGGAGCATCAGGACAGTCTCCCTGTTTGTGGTCTTGATTTCTTCAGGTTCATATTCTTTTCCAGATGGAAATTTTGTGGAAGATGAGGAGCTTTTTGGGGAAGAGAGAGAAGATGGAGAGTGGACTTGGAGGTACATCTCCCCTAACATCAGCTCTCCCAGGGTCAGGCATTGGGTGTGCGGCTCTGGCAGTCCCTGGAGAGGGACAGGGCCCTCCTGAGGTGACTCATTTCATCCTGGGACAGTTCCCAGAGTGCATGAGCACCCCTTGGCTCCTGCAGCACTGTAGACCATTGGATGAGACTGGAGACCTAAGTCTGAGATCGACAAAGTGAGGTGTGTGAGTCCTGGACTTAAAATTAACCTGCACAGACTGCTTAAGAGCATGCATGGAGACACAAAGAGAGAAGCTACTGCCCATGCACAGAAGATAATCTTCAGCCTGAAATATCAAATTATTAGGCAGTTGTGGCTTAGATGTTTGTAACAGGCTGTCAAAGATCTCCTCTCAGCACAGCTTAAGGACAGGTATTTTTAGCCCTGTTGGGGTGTGCAGTTGTGTATCAGGACAGCCTTCACGGGGGAGCACATAACTTCACACAAGGTGGGTCCAAGATTTCACCCCCAGCCCAGGAGGGCTCAGTAAGATAAGCTCCACAGCTTAAGGGCTGAGCGGCCTGGGAGTAGAGATGCAAGGAGCAGGCCAGAAGGTGGGAAGGCACAAGCCAAGCTATGGATGGCTCAGCTGCTCTTGTCAGCTGGACCATGCCTGGCTGGGCAGGTAAATTTTGAGTGAAAATCCTGAGAAACAGGGTTAGAGCAGCTTGAAGAACGCACCTCATCAGCACCTGACGATTTTCTTACTTCCAAAGGATTCTCCTTCAACTACACCTACATATAACCTGGTGGCAGTGAAAGGCTCCAAACCCCTGAATATGGGCGGGCTTCAAGCTTCCCTGCCACCCTGCCTAGTCCCTGGCTCCGGTGGCTTTCCTCTGGTTTGAATGCAGCTCCAAGAATACAACATAGGCTTATGTGTTGGTGAGAAAGACGGGAGGAGAGCGACAGGCAGAGGGAAGAGGGACTTATCCAGGAATGGAGAAAGTCATAGCTGTCATCCCTGTCATCTGCTGGCACCAGTCTGGGCTGATGGGAACAGGGCTCTCTTGGGTGATGGCTCTGCTACCTGCACCTCACTACCGACAGCTTTCGGGTCCCTCAGCTGGACAGCCTGGTGCTGCACGGCTGTACCTTCCGAGCAGGCATGGCTGCTCCTCTGCTACCATCACACACAGTGCAGCGTACCCTGAACAAGAGAGGACGTTGTGTGTCTGCTCGAGGTGGGTACCGAAACACTGAGATGTAGTGATCAGATCCCACTGAACAGTGGGCAGCGTCTTCCTCCATTTCAATATTTGCTCTGTGCCTGTCAAGAAAAGGAAGACTTTCATCATAATGAACAAACACTGCAAAAAGCCTTCTATTCTTTCTCCCAAAGTGTTTTCTTTTTCTGTGGAGCATCACAGAGATGCTCCTTCCTCCGGTGGTCCCTTTCCAGAAGGCTCATCAATTTGTCTTTTGTACTTAGTGATATTTCTGGCAAGTTTAGGATGGGAGTCACGTCTCAAGACAGGTTTGCTGGCATGGGAGATCTGGTATATTTTTGGAAGGACTGGAGAGAGGCTGAAATGCTTTCATCAATAATGTCTTTCACGTGAAGTAGCTTCCTGCTCCGCAGAGTTGTAGGCTTGAGTCAAGCAAAATCAGTTACTTGTTGTTTATCTGTTTTTATTTCCTCTGTGTGGTTTGCTGCAGTCTTTCTTTACCCAGATGGTCAAATAAATTGCTGTCACTAAACAGGAGTCCCTGAACAGTGATTCCTAAATTCTTCCTGTTCTTTAACTGCTTAATAAGAAAATATTTTACTTTCTTTGTATTCTGCACATTTGCCAGAGTTGTTTTTCAGTTTCTCCCCTGGAACCCAGAGGATCTGTAGGTAGTTTTGTTTGTTTCGCCAGCCCTCAAGCTGCGTGATCAGACTGCTCAGAAAGCTCTGCATCGTCTTTATTTAAAAACTGTTACGGACTTTCATCTATAGTTGTTTACTGAGATGCCCTTTGAGGATCCAGCCATATCAGTGGAGATACCTCCATAAGGTCCTGGGCTGATCAGCCACAAAATATTTGGGTTGTCATTGTATACTCTTATGTTTTTTCATTTTGTTAATAGCAGTTTATATCTAGCTTTATATCTTCCAGGAGTTTTCTTGTGCTGTGCTGGGTCACGTTAGGAGTTGACATTGGCGTATCTTCGGTGTGGGAAAACAAATCTTATTGACATAGATACAAAACTCTCCTTGCCCAGGCTTGGCCATCAGGGGGGGCAGAAGGCAGTGCCCAGGGCCAGCGCGGGCTGTGGGGGGCAGTGAGAGAGCCCCAGCTAGGGAAGAGCCAGTCACCGATTTAAGTGTGGTGCTCAGACTTCACCTTGGTTTGAGCATTTCTATGCAGCAGAGGGAGAGTAGGAGTTTGGCCCTGGGAGAAAGCCAAGATACTGAGGCAGATTCTTGAAGGTGCCAGCCAGGATTTCTGCACAAGGAAACTGCTACGATGGGGCTTATTTTAGTGGTGTGAATGAACCGGAGCTCTGCTCTTTTTTCAACAGACTGTATTTCCCAATTCATATAATGAGTTTTTCCTCCTAAGAGAAAGGAGCAGGGCCATGTCAGTTCTCTGGCCATTCTGGCATGTTAAAATGACATTTCTGTGAATGAAATTTCCTGAAATAATTTGCAGATTTTTAATTATAACATAATAATTAAAACTTTTGTAAGAAGCTCAGTTTAAGCATTTCAGAAAATGTATTAAAAATATCAATGCTGGTGAATCTTAAATGCTGCAGAATAATAAAAACTTTTAAACTTTCTTTTCTTTGTGTGAAATGAATTTCCCTGTTCTTTGGCCAGTGCCAAAACCATGTGACCTGGGAGCATGGCACAAATCCCACCTGTTTCCCTGCTGTGCCAAGGTGTGCACATCCAGGGGTTTCCAAAAGTTTTCCAAACTTCCTCTTTGTGCTGGTGAGAAGAGAAAATTCGATGAGTGGGGTGGGCTGGGGCTGGGAGTGGGGGTCTGGCTGCTGGGGCTCAGCCCAGAGGGGAAGGGTCCCACAGCTGGAGGGCTTCTCAGAGCAGCTCTGGGGCAGGGGCTTGCCAAGGCAAGGCTGTGGGTCCTTCACCCTGAGCACACACTCCTCTCAGAGGGGTTGGCTGCTTTAATGTTGGGTCTCAATCAAAACCTGCTAATGAGCTGTGAACATTGATCCCATTTCTGCCTCTGAGAAAGACACAGCTGCCAAGTTACTTGTTCATGGGAAACAGAAAGATAACGATCTGGAGAAGTTTTAGTCTAAAGTTTCAAAACTGTGGCTTAATGATCAGCTTACCTGAGCACAGGAATATTAATTAACTGGGTATATGTTCTCCACGCAAATATATGGGGCCATGCCTAAGGCCCATGATCATTTCCAAAGTTACGAGATTACATGTCAAACTAATGAAAAAATCTCTATGGGGTTAGGTGATATTCAGCTAGAGCAGAGGCTGGATTTGGGAGATGGCAAAGTCAGGGTCTGAGGACAGGGCGAGGTTTTTGGTGAACACCATCTGTCATGGAACCTGTCTGACGTGCAGCAAAGAGCATGTTGGATGCTCATGGTCCTGAAGGAATCGTTTCAGTCACCTTCTCTTTCCAGCTGTCCTGCAGGGTTGCTGCAAAACTGATTTATGCATCTTTGGAAAATATATAAGGGCTTATTATTGCTATTAATTTATATTATTCCCTTAAACATTTTTCTGAGTTGATGTAGGAGTGTTAAGTGCACTCTTGCAAAAGAAAAAGAGGAGATTCCTTCCCTGAAGAGCTTTCAGCACAGAAGGCAGACTGTGATTAACAGTGCAGAGAAAAAAAAAAAACCCTTCACAGAGAAGGAAGAGGAGGGCTGTGTTAGGAAACTGCCAGCTGAAAGGCATGCAGGAAGGTGGGCTGGTTTGCAGTAGCCCTGAATGACAGGTGTGGTACACTGTCCCGCTTGTGCCCCTTCTCCTCTGGGTCTGGGTTGGAACAGGAAGGTGGCAACCCGGCGTATCCAGCAAACCCTGCAGTTTTAGGCATATGAGGCTTAGTAACTGCTGCACATATGAAATGGCGATGGCAATGAAAAGAGCATCGCTCCCAGCATTGCCTTCCTCCCGTCTGTGGGAGGCGATCATTGGAGGGAAGCTGTTGGCTCACACCTCTTCCAGCAGTGGTCTCACAGACACAGATGTTTCCCACACGCCATCCTCTGCACCCAGCATCGCTTTGTGTCCCTAGTGCCACCTCACAGTTGTTTTCTGCTCTGGTACATGATGCCCTCATGTTGGAGACTAAATAAATAACTCTTCAGGTAATCAGTCTGTAAGCATCTCAATACACTCGGTGTTTTCTAGTCCTATCCTTGAGGCCTGTCTATTTGAAGGCATGAATACAGAAGCCTTAACCGTATGAAATTCACTCGTGACCTGTGGTGTCTCTTGCAGGAGTGAGATCACCAGTGGCCTGAAGGGCAGCTCTTTCTACGAGCTCCTGCTCTCCAGCAGAGCCTTCTCTACCACTTGGATGTGGCATCCCTATGGTGCTGTAAACAGTCTGCCTCATCCCCTCCTCTGTAAGGATCACACATGATACAGCGTAAGATTGGCTCCAGGGCTTGGGAAGCCTTGCTGGCTTCTTTCCTGCACCTGGTTCATACACACACAGACCATTTTCCACTAGTTTGGCTATTCTCACCAACGACCATAAGGCAATTCTTGTGTAAATGCCACCTTTCTACGTAAGGATGTGATTGCCCTCGTAACAGCAAGAGACAGCAAAGCCATCTCAAGAAGCAACCAACCTGGTGGCAAACACTAACAGGGAGGGGGAAAAACTCCACCACCTTAAACCAAAACCCAGGATTCCTCAAAGCCTAGTCATCCCTTCCTCAGAGACAGCAACAGCTCAGAACAACCCATTAGATAAATAGGACACTGATATAGATTTGCTCAGAAATGAAGCTCATCCGTGAAAAAAGGGGGAGCTTAGACAAAGGGGGGAGCTTAGACAAAGGGAAGACAGATCTGGTCTGCACAATTCCACCCGCAGCAGCACTCCCCCAGGAGCTGTGCAGTAACATCTTTCACTCCACCTGCAGCCTTTAGCACGGGGGTTAATGCACTATCCTGCTGTGAGCTCTAGCAAAGCTCTAATAAAGTCTTCCACCCTCCCATCCCCTGAACAAGTGATTTTTGTCCACCCTTCCCCCTCGTTTTCCTCCATCAGAGCATGGCCAGGTCAGGGGTGGGAGCACAAAAGACCCTGTGTCAGGGACTGGCACCACTGCTGCTGGCCGTGCTGGGCTACCAGGGCTCAGGGTCATGCTGAGAGCCCCTCACCTCTGACAGACCCCGGCGGTGTCCACTTTGCAGTGCAGGTGCCACCTGCGTTTGGTATCCAGCATTAACTGAGACACCTCCTTGGTGCTTAAATAATAATGATGGATTTCTGCTCTGGAGTGATAGCTTGTGTTGTGTGGCTGGGTTAATGTATGTCAGCTGTCATCGTCCTTGTCAGCCGCTGCTGTCAGTGAGCGGCAGATAAGTAAATCTGTGATGATGCATATCCCGGAGAACGCAGGGATTAAATATTTCATCACTTCAGACACTGAAACATCTCCTCATTTGGAGTCCTTTTCTAGCGGTCACGTCCTCTCAGATCACCCTAGCCCTGGGGAAGAGCAAAACCTGCCTGGGTTTCTGAGACCACAGGGCAGGGGATCGCTGGCAGCAAAGTCCCTGCAGCTGGGGCGAGCCAAGCTGCTGCTTCAGTCCCGCGAATTTAAAAATAAGCAGAAACTCAAGGAAAAAGAAAAATCTCCTTTTTTTTTCTGACATGCTTGACAGGGCAGTTGTGCAGAGCTGCAGCACTTAGTATTTACCTTGCTGCCCCTCCACTGCTGACCAGAGATGGGTGGCCTAGCACCCACCTTGGACCATGGCTGAGCACCCGGTGCCATGGACGAAGCACCTGTGGCAGCGTGGTGGTTCACTCCATGTGGACAACACTATGGAAAGCATCAGCCGTGGTTGTAGTTGTAGTTAGGTAAATGTAGCTGTTTCATGGTGTTCCCAAAGCGATGGGTCACCGAACGCTGGAGATGAGCTTGGTGGTAATTCCTACCATTCTCAAAACCCATAGCTAGCAAAGTCTCAGATTATTCATTACTTGGAGATGGAAAAAAATGCTGTCATTCAGATTTCTTCAATCTCCTGGGCTTTCCTGTCATTGCCCATAGGAACTTTATATTGAAGAGATTTGCAGTGCAAAATACCGATTTGTTGAGACTGAAGTGTTCTCAGGCTCTTCTTGTTTTTATCACATCAAAGGAGCTATTCTAGGGGGATGTGGAAAATGAAAGAAAATGCTCTGATAAACAAGGTCTTGGCTACTTTGGAAACTGGCTCTTTTCCATGAGCTACCTACAGAACCAAATAAAAACGAAAATGTCTCCTATTTTGTTTCACACCAGAAGAGAGAGAAGACCCATCCTGTCAACACTGCTCATGAAATGAAGTCCTTGTTTTCCAGAAAGCCTTAATGAGCCACTAACTTTTGCAAACCAGGGAGACGTACAAACACAAGCTTCTGAAAAGTCTGATTTCTTTCTTACTTACCTCACATTTCCTGAGGGGTTTTCTTTGCAATTATGAAGAACAGAAGAGGTTTGTTTTTTTATTTGAAAGCTGAGATTCAAGAGCAGCATGTGATTCACAGAATCACAGAATCACAGAATGGTTAGGGTTGGAAGGGACCTCTGGAGATCATCTAGTCCAACCCTCCTGCCAGAGCAGGGTCACCTACAGCAGGTTGCACAGGACAGCGTCCAGGCGGGATTCAGAGTTGGAACTTGTAAAAAACAAATAGCATGAGCAGTTGTGACATTTCCAAACCTATAGGTAACTGCATCTTCATCCTTTCCTTTTCTTTATATAATCTAATCTCTTTCCTTTGCTGTGCTTTTTATCTGGACAACAGATAGACAGTATCTTCCATATGGGTATGTTCTTATATAGGTCTGTGGTCCCACTGACTGGTATCTGAGGGCTCAGTAGCTGGGCCCTGGCAGAAGACAAGTGTTGAGCCTTTGCAGGTGGATTGTTCTGCCTCCCTATTATGTAAGGTGCCAAAATCAGTATTCATCTGCGCATTGCTAAGTAGCAGCATTTCTGCTTTTTTTTTTTTTTTCTTTTTCACGCAGGGAAAGCATAGTTTGTGCTGTCTTCTTGTATAAAAATAGCAAATTTTATGAGATGCATTTCCCTCAGGCCCTCATGGAATAGAATTTGTTCTGTAATAAGAGACCAATGTATTTTAATTGCTTGTTGTAGACTATTACCTGTTAAATTTGTCTGAAAGTGTGACATCAGCAAAAAAACTTCTTTTTTGTTTTGCTTCCTTCTACTTTAGAGCTGTCAAATAGTTTCAACATCTAAGGATAAAACATGACAGATGACTCAAATATGTGACAGGTCATAAAATATCGAATCTTCATGTTACCTGCCAATGAAACATGCCACGGTGGGAAAATCTTCTTTAACTGGGATTCCTGATTTCTGATTGTTATAGCCCCAGTTTAGGTTGCATTCTAGAATTATGAGGTAATGGGTTTGGTCTCAGGAAATGCTAAAGCCTGTAAATGAGAAATCAGGTTTACTTATATGATAATGAGAAACACTGTGGACCTATAGAGGACTTCCTATTGGGATTTCTTTTTCAAGATAAGAACCTTTTTTTGATGATATATGAAATAAATAAATCCTATTTACTAGATTATTTTTCAGGATTTTGGCATTTCCCTAGTTAAGGTTATAATTTGTAGCCTTTTTAGGTCATTTTGAACTAGCAAAGACTTTCTTGTCTGGTCCTCCATGAAAACTGGGTCCTTTTAGCTGAATGAAGGCAGCATTTGTTGGCTAGAGCTCAGTGTGTAGGATCTTTTGGCAGCAAGAAGGAGATGCTGCCCTACTTGAACCTACCTTTCAAGCAAAATGCTGGAAAATAATGTTCAAAATTAGATTTGTAATCTCTGTTGAGCAGGGGTTGTGTCTCATACAAGTTTAGGGGTCAGAAAAAAACGCAGTGCTTCTGCAGTGAAACCGTGGCAGCTGCCAGTCTCCTGACTTGAGTCTGTACCAGCAGACTTGTGTCACATCTTCACTTCTAAAGCACTTCTCTCTCTGTGACTGAAAACGTCTCACAGGAAAGTTAACATCGTCCCTCCTAAAAGAAACCCTTTCTAGTGTGGTGAGCTCCCTCTCTAACCGTGTAACTGTGCTTTCAATGCAAAATTATCCAGGACCAGGAGAGTTCCAGTGCAATGACCCACTGAAAACTGGCAGACATCAGCCCTGAGAGTCTTGGACTCTGCCATGGTCTCTGCTGCTTTTAAGGGGGAGATCCCTGCTCTCCACAACCCCCATGCCTGGGATACTCACTGGCCCACAGGTCAATATGAATGGTGCAGAGGAGAAGATGTGCTTTAGGCTATTTTCTTGGAAGCTGAAGGACATACCCTCTCTGTGGCTTGGGAGGGATGAGCAAGCTCTTCCATGATGCACCTTGAAACTATTCCCAGGGCAGATCCAGCCCCAGGAGTGCCGAGAACTTTGGGACAACACCTGCAAGCAAAAGTACTGTCTTTTGTCTGAGGGAGCGGAGTGACAACATAAGCAGGGCTAACAGCAGGAGCCAAGTGTAGCTTTGCAGCTGGGTTGCTCCCAGCCATCATTTGCCACACGTAGGAGATTTTGACAGTGCAGCTAGACCTTGTGAGTATGTCCCTCTGGTTTTAGGGCATCCTTGTGTAAACAAATTACCATGAGAACTGGCACTTTCACAATACTTCACCCAGGAATTAAAACAAGGTGAGGAGACCAGCCCTTGTATCACAGCAGCCCCATCAGTGCTGGAGGAAATGAAAAAAACTCTATTGAAAGTATAGAACAAGTGTTTGATAAACACTGGCTGATGTAGCACCTGTGTGCTTGGAAGGTTATTGGTTTTCCACTGTGTAAGTCAGTCTACTAAAAGACTTGAACCCTCCGTGCAAGTCTTGTTTCTGGTATTCACCATTGGGGCTACAATCTGAAAAGCATTCTCACAGCATTTAGGAAAATGCTATTTAGATAAACTGCTAAGAATATAAATGTAAAACTTGTTGGAAAGACATACTCTTAGTGGTGACCAGTGGTTCATAGTGGTCCAGCTGAAGGACTGCATTTATTAGACTTTCACGGGAATCTGTCTTAGGTCTGATATTGTTAAAATATTTTAATTAACCACTTGGATAACAGAATAGAGGATCTCCTCTTCCATTTGTAGGAGAGTTATCCAGGCAGGGCTTCAAGTGTGTTGTGGGACAGAAATAGTATTCAACACTTATAATGAATTAGAGAAGTGGCCTGAAAAAACAGGACATGATTCATTAGCAATATGTGCATGGACAGAAGAAGGGATTGTAGAAAATATAAGTTAGGGACCAATTGACCACCAGAGTCCATGGGTTTCTTCTGTTTTGCAAAATGGCAAATGTCCTACCAAGACGCGCAAGCAGGAAAATTTATTTGCAAGATGTACAAAGTGACTCTACCAGCCTGCTCAGCAAGGCCTCAGATGCATGGTTGGCTTTTTGGCACTAGGCTATAAGAAGGAAGTGCACCTACTGGGTGAAGACAAGAGCAGAGCCACAAGAGTGGTTAGAAGCCTTGGAAATCTTACTGTAAGAGAAAACATGGGCAATTGAGATGTTTAGTCTAGAGGAAAGGAGACTTACCGGACATAACACTCTTAAGTATGAAAAAAGCTGCTGCAAAAGGGAAGAGAATAAATCATTCTCTCTGGGGATGTGACAAGTAATGGACTTAAAGTGCAGCCAGGAAAATTTCACTTAGGCTTTAGGAAAAGCATGTCTAGGATAAAGCCCATTGGCCAGCAGAGTAGTTACTGAGAGAGGAGGAGTGGGATCTGGCGATGCTGAGGGTCTCATGGTGGTCTCCTCACCTAAGTGTCCGCACTCCCTGCAGCCTCGCATGGCTGAATGCACATAAACCCCCCATATTGCATTCACAGACGCCCATCAGGGAGAGAGGAAAAGAAAAAGGTGCTGTCTCTATCTTACAACTCTTCCCCCCATAGGAGGTATGACAGCCCCCTGGGGATGATGGACCACAGAGGCTATTTGTAAGTCAGGGCTCAGGTGACAAGTGATGACTTGCTGTTTGCAATTTCCCCAGTCGGAGGGACTAAATTCCATAGGGATATCATGCTTTTTCCCCAGATGACTTACACAGAGGGCATTTCCACTGATCAGGGAAAGAAAGATTCCCCAGCCCTTATTTCTGTGCCAACTGTACTGTCTATTTTTAACAGCAAGCTGCCATTAGCATTTGTTTGCTAAAAATAAACATATTTCAAATGCAATTCATTACATAGTGCATTAGGGTAAAGGCAATTTATGCTTCAGTCAAGAAGAAATATTTTTAAGAGATAAATTGGTTCATGCAAATATTCATGGCTTGCACACAGTGCACGTGGTACTGGCAGAGATGATGCTCTGATTTCAGTCGATTGATGATGATCGTAAAGTCATAGAATCTTAGAATGGTTAGAGTTGGAAGGCAACTTAAAGATCATCTGGTTCTAATTCCCCTGCCATGGGCACGGACACCTCCCACTAGACCAGGCTGATCAAAGCCCCATCCAACCTGGCCCTGAACACCTCCAGGGATGGGGCATCCACAATTTCTCTGGGCAACCTGCTCCAGTGTCTCACTGCCCTCATAGTAAAGAATTTCTTCCTAATATCTAATGCAAATATACTCTCTTTCAGTTTAAAACCATTACCCCTTGTCCTGTCAGAACAATCCCTGATAAAGAGTCCCTCCCCATCTTTCCTGTAGGCCCCCTTTAGGCACTGGAAGGCAACTGTAAGGTCTCCCTGGAGCCTTCTCTTCTCCAGGCTGAACAACCCCAACTCTTTCAGCCTGTCTTCATAGGAGAGGTGCTCCAGCCCTCTGATCATCTTTGTGGCTCTCCTCTGGACTTGATCCAACAGGTCCGTGTCCTTCTTATGTTGGTGGCCCCAGAGCCGGCTGCAGTAGTCCAGGTGAGGTCTCATGAGATCACAAAATTCAGGAAGCTGTTGAGGAGCTCGGTGCAGCCTCCTATTTTAATTTAATTAAAAACACGACCACAATTATGTAAGAGAAAAATAAAAAAGAGATGGGGGGATGTGAAAAACAGTTCTCCCTTATAGCTGCAGCATAGCAGAATTGTAATAAATGGGCAGACACGGTTTTTGGAGAGGGTGTATTTTTTATTATATTGACCATAACGGCTTCCTAAAACCTAAACATCACTGCTTCTTTCCCGCAGAACAGGGGAAAATTACAAGGGCATAATTTTGAATCAGAAAATGCCAGGGCATAAGGATTTTGAAGTGGATTTAGATGAGCTGCTGAGTCAGGAGCTGAACGATGATCTCTGGTGAACCTGTCCTTCATGAATTGCCTAGTCTCCTTTTGATTTTTTAAAATATAATTCTAGCTTGCAAAATGTTTTGTGGAAATAAAGCATTTCAAGTAAAACGTGCTAGTTTTGATGGCACTTCTAGCAGGAGAATTTCTAGGGCATATAGGGAATTATTGGTCTGAACCAAGGTTCACAATGAACCTGAGCCTCACATACCTCTCGTGAGTGCCCCTCTCTCCTTCCCGTTATAGTTCAGAACAAAAATAGCATACCGTAAATAAATAACAAGCCGTAAAAAGAGAAAATCGACACAGAGTCTTCAGGATATTTGGGGGCAAAGCACAGCTTTCATTTCCAGCCAGTGCTAATGAGCAGCATGCAGCAGGTCCCACAGAATCGGGATAGTCTGATTTTACCCACTAGAGGGGAGTGCTGTACCTATAGTTACCAGCTCACTCGCAGCAATACTGGTAATTTCAAAATAAGTGGCAGTGTTAGGAAAATTAATTAATGTTACTTGTAATTTAATTCAAACCAATGTAAAATTGGAACATCCAATTCCTTCATCCATTCATTGGAACATGAATTTATCAGACTTTGTTTAAAAAAAAGATTAAAATCTACTAGTTTGTCTGAAAAATGTGGTGGTTTTTTGGATACTGTTTTGCATTGCACAGATGAAATACTTTAAATGAAAACAGTTTGTGTAACCTCAGCAATTGTATCTATAAAATGCTACTGATGATTCACAGTCATTTGTGTTAAATTTGCAAAAGCCAACACCTTGCTGTCCCCAGTTTGGTGACGGGAGCCTTATCTAACCACAAACAACTGAAACAAAATGCAAAGAGGGAGGTAAGAGCCCAGGTGTGCTTCCCACCTCAGATATACTGCTGGGGGGATGCCACAGCTGGTGGACAAAGGTTCTGAACATGGGAGGAAAGAAATCTCTGACTTCTCACAGCCTCTTAACTGTACAGTTTTGGCACTTTAGCAGTTCCTAGGTGCCTGTTTCACCAGAAATATCCACCAAAGTAGCATGAGTTAAAGCATGTCTGCAGTTATTGAGGTTTTAGATTCCAGGGATGGGGAATGTGTCACCACTGGAGCCCACCAGCAAGGGAGGTGGTTTTGGGATCGGTGGTCCAAGACTTGGGTTCAGAGCTGGCTGCTCCTGCCACTAGGCTTTATTTTAAAGAGCTTTATTTGCATCAGCTCTTCCTGACTGACTAAGACAGCATCAGTGGGAGATGCCTCTCTCCCACTGCGATGCAGCTGTAGGTGGGGTGTGCTGCAGAACCTCCCTAGCCGCAGTGGAGATCCCATGGGGCACGTTTGCACCCCTGCTCACCACTCCATCTCTCTGGCGACTCCAACCCATTGTTTCTCACCAGCCTTTTACTGCAAATCCTGAAACCAAATTTTCTATTTTCCATCTGCCAGTTCCCTGCTGTTTCCTTGTCTCAGTGTCACAGACTCAGAAAACTGTGGAGGTCAGCAGGGACTTCTGGGGTACATTGTCCTACCCCACTGCTCAGAGGAGGGTCAGCTACAGCAGGCTGCTCAGGGCCACGTCCTGTCAGGTTTCCAGTGTCTCCAAGGATGGAGACTCCATCACCTCTCTGGGAAGCCTGCTCCAGTGCTTGACCATGCTTACCATAAAAAAGTTTTAAATGTTTAAATGGAATTTCCTGCATGTCAGTTTGTGCCTGTTCTGTCTTATGCTTGTCCCTGGGCACCACCAAGAAAAGTCTCATTCTGTCTTCTTTACTCCTTTACCTCAGGTCCTCATATACACTGATGAGGTCCCCTTGAGCGTTCTCTATTTGAGGTTATGCCATCCCAGTTCTCTCAGCCTTTCCTCATAGGAGAGATGCTCCAGCCCCTTCTTCATCTTAGTGGCCCTTCATCGGACTCTCTCCAGTATGTCCACATTTCTCTTGCACTGAGGAGCCCATCACAGGGCACAGCACTCCAGGTGTGGCCTCACCAGCGCTGAGCAGAGGATCCTGTGAACCTGCTTTGCCACAAGGACACATTGCTGGCTCATGGTCAGCTTGGTGTCCACTACGACCCCAAGTCCTTTCCTAACAAGCTGCTTTCCAGCTGTGTGGCCGCCAGCATATACTGGTGCATGGGATTGCTCCTCCCCAGGTGCAGGACTTGGTGTTTCCTTGTGTTGAACTTCACGAGGTTCCTGTTCACCCATTTCTCCAGCCTGTTGAGGTCCCTCTGGATAGCAGCGCAACCTTCTGGTGCATCAACAACTTTTCTCATTTCTTTATCTGCCCCATCATCCAGCTGGATTTCATGCCACTGATCACAGCCCTTTAAGCCTGGCAGTTCATCCAGTTTTCAATCCACCTCACTGTCTACTTATCTAGCCCACACTTCCTCAGCTCGTCTGTGAAGTTTTTATGGCAAACACTGTCAAAAGCCCTGCTAAAGTCAAGGTAAATAATATCTACCGCTTTCCCATTGACCACTGAGGCAGTCACGTCACCATACCAGGTTTTCAGGTTTGTCAGGCATGATTTCCCCTTTGTGAACCCATGCTCCTACTGCCAATCACCTTCTTGTCCTTTGTGTTTGAAAATGGTTTCCAGTATTATTTGCTCCATCACCTCCCCAGGGACTGAGGTAACCCTGCCATGTCTATTGCTCCCCACATGCTCCCTCTTGGAGATAGGTGTGACACGGAATATCTTGTCTGTGGTATGCCCAAACTGATTGAAAATTTTTAATGACTTTTTTTATTCAGTCACTGAATAGAAAAATGATTTCCATGGTCGTCATCTTATTGGAATGGTAATCTTTTCAGGTGCCCTCCCAAGCAAGGGTTTTCCTTAACCGCTCCCTCCGTTCCAACTCTTCTTTTCCCACTGTCCTCTCTTCAGGGAGTGTGACCAGGACACCAGCCCAAAGCAGGTGAATCACTGGGGTGTCTCCTCACACGCTGGGCTGACTCCAGAGGATGGAACCTCTGCCACAAGCATGTTCAGCCACCACAAGGAGGGAATGCAGCGGGAGCTGAGTGGCTCAGGGGATGGAGTGGGAAGTATGAAGATCTTTTAAAGCTGTCTTTTCTTCACCCCCCTCCTTTCCCAATTGATTCTTGATCCTGAAGAAACTCCTGTGGGCCCAACTGAACTGCAGGGAGCTGCTGTCAGAAGTCTCTCCTTTCTCCCTGTCCCCCTTTATTTTCTTTGCCCCCTCTGCAGGTGACAGGCACTTTTCTCGCATTATTAAGGTTTTTTCTTCCTATACCCATCACAAGTTTCAATCATCTCCTCTGTCCTCCTCTGCTTTTCATTCTCTTCTTTTTTATTCCAAGAAGACAAAAGGAGGGAGCACTGGCATCCCAATTATTTATATGTAAATATTTTCTCTACTTTTGTCCTGATTTAGCAAAATTTGGAGTTCTGCAGGAGCAGTCAACAGAGTCCCTTCTATTCCCATCAGGCATCCTCGCAGCTTCATTCCTGGCTAGCAAAGCAGTTTACAAGACCGATGGAAAACTGACATTCTTTTATCCCTGCTGTAAAACTTGTTTCATAATTATGTGCCCTATTCTAAAATGTATATGCAGCCTTAATCCTCCTAATATGTAGGGTTTAATATGTATAAAAAGCCTGCTATGTACATCATCTCAGCACAGAATTTCAATTGCTAGAAAGGCTGAGACTGAATTAAAAAGGAAGCACTGTGCATGGCAATGAGCTCATTTTGACAGGCCGAATTAATTTTAAATAATAAGGAAGTAATTTCCATCTCACTAAATGCCTGCATTTTTCTGCAAAAATAAAACACTATAGTCAGAAAGATACTCTTGAGAAATGTCTCTCATAGAGATAAGTAAACCAGATAGCAATTAAAAAAGTAAATAAGTCATAATTACAATAGTAAAAGGTAGTATTAAGTATTAATGCACTTCAAGCCCTGCTGCTTTGATTGAGTTCTGCTTTATCTCATTAGCTTTATATCAGAAAAATATCATCATCTGAAGATACATAGATTTAAGCACAGACAAATACCTCCAGTAGTTAGATATGGCTGTTGTAAGGATGCAGTCACATTTTCCTGATGCAAAAGAAAAGATCATGAGAAAAAAAGGCATAGGAAGATGTAGAGAAGAGATCCCTACACCACCACCATCACTGTCCCCCACCGTCCCAAGATTTAGAGGATTGAAAATGAAATGTTCTCTGGATGGTCACGTGGGGGATATGGCTTTTTTCTGTTGAAGCATGACCAGAAGAAGCAATGGTGCTTCCTGTGAGAATCAAGACATTATAATATTCATCAGGAACAGAAAGGGTGATGTTCAGTGCTCTGCTCTAGAAGGGAGGATTCATTCAGACCAGCCGGGAGTGTTTTCCCATCACCAGTCTGGGAACGCAACAGGGCATACGGCACTGTAGTGATGAAGGTTTGCACCAGAGTCTCTGGTAGACCCTGCTCGATCCATGACCAGCGCTCCATGCCCTGGGGAGGGCTGTAACAAGTAGACATGCTCCAAATCTCTACTTGAATACTGAATTACTTTCTGCACAGCATCAGCAGGGGGATCTATGTCATGGGTGTCTGTGTTTGTGTGCATTCTCCTCTTCTCTAGCATGGCTGGGGTGTAGGGCGCCCTCCTGGGATCTGGACAGAAAACCCCCTTTTTTATCCAACAGTGTGGTGGTTTGCACATCCACCCAGGAGCTGGGAGATCCTGGTTCAGCTCTAATCCTTGCAGTAACTGCTTGACTGCAAATTCTTCTCTAAAATGCAGCTTTCTTTGTCCTATAAGTGAAACTGGGAGAAAGGGAATAAAAAAGCAAGATCAAGGATGACATTGTAGCCTGGTGATGGGGGCACTAAGCTGTTGAAAAGGTGATCTGACTTCCACTTTCTGCTCCCATTAATATTTAATAGTCATTAAATTAAAAGTCAGGGATGTGTAGGATTAACTGCAGGTCAGCATCCTCATACTTATATCTGAATGAATGAGATAGTGTTAGTATGGATGGAAATAAGCTATTAGCAATGAGCATGGCCAGCATGTCAGTAACAGGCATAAATTTAAATGATTTAAACACTGTCCCTGAGAAACCAAAACAATGAAATGGCTGCTCCAGTACAGAGACCCACACAAATCCTGCACCAGTGCGGAAACCTCCTCCAGCGCAGACGCTCACTGAGATCCAAAACTGTTTGGCAAAAATCAGCCCTTTCTCTCTGTGGATTTGCTCAAGGAACTTGCGAGAGACTGATACTGCTGATCACTGAGAAAACAGCCATAAACAGCTTTTCATGCACTCAAAAGCAGTGATCACAAAACTGCAACCTTTGAAGGATGCTGTAACCGAGCCACCTGCATTGTCAGGAGAGGAGGCGAATGCCTCGCGCAGGAGGATGCAGGGCTCCCACCGCACCAAGCCATCAGGCTCACTCAGTTTTAGTGTGCAGAGTTTGAGTGGCTGATGGCCAGAGCTGCAGGAGTGTCCTCCTGCTCCCCTCCAGCCCGGCCCTGCCGCCGAGGCACTGAAGAGCCACAGCCTGACTTCTCCTCCACTGCGATTCCTATTTCGGGTGCAACTTGGGAACGTCACTGATTGCAGCAATTAGTGCAAGATTTCCTTGTCCTTTCCATGCTCGTTAAAATGAAAAGCAGTCTAATCCTGAGCAACCTTTCCACATCTGGAGGAACCACATGTGAAGACTCTGATGGGCAGCTTGTCCTCTCATCCCTCAGCAGAGAGAGGTGGGCTTGTTTGCCATCCTCCCTTGCACAGGGAGGGCTTCCCACCAGCCGTGTGGTTTCCCTGTGCTGATGAGAGAGGAGGAGGGTGGTCCTCCATGGAGGGATGCCTGCTGGATTTGACCAGACAGCTCAGATTTCAAGCAGCTTCTTTTCCCACAGTTGCTAAGAAACCAAAACAGTCATCTCAGCTGCTGAAACAACTGTTTAGTACATTTTTGCCTCCATTTGTCTCATTCTGAGTAACAACAGCTTTAAGCCTCTCAGGGCTTTCCCTGTGTTCCTCGTGGTGAAGAGCTGGGCAAGCACAATGCTGAGGATGAGAGTTTGTCCTTGGCAGCTTTTTCAGGATCCAATTGCACAGGTGGTTTCCATATGTGGTCATCAGGAAGTTCCCTACATTAAACTATCCACAGGAGTCTCAGAGATGCTTATTTACAGGTGTTATTCAAGAGCTCTTTCAGCTGCCCCTTCCAGCCACAGTCAGCACATCACCTCAGTTGCCGGTAGCTCCAGAAGTGACTCTGATGAAACCTGTTGTCCAGCTGCTGCCTTACATCACTGTTTCAAATGACAGTCCACCATTTATCCCTTTGCAGGCCTGGCTCTGGCTAGGATCTGACCCACAGCTGTCTGCAGGGTGCCTGGGCGTAGGGACAGTGCCGATTGCCTGAAGGATTTTGGCATTCATTGCTGGAGCGCCATCAGGGAAGAGACCATATGGGCATCCCTATGGCTGAGAGCCATGCAGCCAGGGAACCAGCGAGGAACAAAACCCCACATGAGGTTACACCTGCTGGGAACATCACCCAGGAGAAAATTCCCACCCACATTTAGCTGCAATAAGAGAAATGAATGAGAAAATGGACATGGGCAAAGGGCAAGGAGCTGATCCCTGGTGAAAGCAGAGGTAGGTTTCCAGATCCACTTTTGTAGCAGCAGCACAAGGCATTTGCCTCTGGTTGAATGGGACTGAAAGGCTGACAAAAAGCCTCGGGGGATAACCTTCCTTGCATAAATGACTCTGGGAACCTTGCTTCTTTATTTCTCTGTCATGTAAGGATTTTTCAAAGTTCAGCTGCATGTACACAATTAATAACAAGTCCAACTCAGCAGAGACTTGTAGTGTCTTGGAAATGTCATCTATCAAGATACACAAATGAAGCTAAAACAACCTCAAAATATTAACTAGTCCGTGTGTTTGCTAACAGTGCTGTGCTGACCGTGAGGGCTGGATTGCCGTTCCCAGCACAACGCCTGTAAATTCTGCCGGTTCCCCCGCGGGCTCGGGTTGTTTTTATTAAGTGGTTACGTGTTGTGCTTCCCTCATGTGAAACCTGCTGTTTTCTGATGGAGCTGTGGCTCTGATAGAAAGTTACAACCTTTTTTCCTGCAGCTTTGGTGGAAACCGGTTGTTATATCAGCTCATATATTTCGTAACTCTGGCAAATAAATCTGGATGTTGTGTATGTTTAGTAAAACTGAGATCTCTACTGCAAGAGTGACCTGGGCTGAGCTTTTGAACTAAGGATGTCCTGCTGAGCCAGTGCTCCTGGGAGATCCTGCTCTGCTATAGGGTGGCCTGACGAAGTGTTACTGTAATGGTATAAATACTGTAATGAGATAAATACAGGGTCAGTGGGAGCATGAGGGCGTGTGAAGGGCCAGGTCCACAGTAGCTAGAGGAGCCAGGGTGGCAGTGCTCCCCAGGGAACAGGCATTCCCCAGGCAGGTGGGAAAACACAGTTCTCCACTTTTACATGTAAGGTCAGACCAGAGGTCTACTCAGTCTGTACCTTTTTTCTCGCAGTGGCCAGCAGTGGATGCTTAGGGCGGTGCAGAAGGAGAGAGAAAGCCATAGCAATGTTCCCTCAGAATATTATATTATCATGCAACAATTTGCAGCGCAGGGACTTTGGGAGTCCAACAGGCATTGTTGCATGTAAGGACCTGGCAAGTCTTTCATCCATGAACATATTCAGCTGTTTTGTGAACCCTTTAAGCACGTACAGTCTCAGAGGGGGAACCGTGGGCAAGTGAAGTCCAGGTCACACAGGACGTTGCTGCCTGCCTGGCCTGAACCCGCAGCCCAAGGCACTGTGTCAACCACCAAACCGCCTTCCTCTCCTGAGGGTGAGTCAGCATTGACCTCCCTTCAAACTCCCCAGCAGGCACCATACACCCAGTCAGTCATTAATTTTTCAAGCAGTGTGTGTGGTTTCAGATTTAAAAGGAAGAAAAGGCTGGTCCCTGAATCCCAACAGCATGGCTTACAGTGATCTGTGTGCCATGCTAAAGCAGAGAGGGAGACTTTCTGCGGATCATGGAAACTGTGCTGCACCTTCTGGTTGTATCACTGGTGGTGAGGAAAAATAGGAACATGAGGATTTCTGATTAGCTGGGTAAATGTCCAAGTTACCTAATTGGGTTCCTCCAAACAGCTGCTATCCTTAGTAAGAAACATGACTGTATTATTCTATAATGGCACAGTGTTTAGCAAATCCTGCCAAAGGAATATATGTTCCCTGTTTTTTCTATTCCTCTGAGCAAAATATTCATGTTTTTTCCAAGATGTTTCTATCAGACAGTGTTTAAAAACATATTTGACTGAGTGAGTTTACTGCTCCTGAAAAGAAGCTGGAAGTCTTTTGTATGTCTTCAGCATGCTCTAATTAGAAACACAGATCCTATCCCAACAGGTAGTAAGAAGAGATTGTCATACCCTGCACATCACTAGGATGAAGTGTATTCAGCCAACTTGGATCTTTTTTTTGGTGTTAAATATTCTACCTGGGAAGTGACATTGGCTATTTACTGCACTGATATGAATTCCCAGGTCAGCAGCACTGGCAACTTACTACATGGTGCAAAGGCTTTTCAAGGGAGTCTGAGTACAGCCGGTGGTTTTCTTCATGTGGGTAGTCTATAAATGCTGCCTGTTGCCTTTCATACAACATGGTCATCAAAGGTTATGTGAAAGAGGCAGTTTTTGTAGGACTCAGTAAACTTTACCACTGTCAGTGATAGAACTGCCTTTAAAGCTGATGAAAAGCTCTGCACTTTTATAAGTCTCTGGACCAAGATCACAGAGAGAGATTTATTACTAGGGGCATGTAAACTACAAATTAATTAAATTCTAAGCATATGAATGGAGCATCAAGCATATTTTATACAAGCTATAATTAACTAGACAGAAAATTTACAACCAATGCAGATAAATTACGATTTGCACATATTTTGCAACATTATCGAAAACCTATTACAAATGACTTGACAATCTTCGCTGCAGGACATGATGTCCATCATGGCTGACATTGAGAATGGGATTAGCCCTTTCAAACCCTCTAATTTTGGATGTAATTTTTGTAGCCTCTTCATCTTTAAAAAAGAAAAAAGCCCAAATATCCAGCCTCTCAAAATGTAGCCCCTTAAGTATAGTGCAGGGCACCCAAAATCGCCAGCCACCAACAAGTACTTCAGGTCATAAACTTGAATGAATTACTCTTGCACATGCTTTCTTAAATAGCTGTGCTCTTTTTTGTTTATTAACTTTGATATGTAATTGAAAAGTTTATTCTTCACTCTACAGTGATCTATTTGATCCCAACGAATTCTTGTTATTTAGAAATCTTTGTGGCATCTCTGATCGTTCTAATCTCTTATGAATGTTGTCTTTAAGGAGTCTGAAAATTCACTTATTAATTACAAACTACTTTGAAGGTGCCTGCTGTCAGGCAAATAATTTTTTGTAAATCACAGAGCTGAAATAAGCTGCTCAGGGAGGTTACGGTAAATATTTTTAAGCCACGTATCCCGCTCAAGCACCATATACAAGGTAGAGGTGAATGAATGTCCTCTGGATGGTGGGTAGTATTCTAAGCTCTGTTCAATAGAGTCTACTCAGCCAGTATCTTGTGGTCACGCTGTCACTTTCTTTTATTTTTTCCTCTGGGAAAAGAAAAATAATTCTGTGCAGAGACAACCTGAGACACTTTCCCTGTCAAAATCTCATTCATAAATGCCTTTTCACTTTCCAGAGGAATTTTTTCCTCAGCACAATTTTAATGTAATGCTAGGTCTTTTACAGGCATTTAAAATACTCCCCATTCCTAATGATTTAGAAAGGAGGCAGGAAACATGCAGCAGTTTTGAGAGCTCTTGCATGTGTCTCACTGAAGGCAGTATCTCACCAGAGATACACCAGAGGCAGGAGTAGGTGAGAGACCAAAGCATGACTTGAAAACAGCACAGATAAGCCTGATTTCCTGCAGATGGCTCAAACCTATGGAAAGCTTGAAGACTGGTACGGTTTGAAGGTCCCTGTGGTGGCACTGTGGGAGGAGGTTCTGTGTTGCAGGAGGCCTGAGATGGGAGAAGGCACCATGAAGAAGAAGGGGAAAAAGGTAGTCTGGAGGAAAGGAGGAGATAAGCAGGGAAACCCATAGGAGTGGTTTTATGAACACTTTTGAAAGGATGGACCACAAACTTGACAAAGAGGATGAAGGTGAAGCAGTGAAAGGATTTAGTGTGGTTTGCTAGGGAATTGAAGCAAATCAATTTTAGCTGTGACATTTTGAGGGAAGACAAGGTGAGCATCAAGAGGGCCAGAACAGAGAAGGTCGCAGAGACTGAGGATGAAGCTATCAGGGCCTTACTGCGGGAACAAATAATAATGGATATTTTTGTAGGACGCTTTTGAGGGAATGTCAGCAGGATTAAATGACAGCATCAGTCTGGAGAGAAGAGGGAAGATAGTGATAATGTTGAAAATAGGACTGAGGGTGTGTGCTGCCTGGATGCAGGAGATAATAGGTTTCCCAACTACAGTCAAACAAGGTAGGCACGTGAGGTAAGATAAGGGGGTCTATTTTGGCTGTAGCTGTACAGTTAAATGAAACTATCTGGCATTATTGTCCTGGAGAGTGGGGACCTTCCTACTGAAGAGGGAGGGAGGTATTTTAAAAAACAAAATGGGCAAAGATGGACACTCCAGGGGAACGACGGAATTTTCCAGAAGTTGACATTGCTAAGGATGAAGGTTTAGGAAGAGTGTGAACAACAGCTGCATCAAAACACATGAGGGAAGAAGATCACAAAATAGACTTTGGCAGTATGAATGACAGAGATGAGGGATGCAGGGAGAAAGCAAGGCTGTCTGAAATGCACTCCAACATTCTGATTTTTAAGCTGGTGCAGCCCTCCATGTACATGTACTCTTGCTCTGTTCAGAAATGTTGCCTGGGCAGCATTTGAAGATTTTGGATGTTCGCCCCAAAAGTTTAGCAGGTTGGAGGTGCACATGCGCAGGTCCACCCACTGTGTGATGCATGTTCACTTGGTCCAATGTGTATCACACACCAGCCCCGTGAGTATGTGTCTGGCACGTGTCAGACTCAGAGGTCACAGTGCCCAGGAACATGCCTGTATCCAGAAGAAACACCTCCTTTCTCTGCTGTCTTAACAAGTGCCTCTTTCCCATGTATCTGGACAGAAGCATATTTTACAGACTGAAGGGATTTTGTGCTGGATATTGCACATACCATTGATTGATCTATGCACGTTTGATCTTAACCAGGGACTGTCTGACCCACTGATTTTTGGCTGGTTGAGTTTGTCATGTCCTTGAGTCAGGCATCCAAAGTTTGTCCTATAGGGATTATATGACATTCAGCCAGAGGTGAGCACACTCCCCACAGAGATCCGCTATTGATAGGGAGATGTAATGACTTAGATTAAATCATTACTTATCCTTCCAGTAAGTCATGTCCTGATTTAGTAACATATTCCGTTTGTAGATCTTATTGTCTCCGGTGAGTCTGCTTTACAACAGCAGCGCAAACAAATTAAACAAAGTTTTGATATGCTTTTATCAAAGATTTGTCCCTAGTGTCCTTTGATTTACTTCTTGAGATCTCCTCTGGCACGAACTGGATGGAAGCAATATTTTCTCCCCCTCAAAGTTGATCTGAGCTCAAGCACCTCTGAGGATATATGAGCTCTGCCTTCAGAGCTGGCTTCAGGCATTTCGGAAAGTGACTGCCCTCCCTCAATATATAACAGGCTGAAGATAGCTGCATGTCTTCATTTCAGTGAAACTGCTTTTTTCTGCATCCAGATGGTGGTGCTCCATGTGTCCTGAGCAAACACCAAAAAGAAAAATACCTGCTGCTTTTTTTTGCTGGTTGACAAAAGGAACTACAGAGGTACATGCTCTGTTCGCCTTTAACCACTCTACCTTCTCTAGTGAGGACCAAAAGTAATGAGAGATCTCATTTGCCAGCAGGGAAAGATTCCTGCATTTTGCAATTTTTGTAATTGCATCACAGAGGTTAGAGATGGGAATAACCTATTAATTACCATGTACACCACTCCAAGTCTGTCGAAGATGGTTCTCTACAGCAGGAGGTATGATTTCCAGTACACAGTTTGGTATGAAACAGAAATCTGGAATGGGTAAAGAACTTGTTCCATGGGCACAAGTATAGAGTCTTTTTTGTCTCGAGTCTTTCAGAGGATCTTTTTATTGCTGAAAATGCTGTGATTAAGAACATGAGCACTTGAGGTCTCATGGTGCTAGCAGGCTTGTCAATAGGACTATGAAAGGGAAGCTTTCATATAGCTGAAGAAAATGCTCTTAAAGATAAGCATGTTGAACAACTGGAAAATCCAAAATAGCTGTTCATCAGGAAGACAGGTAAAGCAGTGTGTGCAACAGCATCAGCCACTTCTAGCTCAACTCATGTATAATAACTTGCCAGGTTAATACATTGTGAGGTTGACAAGTTGCTACTGGTCTGTCTAGGTTTCTGCCCCTCTTGCCTGTTAAATTCTTTGGGTAGTCTGAATGCAGAGAAGTGATGATCTTTCCCCTGCTTCAGATCTTCATGATCTGTCTGGTGGCTGTTGGCCATAGGAAAAGGTTGGCATTTTGGGGACTCATGATGCAGAAAGTTTGGTCAGCCTTAATGAAGTCTTGTAAGTATGCGCTGGTGAAGGAAGGTAGGCCTGAGGTCAGCTGAGCTTTTCACCGCCATTGATAAGGACCCAGCAATTTTCACATGTCAGCAAGTTGGATAATCTTTGGGCAAGGGAGGCATTGGTATTCCACTGGGCAAATTTTGTTTTCCCGTGGGTTTTTGGGAGCAAGTTGGTCTGTGGCCCTCAGCCAGCAAACCACTTAGATGGGAGCACACGTCCCAGTCCAAGGATCATCCTGCTGACTTCGTTAGAGCTCTTTATGCACTTCCAGGAAACAATGTGCTTTGCTGGGCTGTGTCCAGCATCTCTCTCATGTCCCCATTTGTGTAAAGCTCTTTCACATCCCTTAAAGCCATATTAATATGCTGGATGGGCTACAGACGCTGCCTGGGAGTGCACTATTTGCTAGAGTCATAACCATACATTCAAAAATGAATGAGTAGAGTGTGCTTTTGCTTAAAGTTAAAAAGCACTGTTCTTTTGGGTTATGAGTACTATGAGCATCAAAAAAAAAGGAGAGCTGTACCTGCACACTGTTCCACGTACTCTTGTTTACTCCCTGAATGATAAGACTTTGAGCCTAAAGTTGGCAATGCTGGAGGGGATCAGCACATGGATGAAAAGAGCAGATGGGAGCAGAGTAGGATATGGTGTTACCCTTTTTGTTATGGATGGATCCCAGAGCCCCAAATGTGGCACTGCAACAGCAGCTTGAGTGAGCATGACAGGTTGTGTCAAATGGATATGTCAAGATAGAAGACCTTGTGGAGATGACAGAGGCCAGTATAAGTATCTAGCAGCAAAGGACTGCCAGGGATTAGGGCATGAGACGAGAAATGTCCTGCTCAGGGCTCGCCTAGCTCTGTGGTGCAGAGAATATCTAAACACAGGGAACAGGGGAAACGGAGCAGTAGGCAAGTGAGATGGACAGTGCTCGTTTCAGAGAGCTTTTGCTTTTGCTTAATGGTGCTGTTGGGCAGATGAAGGGGCATGATCCAGTGCGCCATGATGGCTGGCTCTGTGGACACTGCTGGAATTGGCTGAGTATGTAATATTGGCCTGTTCTTATGCTAACAGGAAGACGTAGTGTGTGGTAGACTTACCTCCTTGTGTGTGTGTGTGCAAGAAGGACATGGTGACATTCAACAGTTTGCAGTGCTTCTTCAGGTATGTCCTCCCTTACTGACGAATTTGTGCCCTGGTGTCAGCCACGTATATGTACGTGCAATTTAGAATGGTGATTAAATTTTATGGCTGAGGCTGTTAATATCATTTAAAATAACAGAATCATACAAAAACACGGCAGGAGAAGACTTCAGGAGGTCATGCAGACCTCTCTTTATCCCAAGGCAGGCTAATTGCACCAATGTTACTTCTGATATGTTTGAATAATTTGTCCCTAAGGCTCCCCAACACTGGAAGCTCACAATACCCTTAGGGGATTGTTTCCTCTGTTTCACTCTCCCCACTGCTGAAAAAGCCTGTGGAATTTTTGTTCGTCATATCTAATTTGAATATTTCTTTCTGGAATTTAAAACATGGTTGCAGGTGCTATTATCCACATAAAGTCACTGAAAACTGAAAAGACTCACTCTCATTTATAGACTGCTCCCTCACACTTGTAAAATAAGAGAACTGAGTTGTAGGCATCCCTGCCATGCAAGGGAAATCAGCGAGGAAACCGGGCTTCTTCCAGCGGTGCCAGGATGTCACAGAAACCAGAGATGGCTGAGTAAGGAGACCAGCGTGAAACACCCAGATTATAGAAATGAATAGGCTGAAACGTTGCATGGCTCAGCAGTTCTCTGCTAGATCTGGGTGTCTGAGAGACGGCTGGTTGCAGCAATCCTGTAATGGGGGCCAGAGGGTTGAGAGGAGGGAGGTGGCAACCAGGACAATTAGCCCAACTCAGGGAATCTGAACTTAAGACTACGAGTAGTTCAGGGAAAGAAAATGGGAGAAAAAATGCTTAATTGGGTGCTTTGGGAGGATGGACTATTTCTTGCCACAGCGGCACAGTGCAACAAGACTCAAAAGGCAAATTCAGGATCCTTAAGTGCTACTAGAGACAAGTCTGTGAGTTGGTTCCCATCAAAAATGATCTGTGGGACATCTATTTAGCATGCATAACAACTGTGGGGAGATGTTGGCTGTCGTTTTGTTTTGCTGTGCAGGATGGGGGAAGGTGGGTCTCCTCCCAGCAAGAGGACAAGGTAGGAGGTTGTGGGGTGTTGCAACTCTGCGTGTGTGTCATGGCTCCAGCTTCCCCGAGGAGGCATATTTGTTGGGGAGCAAAGGGGCTGAGCTGAAGAAAGAGCGTGGTGACTTTTTGGCAGGTGGGAACAGAGATGCATGGCGCTCCTGCCTTGGGGACTTGATTGAGTCCCAGAGGCTCTGACTGGTGGCAGGAACTCACCAAGGAGAAGGAGGCAGGGAAATCACAAACCTGTTATTGATTCCCTTTCTTTTCTGCAACCCATCCCCAGCACTAACTATATTTGAAAATACAGTTTCCAGGCTTCTTTTGCAATGGTTTCAAAAAACAATCCTACCTCTGTAGAGTCTTAGTTTGACATCCCTATTTTTCCCTAGCTTTGAGTTCACCATTGACGTTAATTAGGACTTCCTTAGCCTTGTTAGCCTGGTGTTTTCCTTTGTTACTGAGAACAGAGAAGGTGACCTTGCTCGCCAGGTGGATTTTCTCAGCTCTGGCAGTCTAATCATTAATGTCTTAGGAATAGAGGTAGGGATCTTACAAGGGAAACTTGTGAAGAGCTATAAAAACATCACGTAGACAGCTGTCAGCGTCAGCTGGCATAGCTCCAATAATTCGAAGGTAGATATGTTTCTGATAAGTCATCGTATTCTCACACAACACATGCTGTAACTCCACACATATTACACATATTGCGTGAAATGGAGTGAAGTGATATTTTTGTTGCATGATAAGGAAATACAACAAATACATATGTAGCTCAGTTGCAAGTGGCTGAACTTGGTATACTGAGAGTAATAACCAGCATTTGATAATCTCCATTTTGTTATCCAGAAAAGTGGAACAGTGACCTGTGCACTGACCCCTGGTGATCTGATTTCAAATAACAGCTTAAGACATAGCGAAAGTGATTTTGGTGGCTTCACTTAACTCTCCACCCATGCAGTCATGAAATTGTAGAATGATCGACAATTGTAAGTAGGAAGGGACTTCTAGAGGCCACGTAGTCCAATCCCCGGCTCAAAGCAGGTCCAACTAGAGCAGGTTGCTCAGGGTCATGTCCAGTCAAGTTCTGAGTATCTCCAAGAATGGAGATGACACTACCTTGCTGGGCAACCTGGTCAGTATTTTACCATCCTCATGACAAAAAACCACAGTGCACTTAAAATATGAGTGGCAATCCCAGGTGAACAGAAACCCAGGCATGGAATAACTGAGTTCTGCCTCTCAATATCAGGCAGCGTCAGAAGACCCGTGTGGGTAAGTATGTTTCAGGATACCATGATAGGTCTCGTCTTCATAAGCATTACATACACAAAGATCAAAAGAAGTATACAAACACAGCAGAACATCGTATTTGCCCATAGTAGCCTTTTTTTTTTTTTAACAGAGTACCGTGAAAACATTTTTAATTCCAACATGTCGTCTGTCACACAAAGTAAGATGTTTGACAACAGAAGAGTCCTCACGAAGCATTCACATTGCAAAGGCACAGATGTGGGTAGCAGAGCTGTATGCAGCAGCCAGCTGCACGAGTACCAGACTTGACTTCTAGAAAAGGCAAACTGGGAGCTGCTGCTTTCCACCAGCAAGCACAGAAGAAGTGTTGATACTGTTTCTGACCCATTCGAATTGCACATGTCAACATTTCTACAGCGGGTTTCTAAACAGCCACATTCAATGGGGCCCTCATCCTTGTTGGTACTTCAGAACGGTACTCAAGAATAACATACACAGCTTGCACGTTTGCCGCTAGCAGCTGCCACAAGCTACTGAAAAAGGCAGATTATTAAGACTATACAAAACCAAAGCTGGGAATATAAATATCAGACGAAATGCTTACATGTTGCTGAACATGCTGCCTAACATCAGAAACACGAGACAACAGCAGAAAGCCATGCAACGTATTTTGGCAGAAGCACGCAAGCATTTCACAGCTTGTCCCCTGGATGCCATGCTCACACTTACATTAGTCTGTGTCATACTACCTTAACTTGTTTTAAGCATTTCCATCATCTGTGAGGTAGGGAGGGAAAAACAGAATAGTTAAGGTATAATCAAATGAGATCTTGCACGTCGTAGTATAATTTGTAAACAATCTCATTATTGGCTGTAGTGTGGAGAGTGTGAATGGTTCAAGCTTCTGGCTCAGTTTATCCAGATAGGGAACTTTCTGAAAGCCAGGTGAGTGATTCAATGGGTTACTAAGGAGGTAGATGAAAGAACTGGGATTAATAGAGGAGAAACAGTGACAGAATATAAACAAACACATAAAAAAGTGAAGAATTTTTGTGTCTTACTCCATTTTTTTGCTGTCATGACAGAATCAAAACTCCCAGTAACTTCTTTTAATCAGTGGGTGATTTTAAACACTATGTTAGTCTGGCGACTTCAAAAATATTTGAATAAAGATGCAAAATTAAAATCAAACAATCACAGATCAGAACAATTAATTACATCAAAGATAAAACTACCTCGGTTATCATCTCAGTATGTACAGATCTACAGAATTCTTTCTTCTAGATGAGAAATTACAGTAATAAAATAAAAAAATAACATCTAGATGTTGTTGATACATTGTGTATCATTTTTTATTATACTTCCAAAATCATAGGTACCCTTTGAAAGACCCAGCCTACCAAATCCTTATATGCACAAACTCACCTAATGGCTTAGATTTTAAGGGCAGCCATGCATTGTGCTTTTGATTATGCACCCCCAGAAGCCTGCTCTGGTGAGATCCTGTGTCCATGATGCCCTAAGAAAGCCCAGGGGAACCTGAAGATATTTTGGGCCTCAAAGGACTGTATCTTCAGTCACCTACTCATATAATTTATTGTGAATTTACAGTACTTCGTGTAAGTTTATAAACCTGTTGTGTCTGATGAGGACAGATACTAACAGTCACCTACAGCTGAAGGATTTCTATCAAGAAAAAACGTGTACTTGCACGTCTATTTATTATACTGCCGAAGAGCTAAATGTCTGTAACAAGCATGGAAGAAACAAGAGTCTCTCCTGAGGGAGTGGCAGAGTAATCAATTGGCTTAAACTTCTGCTATTCAAGAGCAGCCTCCAAGGAGATGCTAAAATAGATAGAATTTGAGAGACTATCCTAAAGCAATCATTTCTTAACTGAGATCATAGACCAATGGTTCCACTGTCGCTTGAAAACTGTTTTGAAAAGAATTTAAGAACTTTAAAGTGGATTTGACATATAAATCACAAATAGCCAAAATAACATCAGGGTTATACTTTCTAGCTGGGTCTAAGGTAGAATAACTGTAAAATACAGCAGAGCAATTAGACACAGTAGCTGGAAATATCTAAATGCATTGATTAAATGACTGGCATGTTCCCGGTGAAAATAATCAATATATTAACTTTTCTAAAGATTCACAGTAGGCAGTAAGAAAAAAAAAAAGTCTGGGTGTGTAGAGATATATATATACATTTTAAGAATTTACTAGATTTCTGTCTTTCTTGGAAGCTGTGACTGTTCATATACTGGTACTGGAGTACCTCCATTGGCTTGTCTCCTACCATTATTTCGGCAACGATATATGGAACAGACAGAGGTGCTGCAGGTTATGCACACTGGTTGAGTACTGAGATATAAAGCAAAGTGGCTGTCTCATTTATAATGCTGCAAAAAATGAGGTAAAATACCTTATCAAACAAGTGATATCAACAGCATTTTACTTTTTTCCCTATTTTATTTTGCTCCTTCTGCATCGCGAGAGCCAACAATCAGGAATTTGTAGCAACACAATTGTGCTTGGCTCCCTGCCTCCCTCCGGCACATCCTGGTTAAGTGGAACTATACTGTTCCGTGCAGATTAGGTGGCAGTCATTACGATTCAGCAGCGTTATACCAATTGGAGACACTTGGGAAATATCCTAGGAAAATCAAGACCCTACTCAAGCTGACTGATGAAGGCTCCCACCTTCCCCATGCTCTGCCTTTCCCCAGACACATGAGCTTTCCCCAGGATCATCCAAGGATGTCCCTGCCTGCCCTGCACCCCTGGACATGCCAGCCATGCAGGCACCGAGGGACGCGGAATGTAAAGTTCCACCCCTGGGATGCCGTGGAGAAGACCCAGGGGAGCTTGGGTGCTTACTGCCAGTCCCATGGGCCTTGGTTTAGGCTCACCATCTCCATGGAGATGAAGGCTCAGTTATCACCCAGTTAGTGTAAAACATCTATAAGTAGAGCCAATCTCACAGCTCAAGTCACTTGCGGGATATGCACAGGTTTATCGTCCCGGGCAACATTTCCTCTCCGCAGGAGACTCTCCTGCCACCCTCTTAGTTAGGTCAAGGACTGTTTCCCCTCCATACGTACATAAATATCATGTAGCCATAGTAGGAATAATTTCTGGCCCTTAACTGGTTAGTAAAAAATGTTTTGCTTTAGTCAGAGGTAAAACTCTTGTCCTTCCTTGAATTCCTCCTTGGCACCTTTCATTGAGGGAGGTACCTTTCACTGACCCTTACTTTCTGCATCAGTCTGTACCCTGAAATACACATACAGTATAGGTTTTTAAGCCGATTATGTGTATATAGCTGGTAGCTGTCTCCTGAACAAGTCTAGTCTTAGGAATGACCCAGTACTTGGTGGTGGTGAACTGGGAAGACCAATCCCCAACCTCTTTTCTTAGGTAAACTGTGACAATGCACATGAGATACTGGCAGGCTTGGGACCCTCTGGGGATGTGCCCACATCCATATTTCAGTTAGGATCCAGAGAACATTTCTGAGGTGAATTTCCCATTTACTGTGCTTGTGCCAGCTGTTAATAATGGGCAACTGTGGGGCCAAGTGGGAGCTTGGCTGGAATAGCATCTTCTCTCCACCACGCTGCTGGCATGGACATCAGCTGCCCAGCACAAGCCATTTCACCCTGCAGCGCTGCTCCTACTGCTAACATAGAAGTTGCCTTGGTGAATCCTGCTGACTTGATTGATCCTGTTTAAATCAATCTGATTGTTTGTACAAGCGAAGTTGATAGATCTGTCCCTTAGTGGCATTTACTCCAACATATTATTTGGCATATAAATCAGCTGTTTGTGGCAGTGGTATCTGTTTTGTTACCACTGTGAATTTAGGAAAAAATCTGTTAAAGTCACTGAAGAAAGTCCATATGTACAGTGGAATAACTGATGTTAGCACTTGACTGCTTTTATTTAGATGCGTAGAGCAGCCTTGCTCTGGAGGTGAAGAGATTCTTCTGTCTTTTGGGATCCTTGAATTTAGAAGGAAGTAATCAAGTTCATTATAACCCCTTTCTTCCAAAATACCATATACATGGATGACTTATGCATTTGGTTACACAGTTGTAAATCTGCATATCACTGTTTGTACCCAGTGAAAAAATATTCTTTCAGCTTTTTTAATGGTTACAGTAAAATTCTCCATGATATATACCACAAGTAGTAATTTTCATCTAGAAATGTTGATGACATCTTGCCTATGGCAATGAACAGGTTTTAATACAACGATAAAGCATGCCCTGTCTTCTTAATTAGTCTCCATTGATTAAACATGCAGATTATTTACAAAAAGACTAACGCAACAGAAAGGAAGAATAAGTAATGCAATGGTTGTATTCCCAGGATCACATGCAATTCATCTTTACTAAGCTAGCTGAGCCTCTATAATCTTAAGGCATTTATGAAATAATAGGGAGAAAGCTTTAGGTTAAGCATATTTAGTATAAGAAGTATTTGTTTAATTTGTTTCTTAAGATGAAATTCTCCTATTCTTGAGGGAAAAGGAAAGTGCTTGCTGAATTAAAGCCACAGACATCTTGCAGTGACATGTAAGAAGCCTTGTCGGATCACTAATGGAAACAATCTTTATGATGCTGAGATTTTGTAGCTTATAATTATACATCACAGCCCAGCCCCTGTAACCTGTATCAGCCTCACACGCCTTATTTTACACATCACAGCAATTAGTGAAGCGTATAGTATATATTTAGATGAAGGCTTTCTGTCAGGAGCTGGTGAGGTAGTGACTCAGCAAGGCATCATCAGAAGGCATTTGCAAGTGCTAAGGCTTTGTACGCCTCTGTGGGGGTTAGACCCGTCAGATTAATACAAGGGGCTATTTTTATAACATCCAGAAAGTTTCTGCTGTACATCAGACTGCACTAGCTGCTTATTTTAGATGACAGCAATTCATACATTTTTCTTGAACAATACAGTCTTTAGCACTTTTTGGGTATGTACATCTCCTAAAATGAAACCTTCCTGTGAAGCATTCTGTAGAAGAAGGGCTTCCAAATTGAGATCATCAGAGACATTTTCATCAGGCTCTTCAAATGCACCACTGAACTAACAGCCCACGTACCGAAGGTAAGTAGCAGTCATGGTGACAGGCTGCCTAGCTTTCGGGGAGTACTCTGAGCACATAATTTGGGACAACATGAACATCTGGATTTCTGCCCTGTTCTCTTCTGCCGAGTCGGTGCTTGGCCCCAGGCAGTGCCGAGTGTCTCTTGAAAGAGGCTGTGCTCTTCAGCTGATCTGGTCATTTATTTATTGTGTTCATTTTTTCTCCCAACAATGGAAGTATCATCCTCCTTTCCATCCATTCAGTTGTTTTCATTCTTGAAAATAACTTGCCTGAAAGTTGCTGTTTTCCCTGCGGGCATTGATGTTGGATCACACAAACGTGACAAGCACAGCCTGCTGCCAGCAGAGGGGCTGTACTTTACTTTCTCTTGGCTGCCCTTAAATTTGCCCATCGTGTTTGGAGGGCTAGCCTGAGCCCGTGAGCTGAGCATTTCGCCCTGACACGTGTCTCCTTCCATGTCCCTGAGCCGGTGGGGCAGATCCTGACTGTGAATGTGTGAAGCGGTGGAAGACACTTGTGAGATCCCAGCTGTGTCTTCAAGGTCAGTATCAAGGACTTCAAGCAACTTCTAGAGAGATAAAGGAAATTACCACTGAAGCCAGGTAATTTCACCAAAGATGTCATCATTAACACTTGGCTTTCACAATGTGCTTTTCGTGTGTGTAAATCTCAGAAGGATATTGTCAAGGAGGTTGCTGTTATTAACTGTAATGGCACAGTGAAGTGACTTGGAAAAGGTGACACTGGAGCCAACAAAGGCACTGAAATAGAAATGGGCTTTTCTGACTCATGCTCTGACTCTCAGCCCTCCTCGCTCCTGCTGCCCTGATGCCTCTGGAGCTGCCCTCCCTCTCTCCTGTTCCCTGCCTTTCTGCAGTCCCATATCAGCTGCCCATCCTTGCTCACCAAAGCACTTACCAAAGTGACTTAATTGGTGTATGCTCCCAGGTCTCACTTGGCAAAATGTAGCTGTGTCTGCACTTTGCTAAATGGGGATGGATTAATCGTGTGCTTAAAAGCTTTGCTGGATGGAGACCCGCACTCTACAGCCAGACCTACCTTCATTGCTGGAGCCTGCAGGGAGGAGGAGGAGGCATTTTTCTCCTTCTCCCACACTGGCTGAGAAAGGGACAGGCAAAAGAAGCAGAGAGAGCACTGACTTGGTTTCTGCATCAGAGCAGGCAGTGCACCACTGTTAAGAAAGTAGGAATGGGAGCATGAGGCTCTGAGCACCTGCCCCGATCCTGGAGCACCCCAATAGCAAGGCTGAGCTGAGAAGTGTACCCCATCTCAGTAGTTCTGCCATATTTTTTAATAAAAACATTTGGAGAAAAGGTTTCCCTATTGACTTCGGGAAAAAAAAACACACCTAAAACAACATTCTTTATGCAGGCAGCTATTAATAATAGTGGTAATATCAGTTGTATACTAGGATAACTAGCAGTAATAATAATAATAATAATTGCCTGCATAAAAAGCATTGTTGGGCTTTTAGTAGGAGTTGGGTATTACTACTAATAATACTTTCATTTAAATAGCTCTTTTGTGTGCAAAACATGTTAGGGATGGTATCTAAGTTGTGCAATGCAGGGGTGCCGGAACCTCCATTACCTAAGCTATTAAACATCCTTTAAACCATGGAATAAATCACCACAATGTGGTGATTATAAGAATAATCTGTTATTATAAGAACACGGTATTTAACAACCAATTGAAAAGAAAAATTATATTTCTTACATCTTTTCCTGACTGAAGCTTAGTTCCATTGTCTTCTCAGAGGAGCAACAAAGTTTGGACTTAATATGTTTCATCACACCTTTGGTTTTCACCCCTTTATGTTATTATAATCAACGCAAGATTTTTAAAAGATCTGTTCCCAAAGTTATTTCCCCCATCAGAAGATTTGGTTTTGCTTCTGAGGTGTGTGTCTTATATGTTAAACCTACCTGTGGTATTAAGGACAAAGACTTCTGCTGAATCACTACAGTCAACAGGAATGTGAATATTTATCTCTATGGCAGTCGGGTGGGGTCCCTTTTAGTTTCTTTCCCATTTAGTTTTTTTTCCCTTTTAAATTACTGGTTTTGTTTTGGGTTTCCCTAGACTCCCAGCATCACTCACTGCAGTGTGAGCGGAGGGTTCTCATCATGGCAGCTGTAGCAATCATTGGGTTTTTTTTTGTTCAGCAGCAGAACCAGAAAAAAAAGATTTCTATCAACCTTCCAAAATGCAAACCTGAAAAATTTAATTTCAGGTCAGCAAAATATACAATTTGAGGGACATGGTATAAAAATAAAGGGGGAAAAAAGCCTGGCATAATGAATTGTTATGACCCCAAACTACATTTTTAATTATAAAAGAACTAAAAATGTTGCTGCTAAATGCTACTCACCACCTCTGAACATGATGCACATTGAAACCACCACTTTCTGTGACATCCCACGCCTGTGAGCTCTACGTGCACGCACGGGAGGGCTGCTGGTGAATCCGTCTGCTCCACCAACAGGGTGGTCAAGACAGTATCACCATCTCAACTGCCTCCCTGCAATCTCCTCGCCACTCTCTGACCCGACCCCAAACCTGAAGGATCTGCACATTGATGCTACTTCACCAATCTCACCGTTTTAGGTTAGAAAGTCCCAAGGCTGTATGTCAGCTCTCTTGCATACATTATTATTTTTATATCTAAATCTTCTTTAAATATTGGGCAGAGCCTTTTCATAGCTGAGTAGTCATTTCAGCAAGTGTGGTGGTTGATTTACAGTTTGTACTTTGTACACTTTCTGTAGTGAAGCATAAAATTGAAAGGCTTATGTCAAATTCATTCATACATGGACACGTTCAAGAACAAATTAATTTTAAAGCACTTACAGTGCATATAATGTTTCTATGCCATGCTTTACAAATCTATAAAGTAATTTATAACATAAAGTCTACTTTAGAAGAGAGCTGCAGTAGAACAGATAGCAGAGAGATTTCAATCTAAAATATCCCAGGGCTACGCTCCCCCAGATATCTGCAATTTAGATCTGATAGGAATTGTGAGTAATCAGTTTCTAAAGCAAAATTACTATACAAGGAAAGGCTCTCAGTGCAATGTCCTCTTGCAAAACCAGGCTATTCTAGCACAAATTAAGTTTTCTAACCATCAGTATGCAGCACACTAGATAAGGGGTCAGATTTGGTCCTCAAACTAGTATAAATCAGGAATCACAGTTATGCAGGACCAGAATAAACTCATTTAGATGAATATTGGGTAAATGCCATGTGTAACTGTAATACTAGGGCCATTGTAATTAACTTCAAGAGAGTTTCCACCCTGTGATCCATGAGATCAGATGTCTTCCAGCTGACATTACTGCTGTGGTCCTTCTCCAGATGTCACGGCCAGTGGAGGGCACCTCTGCACAGGGTGAGTGCCTTCCCTGCACCGTCCAAGCGCAGGTCCCTTGGAGGCCCATCCAGCACTACACATTTTGGAGGGTCACCAGCTTCCTTCTGCTTTCTTCAGCAGGAGTTGGGCACTGCCAACACTGCTCAGCAGCAGCCTCCTGCTGCACAGGGCCAGGGGACACAGAAACCACGTGGACCACCTCTCTTTGGTCACAGCCAAGCTCCTTCCCCACTTGCAGCAACATTGTGCCTGTAAATTCCCTCACGTTGCGCACTTATCATTAGCAAATGTGGTGGGTGATCATGAAAAATGTTCAAAGAAAAGCGGTGACCCAAATTCAACACTGGGATGAGCAGCTACAGCTCCTCTGAAGTTGCAGGCTGGTGCGGACAGGAACGAGTTCAGAGTCTAACGAGCTGCCAGCCAGCTGGCCTGTCACAGCTACTCCGGCTCCCTCCTGGCATCCTTGTGTCTGCATTTTTTTTTTTTCCTGATCTCTCTGCAAGCAGCAATTTAATATACTAACAGTACAAGGAGTAAAATATACAGCAATGGCTGTGAACTGCTGCCGTGCTCCTCTTCCCACTATTCATCCCACTCGGCTCGCGTATGGCACCTGGGTAGCTAACTCTGTAATTTGGACACAGGTAGTGTGTTCCTTCATCTCCTCAGCAGAAACAGAGACATAATCAGAATTTAGAGTGGCTTCTAAAAGGTGCGTATTTCAAAGGCAAAACTGCAACATAAAGCATTCAGAGAAACTATAACCCGAGTACTACCTGTGTGCACAAGGGGGAAGGAAAATACCATTCTTCATAACAGCCAGTGGCTGGCGACCAACGGGTCTAACTCAAAGCAGCCATTCCTACTCCTCATATCAGAGGGAGGAAGCCCTAGTTTCAGTTCCCCCATGCAGTGAATTTTGAGATATTTATAAAAAGTGGAACAGCTTCCACAGCGCAGGGTGATAAAGGTCAGCCCAGCTGAGGTAACCACTCAGCACGGCACAGCCACAGCGACCCAGGCAGAAACCCTGGCTGTGGGGTGGTGGGATCGTCCTTCACACGGACACACAGGTCAGGAGGTCACCCCAGGGGTAGGTGGATGCCCACGCAGGATGGAAGAGCTGTGCCTTGCCCTTGTCTTTTGCTGAACACTGGGACCAGGTTTCTCAGAAGTAGCTAATGATACCGAGCACGTTAAACTTCTCAGCGCAGGAATTGATTTTGTTGGACATCCTCTTTCTGGAAGTCGGTTCAAACTAGGTCCCTCAAAAGTCCTTTTGAAAAGGTTAACCACTGCCAGCCTCCTGCACCACTTTCTCCCTTGCAGCCCCACAGCAGCTGTGTTGCTGACACATGTGAAGGGAGAAAAGTCCTTATTCCAGCAGGAAAGGCTGAAAAAGGAAGAACTATTAGTCTGAAATTCTGCAATGAAAGAGGAAGATTTCAAAGGAACCCAAAGAAAACTTGCATCCAGCTCAGTGGGAATGCCTTAGGTCTAGACTTCACCTATTTCTTTGCAGAAAGCAAGTTAGTGCTGCAAGCTTAACAACTGCTTTAAACAAAGGGACTCTGAAAATATGCTTTATCATCAGAAGAAGACAGCCAGCAGCCAGGAAGCGCAGACAGCAGTGGGGTGCTGGAGGAGCCCCCCCTTTCCCCCCCCGGCACACCCCATTGCAGCCACTGCCCTGCTGCAGAGCGGAGGCAGCTCTACCGAGTGCCGTGCCGCCTGCTGTGCCGCTTGCCGAGTGTTTTGCAGACTCCTGTTTGCAGTTGCTAATAAATACCCACAATGTTAATAATTTGGGCTGGAATCTTCTGTGACTTCTTTCTGCCTCAGGTTGCATTTTTTTTCTTTAAAGTTTCAGCACATCAGTTCAGCAGTTTTTGAGAACCTGTATCATTGCCTGAGGAGTTCCTGACTCTAAGAGGAGACAAAATTCATCAGCTTTCCTGTGGCTGTCACAGTAGTACTCAAATATTAAATAAATGGTACTTGGACAGCATTTTTCTGAATTTTGGTTGTGAAAATCAGTCATAAAACCTTGACAGCTAAAATGTCAGTGTAGACATATCCCACCATTGCTGTGCCTGTGCAGAGCGCTCTGGGCCTGTTTGTGCCCTATGGGTTAGATTCGCAAATTGGTCATAGTGTTATGCCGTGATGCTGTAGCACCCACCTTTCAGGGATCTAACCCTCTTCGGGCATTCACCAAGCAGGATGTAATAGACGGGCAGCCTGCATGGCGAGGGGAGAGATGGGTTCCTAAGCTTGGGATCCAGGAAAGCCAATACAATGCAGAAGGACTGCCTATGCTAGATGATAGCAAACGTAAAGGCCGGAATGCGTTTGAAATGCAAACCTGCTGAGCTCTGCACAAAACGCAGAGGAAACACTCAGCTTTTCCTGGCTGCTGGAGAGCTGCTTCTACTCGAGAGCATTTCTATGGACCCCTGCTGCTTCCTACCCTTGTATTCCTGGAAGGCAGTTATTGTTCATCCTCCCTTCTACTGAATTAAATCTTCCCAGGAGGCTGTCACGATGAAAAGTCTGCTGGGACATCTCCCAGCATGCCTACAGACCTCCGCAGGGCCAGGAGGGGACCAAGTGTTGGTCCCTGGCTGTGGTACTCATTCCTCGCCAAGGCTGCCTCCTTTGGCTGCGTGGATCTTCATATTTGTAGTGTGGTGCCTGGGATTTTGGGTAGGAGATAATGCTCCCTGGAGACCACCAAGTCTCCCTTCCACACCGAAATAAAAATCTCCTATAGGTAGGTCCTCCCTCTGTGCGGGTAAGGGAATCATCATTGAGTAAATGCCTATGTTTGCCCAGAAAAATGCTTATTAACAAATTACATTTGTTTCTTTCCAACACTGTCATAGCTTTCTCAGTGAATTGATGTGGAGGAGTTTCTCTCTTGAATAGGCTCTTTAATTGCGCTGCTAACGAGGTAGGTAGGGCGCCAGGGTAAATAGGCACACACAGCGCACTGCTATTATGGTTGGAGATTGCCTCCAGCTGCCGAACTAACACAGCAATAGGGAAGCCTGCAGCGCAGACAAACATTTTGTTACTGCCCCAGATTCCAAGTTAGCTTGTAAAAATGTGGACTTACGCTATAAAAAAGACTTTCTAAGGTGTTTGACTTGATATTGCAGGGTTTAACATTAGCCCTATGTAGGTTTAATAAAGCACATAGGAAACAAAGATGAAGAAAGATGCTTTCTCTGAGCACCATTTGCCATTGAGCCACCATCATTAAACAGGGGTGTTCCTAGTAGGGATGTACAGAGATCGTTCCTAGACCTAAAACTGCTCATCAGCAGTGCAGATGCTGCATCAGATCACAGCTGATAAAATCTGTAGCTTGCACAAGAATCGATGTTATGTTTAAAAGATGAAGAGAAGGCAGCCATACGAGAACTGTTGGTTGGTCAGCCGGATCTGCTCTTTTTAAGTATAGCCAAATACAGAGCTCCACAGAAGAAGAAATAATGGCTGCTCTAGTTAAGTGCTATTTTTCCTTTAAAGGATTTAGAGGCCAAACAAGAAAAAGATGAAACCTCAAGTTCTCTAATAGCTGAGAAGGCTAATGAGACTTTGGATGGCTAAACAGGGGATGCTGAGATGGAGGCAGGAGCTGAGGCTGACATGTGTGTGCTATCTGCAGTTTTAGTACCCACGTATCAGTGAGGGTGCTGAAAAGCTGGGAAAGATGCAGAGAAGAACTGCAAAAGTGGGCCAAGGACTAGAGAAGGCACCTAATAGGGAGAGGGAGATTTAAAAAGCACTATTTGTCTAGCTTATAAAAAAGAAGATTGAAAAGTCTTGATTACAGTGAATAACTATCTTCACAGGGAGAAAAGAGCTCTTTAATCTGGTGGAAAAGGATGAATGGGTTGAAAGCTGAAACCAGATATATCTGAAGAGGAAATTAGGCAAAACATGTTAATAGTGAGGGTTGGAAACAAGCTGCTGAGGGAAGGGAAGGAGTCTGCAGTGTTTGATGAAGATGTCACGATGCTTTTCTGAGTGAGACAATTTTCCTGTACACGTGCTATGTTTCAGCCCATCCCAATACGGGCACAACTGGGTCAGATTTTAAGAGATGTGATAAAATTTAGTTGTCTCTTCCAGCTTCAAGCTCTGGGACCCTGTATGAGCCACCTGGAGGTGCGCAGGGGTGTGCACGCCTGCTGTGGGTCTGTGCAGCGAGAAGAGGCCCTTGTTTGCCTTCTCTCTCCTTCCAGCAGGACAGTCACGCCAGGAACCAGTGCTGGGAATTACACCTAAAAGCCTGGCTGGCTGTTCTTCAAAAATGCCTTGCAGCACTACGAACCCCTTGCTTGTCCCCACTGACACTTCCTAAGGAGCAGAGGGGGTGGTGGGGCAGTGAGGGGTGACTGGGCTGGCTCACACCCATCCCCAGCAGGGCAGGTGACTTGGGGCACTGGGCCAGGCTGACACAACTCCAGCCACAGTTGCCTCCCTTGAGGGGGGTTGTTCGGGAACAAAACCCATCCCCTCAATCTGAGAGAGTTTTCTCTCTGAAACTCAATACTTTTTCTTAACTGAAATACATTTCCTCCCTCCCGTCTCTCTCCATGTCCCCATCTTCCACAGAGATAAACAATTATTTTTTCCCCAGTGGAGCAACAAGATCCTTCACATGCCTATTACAGAGCTTCACCCTCACTTAGTTGTTGAGCTCAGCTATGCGCGCTCTGCCTGTGAGTCAGTCCTGCAGCCCGGACCAGCCACGCTGTGCTGCGGCTGTGCCTTTGCGTCTAGCAAATGGATTCTAATATAATTATAATATTTTCAATCTATGGCAGGATTGAACTCAACAGGGCTAAAAGGCTCAAAATAAGATGGGTATGATGTCACCTGTGGCAAAACAATAATCCCCACCTTCTTTGAAGCTGACTGTAGCTATTTTTTATTCCTTTGAGTTGTCAGTCTCATGGCAAGATGCTGGCAAAAATTAACTCCCACACTTGGCTTTGCAACAGAAAGGTAAGCGCATCATGGAATGACGTTCAGGCTTTCATAAATTTATCATTGACAAAACGCATCTCTTTAGCAAGAGAAGAGCTAGGCTGGAAATAAGCAGGGAATGCTAACACCCAATTGGATTAGATTTAAGGAAGAAATTTTTTGTGATGAGGGTTGTGAAACATTGGAACCAGTTGCCCAGAGAGGTGGTAGGTGCCCCATCCCTGAAAATATTCAAGGTCAAGTTGGAAGGGGCTCTGAGCAACCTGATGTAGTTGAAGATGTCCCTGCTCATTGCAGGGGGGTTGGACTAGATGACCTTTAAAGGTCCCTTCCAGCACAAACCATTCTAGGATTCTATGATCATGGTGCTTTTAGATTTTCAGGATGGACAGTCCTTTACTCATCATTTAATGAAGTTATCAAAATCTCCATCCACTTACTATAGAAGAGCAAAAATCTGAACAGGGCTAGCAACGGTGGAGCAGCCCTTGGAGGAGAAAGACGTGTGAACTGTGGTTGAATTTGCAGTGTCTTGTGTTATTCCAGACTGCAGGTCCGGGACCGTTGAGGATTCAACCCTTGGAGGGAGTAACTTTCCTGCAGCTCATGAATGGTTCCCAAGCAGTAATCGGCATTGACAAGCTGTAGATCACCCATGGATGCTCAGCAGGCAATTGCCTGGTCTCATGATGATATAGTAAGAAATTTAATATCCTGCTCTCTTCCCAGCCCACCCTCCTTCCTCCAGGACCCCTCAGATATTTTCTTCTCATGACTTTCCAGAGAAAGCAGGTGCTGCAGCTGGTCCGGGGATGCAAGAGCGCAGGTAGCTGAGCTGCAAGGGAAAAGGCTCTTCCTTGAGTAATATCACTCCCTAATGTGTGGTTAAGCACAGAAATATTTCCTGATGGTTATTGCTTTTTTTTTAAGGAGGTAGAGAGGGTTAATGAATGGTAAAACTAAAGAGTCAGTTACGTGTTTTCAAAAGGATGGAGAATGAGTTATTTGATGGAAAATTAGAAGGCTTGATTTCAGTCTCTGTCTTGAGCCTGTACCAGTTTGGCCGTGGTATAATCCATTGACTTTTCTATAATTGTCCTAATTAAACAATCAGAAGTAAGGGGCATATTAGACCCAAAGTCCACATTTGCAGGCAATTAAATGCATAGCATTCTGGCTGGTAGAGACGAACATTTAAATCAGCTGATTTAACAACAATTAAACAAAACCTTGCTAACTTGTACAATAAAGAAATCACTAGAGAGATCAGGATAAAATACCTGGAATTGCCAAAGAGAAATGGAGAAGTGAAGATTAATGACAATTACAAAAAAAAACCCCAAACTTCAAAACCAAAAAAACAATGATTTTCACAGAAAAAAGCCTTCGAGGGCAACTACTCCACAGTAAAGCAGAGGAAAGCAAAACTTATGAAGACATTAATCAAGGTACAAGTGAAAAGAAAATTAGATGCTTCAGGGCTCAGAGATGACAGGAAGCATATATGTGGCAATAAGGGATGATGGAAATCATATAGGGGGAAATAAAACAAAGGATACATGAGGAAAGGATGCAAGAGCTGCAGAACACCTACTCTGACACTATAGTCTTTTGCTCTTGCTAAAAGAGAAAATCAATAAACTCTGTGTAGGAAGAAAAGCTTATTAAATGATTGACTGTCCAACTGGATATTCCTGTTGGCAAACACATTGCTCTGTGTGATAGATGGACACCAGGGTCAAGAGGTTGTTCGCTGAAGTGATCAGGCTTCATAAAAACTAAATTTGCAAACAGCTGGGCCGCTGGAGCCCTGGTGAAGTTACAGCTGTCGCGTGATTTCTGTTCGCTGCAACACCGCAAGTTAATTTATGGAGCAGTGAGAGGATTTCCATCTAGGGGGAAGTGGGAGGGATTCTTGCAGCTTTGGCCCGGGGTTCGCTGGATCTGCACATGCCCGTGACCAGCCATGCCACAGCGCCTGCCCTGGGAGCAGCAGGGGCACCCGGTGGCTACCGTGGTCTGCTCTGAGTCATGAACACTTCCTCACCCTGCTCTCACGACATGGAGCCTGGCAGTACAAATGGGATGAAACCATAATACCGTAGTTCTTTGTGTGACAAAATGTCCTAGCCTATCATCAGCAAAGGGCTCATGAACGCTAGAGTCATAAGGGTTCGGGTTGGAAGGGACCTTCAAAGATCATCTAGTCCAGCCCTGCTGCTGTGGGCAAGGACATCTTTCACTAGGTCAGGTTGCTGAAGGTCACCCTTCATTTGGCACATACCAAAGCAACAATAAAATGCCCTCTTCAAAAAGACCCTGCTGTCAGCCAGCAAGTTGTAGCTTGATTGAGTTTTTGCTCTCCCTGTTGGCTATGTTACCAGCAGGTCCCTGGTCCCATTAGCATCAGCCCATTGCTTCCCTATGCACGCTGCCCCATCAACCTCCCTGCCCCACCACCTCCCCAGACTTCCCTGTGGGTCAGTGGCCTCTCCTCTCCCCCACAGTGTTAATGACCCCTTTTTGCAAGATGAAATGCAGAGCTCTCTTGCGGACTGTTTCCTAGAGGGACAGGAAAGGGGCTTTCCAGGGAGAGCACTGGACTGCAGGACTTCAGGAACATGCTTTTCATCCATAACCATGCAGCTGAGCTGACAAACCTGAGGCACAAAGAAACCAATGTCCTACAGGACCAGGTCACAGACCCAGTGCCCCAGCCTCCCCACCAATATGGCACCTTCTTCTGAACCAAGGTGACAAGATTGTACCCCAAGGGAGCTCAAACACATTTCAAAGTACCTGCAGCCCCCATGCAGTCATGGTCCCGTGCACGGCAGGGCATAATTTGGTGAACACATGAGATCTGGAGATGGCAACCATGGAAATGTCACTTCCCACAGCCAGGCCCTCCTGTAGCTTCCCTCCTCCCCTGTGTTTATTTGTGAGCATAACTTACACCGCCAGCAAAATTTCTGTCTAACCCATGCAAAGAATTTGCATTTTATTTAAGCACTTCTCACATTAAATGAGGTCTTATTCAGATTTTCTTTTTGGAGTAGACATTTCTTTAATTTTTTTAATCATACCCATTATTTTTTTGTTTCCTTTTGGAGGGGAGATGGGTGTGCTCTGCCTCTCAGGGGCAAGGCTAAGATCCTGGATGCTCATTTGAGACTGATGGGGAAGCAGCCTTTGAGGCAGGCCATCAGTGCCTGGAAATCCCCAGCTCTCAAACGCCCTAAATTTACTGCCGTGGATTGGGCTCTACCCAATTTGACTTCGATGAGAAAAATGTTCTTTTGGTTTTTTTTTTTAGAGAGTTCTTTTGTGGTTTTTTTTTCTTTTTCTGGAGTATGAAGCGCTGGATCAGGCTTACGAACACATGGGGCTACCTGTGCTTCATTTCAGTCTGAGGAATGACAGGGGATCAAACTGCGCATTGGCCCTTTGGTTATTAAAAATTTATTTAGAGATATTTCCTCCTTCCCAAATTAATGTCAAGAAAATCTTGTTGTTTGTTTGTTACCTGCAAATACTGGAGAATTTTTATGTTCCAGTGCATTTTCTCCTGAATGTTGACAGATTAGAAGAAAATCAAAATGATTATGTACATTAATAATAGAATACACATATAAAGATAACCTTGAGGTGTCTACACTTTATGCATATTCCTCTAGCTTGCTGTTAGCTTTTGTAGGTGAATGGATTAAAACCAAGAAAAATACCATGAACTAAATTTAAATGTAAATCTTTTTGTCTAAAAAGGAAAAATAATTTGTATCAATAAGTCAATCATGATTTGTAAGCAGTCTTTGTTTTCCACTATCAAAAATAATCTTTCTATCTGCAAGGAATGCATTTCTAACCTTAAATAGCTGGTACTATTCAAATTAGTTAGAGCTTAGCAAAACTCTCTTTCTTCCTTAAGTCATAAATTATTTGTTTTTCTAATAGAAAGTAGATTTTATTTTGCTGTGCCCACATAGCATAATTCCCTTGATATTATGTTTATTTAGAAAGAGGAATGAAAGTTTTTCTTTTGTTTCTTCTGGAAAAAAATATATTTGGGGAAAAGAGAAAGTCAATGATGCTTACATCAAGGTTGGCAGGAGTCCCATCAGGGAAAAAATGTCTCCACTCATCGTTTTTTCATTTTTTCTGCATTTTTAGTTGTGTTCAGAAGCAATTCTATCTATGATCTGTGCATATGACACACTTGTTGAACCATGAAGTCCAGTGAAAAGCAGAAGGGTCAGCAGATGGCTGTCTCCAATGTCAGCTTTCCTCGCCGATGCCTGCTGTGTGATTTAATGACCGGCTCCTCGGGAGTGTGCAACCATTTGGCGCTTTCCACAAGAGTCGCTTGTAGAATGCGAGGACGCACATCACATGCAGTGGAGTGGCTGGGAACCTTGCTTGAAGTAAACCATCGAAACCAAAGTCGGGAACCCAAGTGCCAGATATGTGGTTTGAGGAACTTATTTTTCAAATTTAGTTACGTAACCGAGAGGTACAAAACTTATCCACAAGTTATTCAGGTGCCAGTTCTTTTCAAATTATTTGCCTATTGACACAGGTTAGATCAATTAGGACTGTATTAAATCGCCTTAGTTAGTAGGTAAAGTATACCATGGGGAAAATTTCTTTGGAATTTGATTAACGTGATGCCCGGGAGGAAGTTTGCCTTGTAAATTTATGGGAGGCTTAACTGTTCAGCTTGCTATCTGGTCTAGTTATAGATATGGAATATTTAGTAAATGGCACAATCTAACCCTTGAAGAAATTGTATTGGGGTGCTCAGGAACTAGAAAGGGCAAAAGTCTGGTTTTAATGAAATCAGTGCAATTGCACAGACAGATCTGGTCCAGTCTCAGCCCCATGTGGTCACTGCCACCTATGCAGAAAAAAGGATTGCCATAAGTCAGTGGAAAAAGAAGTTCTTCAGACATTTTCTTTGCAGCAATACTGTATGAAAATAGTTTGAGCTATCACTTCCAGAATGACAGATTAATCTAATTTTGGGGTAAAAGCAGAACTGACACTGATGGATGAACAGGCTGCAGGAGGGGCTAAGAGCAGGGTGTTAATCCTATTGCTGCATCTGAGCCAAGAGAGGACCTCATCCTCCAGCACTGATGACTCAGCAGAGGGCGGATATTTAAGGAAAGGTCTTGCTCTGTTTACTTAAAAAATTGGCTCTGTTAATTCAGTTTGCACGAGAGATGCAGGATCGAGCCCTCACTTATGGTTGCAAGATGTCACAAGCTCCCCTGCTCCCTCTCCCGTCCCCAACAAAAACCCTATGGCAAACAGGGATCCCCAAACGAAGCACTGTATTTCTCATTTCAAGAACTGCCATTTGAAATCTTTCATTTTTCAATTTTCTTTGTAACAATATAATATCAGATGTATTTGATGCCTAATTTAACCTGTTTTCCACATGTCATTATGTTTATGAAATGTCTTTGTCTTTCAGTGAGGCAGATGCAACCACAAAATCTTGCTCTTTGGCTTAATTTCCGACTGCTTGCCACATTTGTTTTTCTAGATCCAGGCCAGCCTGCTAAACACACTTAATAATTTACAGTTTTCAATGCCTATTGCCCTTGCCCAAAAGGCTAACTACTTTCTTTGGCTCATTGGGAGCCCTGCAGAGGAAAAGACTCTGAAAATTGCCAAGGTCAAGAGGAATTTCAGATTAAGGTTTATGTTGTGTTGTTACTTAAGCAAACAAAGGTAAATTCCAGCAAGAGGGATGCATTTAGACCACATGCAGTGTGTATTTACTGTGGTGAGGTAGAGTTGGAATGGAAATCTTCTCTTCCCATTGCCAGGAGGGACTGAGCAGGAGCAATGTGAGAGGATGTGGAGGAAGATTTACCAGAGGGTGCTGGGACAGGTGAAGAAACATCAGAGAGAGCAGGAAGAGCCCTAGTAGCAGTGACTGCTGCAGCATATGGAGCATTCACACAACCTGCCAGAGCATGTCTTCATGTTGAGGCCCGGGGTTACATCTACACCAATAGATGAAAACGGGCCAAGTGTTGCTCTCTAGTCCTGAGGGGAAGTGGCACGGCACAGCATGCATCCATCCTCGCCTCCCCAGCCCTGCCTCCCTCCAATCCTCTCCACCCAAAATGACCTGCACCCTAGCACCTAGTGTCTCTGGGTCATGTTCTCTCCCAAATCACATCCCAGACATTACTATCCAGAGTGAGTGAAAAAGGGGCCAGGAAACACACTGACAGTATGCTAACAGACTGGACAATCAGTGCTTCCGCCCTCGTTCATGTACAGTTTACTAATACAGCTGTAGCCAGAGAGCCCAAACTAGTTATGGAAGATGTGTTTGCCTCTTTCTGATGGATGAGTTGGATGACATACTTTTGTATTTCAGTTTCCTTTACACTGGGAGGAAGGCTGCAGTGTTCATTAACTGTTTAAAAAACAGTAATCTAATCAAAACCAACCCTCCAGGCCCCTTTAAAAGCTGGTGGATGAAAATAGGTATATCCAGATGGTAGCTCATCTCCAGACTGCTGTGGATATCTCATATCCACTCAGGAATCTCAAATGGCAGTGGGCACTCAAACGCGTGCACCTGATGTGCATCCCGTGAAGGACGAGCTGACTCTGTGCTCTGCTCTCTGTTAATGAGTACTGACTAGATCTCCCTTGACACAAGAGCTCAGGTACCTCACATATGTAGACATCTACATACAGGTGTCTTCTTCTGGATGTGAATCCCACCCGAACTGTGATAGTGGCTGTGTTGTCATGGGCTGCTATTGCAGAAGAGACATACTGGGGATGCAAGGCGAAACCAAACGAGGATATGTCTACATTGCAGCTATTTGGTAATGTGATTGCAGCTTGTAATCAAGAATAAATGAGGACAGCTGTGGCCTGTCCTCTACCTTGTGAGACTTAAAGTAGTGCAGGTGCAGTAATGTAGGTATCATTTACCAGTATTCTGCAGCATCCAGACGCATTTATTTATAGATACATTTAGCCTGTGCTACTACTCCTCCATTGCTGTGCCTGCACAAGCTGGCCTGACGCTGGCCTCTGGCCCTTCTGTGTGGAGTTTGTTTGCATTTCTGAATTGCAGTGGTAATGAAGTCCCCAGACTGGGCTGAAGAACTTGGCTCCAACCATAATGCGGATCTTGTGATCGCGTAACTCAGTATTTCTGCTCAGGTGAAACAGGGAGAGAAGCCGAGCTGGCCCCGCTGGATGTGTGGGGCATTGGCCAAGAGAGATACAGCTGTAATCAGTTCGCTGGTGTGATGTGCTTGAAACCAGCATATGGGCTTCCTATCTATACCATGTCGGGTACTGCTGTCTGAGCCTTGCCTGAACTTACAGCGGATGTACCTGAGTTGCTGTGAGAAAAATACGAGTGTCTTCCGAACTTTATTGAAATGCAATTGAACTGTGAGAAATGAAGAGGAAAAAAGAACAGCTCCTTGAACAGAGCAGCCCTGCTGTTCAGGAAAGTAAAGGTAAAGCCCAGAATGGAGTGGGAGATATATACAGGGATACACTGATATAGATATTTTAAAATAACCATATGGAATGAATCATGAATGAAACTGCAAAATGAACTGTAAACAGAACAAATTTACATGAAGCTGAACAAAACCAGGGAAGTTAGACTCACTATCTTTATCTTGTGTGAAGGTTTTATTGTGCCTTCAGGATAAAAAGGAGCTTGAAAGGGTTATATATCTCATGAAACACATCTGCTGAGCTTCTAATGGTTATGCTACAGGTAGAAAACATTGCTTATCAAGGCCTAAATAATGTTCTCGCTTTCACATATAAAGAGGAACTGTAAAGTCTGGAAGTGGGAATCCCCAAAGCAGGCTCATGCCAGAAAAACACCTACTCATTCACTGCTGGCAGGACTCGGAGCCTACAACTAATTCTGCATCAATTAGGCTACTGGTGTGCTGTTAATCTATACACAAATCCTGTGGGAGCATTAATATCCCTTAGGGATTAGACAAAAATAAAGCAAGATTTAGACAAACCAAATACATCGTTTTCTATGCATTGTCTATGTTATGACTCATAATGAGACTGTTCCTTGGCAAAGTTTGGGATAAATGAGCTGGTCACATTCCCTTTCACTCTGGAAATGTCCCAGGGCTTAGAATGTTCTCAGGTGAGTTTAGTGCTTACAGAAAATATTATACTGACAGCCCCGAAAAATTAAGTCTTTGTTTCTGAAGAGCAGAAGCATGCCAAGTAGAAACAGATTTCTCTGTAATTTCCCATCAATAGACTGCCAGATGTTCTCTGGAAAATGGCATTTTCTATGTGAGAGACTCAGCTCCTGTGCCTCTTGTTAACAGCAGAAGGGACATCCTTGTGTCTTCTGCAGACCCTCCTCAATGGAGTGAGGTGGCAGCCGTGCTGCTCACTGTAGCGCACCCACACACTGCACAGCAGAGAGGATGTACATGCATACCTGTGCAGGTGCGCAGCTGCCTGGGCGATGGCCTCCAGCATCTTCCCCTGGTAAGCCTCATGGCACCAGAGCTGCCACCGACACTATAGCCCAGCCTTGTCTCTGTTTTCCCCATCTTCCCTGGTGGCACCGAACCCCGCAGCCTGGCTATTTTCTGTCCAGATCTCTTGGTATAGCCCTGCTTTTTAATTTCCCTGCTCTCTGTTCACAACCATCCTATTTGGTTCAAGGCCATGACAGACAGGGCTGGATTCAATTCAGTGAGTCAGCAGCTTGACTCACCATTAACAACATGCCTTTTCCAGGTTCTCAAGACACCAGCACCAGATCTTGGCTATAATTTTTTTTGCTATAGAGCAACCATGCTAGAAAGTGCTACAAAATTCTGCTCCGGGTACGTGGAGCACAAAATAGTTCTTTTTAACATTTACCTGTGATGTTCCACATTCCTATTCATCCAAGAGTAAAACAGCACCAAGGAGTTTCTCATAGGACCCAATGGAGAATCATACCATGGATTTGGCAGGTTTGCCTGCTACCCCTCTATGGTTTTTTTTGTTAGTCAGTTGCCTTGGTGGGTTTAAAAATATTTTAATTGATTCAAATGTGTTCACATAATTTCTGTAATGGTTTTTAATTGTGTAATTAGTGTAAAGATATATAATCATGTAATTAGGCTGTGTAATTACAAAGTGTAATAATATTGTAGTGCTTTTATACACATCTTTTTTAAACACGGAGGAAAAAAAAGCATGCATATAACTCCAAAACGATAACTGTGAGTCCCAGAGTGACTGTAAATATTTCCTTACATATATTCCAGTTTTTCTTGTGCAATCATGGAAGTTTGAATACAGGAATATACGCCATTGTAAGGCTGATGGGGAAACACTGAACATTTTTGGAAATCAGCTCAATTACATTGTGTGGTGCCAACATGAAATGGTGGTGTTCAGGTGGTGCATGTGTAAAGGCAGATGTTGAGGGAAGATGAGGCAATTTAGCTGAAGATGTGATTATAAAGCACACTTAATTCCTGCACGGATGCCCTTGCTGCAAAGGGTAATGATGCTTTTATCACATGGCCTAAATCTCCTTTTTTTTTTTTTTTACAGTGGAAATGGAAGCTCCCAGTGGCTTCGGCAGGGTAGGCTGATACTCCCTGCCAGGCTGATCTCATTCCATGAAAGGTTTTAAGGGTCCTTGTACCTGCGGGAAATTGGTGCCTTATTCAGCTCCCCCCTTTGCTGCACTGGTAAAGTCAGCCTTAATTTCAGGTGTGTAAGGCACTTGGATTCACCTACTTTTCTGAGACAGAGCAATGTGTCTCAAAAAGAAAGAGAAAGAGTTCGTTGCTGCTAAGTTTCATCAGCTCCCAAGTGGATCAGACAATCTGTTCCATGATGCTGAAAGGTGTTTCACAATTCACAGAATTAAACTACAATGGGATTAATAGTTAGTAATTACTGACTCACTTTGAGGAATTCAGGTGAATGTCTCCAACGTTCATCAACATTTTACTCATTTTAAGAAAAGGATGGCAAATCCCCAAACCAGACAGATGTTGCAGGTTTGCATATGTGACATCCTTCACCCCCAGCTGTGGAAACAATATCGTACCTGTCACTGGTTTTGTGCAGAATTAATGAACAGTTTGCAAAATGTATCACATCCTTGATAGCTGACGGACATGATAATAATGCCTTATTTAGGTTTCGCAGAAGCATGACCCAGTTTCATTCACACATTGGCATTGTGGTTACCTACAGTGAATACAGCACTTAATGCAAACAGGTGCCAATGCTGGAAGGCTTCTGAGTGCAAAACCCCTCCTAATGGTGCTTCAGATGAGGTGGAACAGCTGGCTAATACCTCCTTTGCCATATGTACTGATCGCTTCAGGATTTGCCAGTCTTTCCAAAGGGTCTGAGATACATTTAAGGTCAGCAAGCAGCTGTGTCGATCTAACAGCTTGTTGCCACCAAGAGGAGGTTTGACTCCCTCCTCTCCCTCCTGGACCCGCAGACTGAGTGTTGGGCAACCACAGTCTGGGTGTTGCTGGATCTTGCAGGACGTTTCTGTGATCTGATCTGATCACTTACAACACAACCAGAAACGTATTCACTTTTTTTTTGCTCTGTGAGTTCCAGCAGCCATGAGGCAGGAAGATGGAACCTGCACCTGGGGGCAGAGGGTCGAGGTGGGGAAGGCAACAGGACCTCCTTCATTTGGTGGTGATGAGCTGTTGGATCAGCTCCTATACAATGCACACCATTAGTATGAGCATCCAGGAGAGCATCCAAAGCACCTACTGTGCCACGGCACATTCATTGCTAATGGAGACTACATATTCTAATAGAGACTAAAAGTGTGTGTACAAAAGATAAATAGACTTACAATCTAATATCCTTATTTTAGTTCACTTACGAGAATCAAAATCTTACTTTTGTGTTGCTACTGTGTCAGGAAAAATCTGCTGCTTCTCTCCCCAAAGTGAAAATAACAGTGGTTCAGATGAAAAGCCACACTTCCACACATCGAAAATGATTGGTTTCTAACCAATTTATACTTTTTTGTTACTTAAGAAGATGTTGATGAAATGATACATATTATAATTCTCTTTCAGGCTTTTAAAGATTGAGTTTCCCAGTGCTGCTAAAATGTGAGCCATGCAGACAGCCTGCAGCGAAATCCAGCTAAATACGTCCGGAGGGAACTCTATTAGCGAGGGATGTGTGTCTGTCCGCCCATGGAGCGTGAGAACCCCCAGGGCTGGAGGCACCTCCTGATGGACAGGGCAGCATTTTGTTTAGGACGTGCCTTAAAATGGTCAATTCGTCTCCTTTATCACGACAGCCTCATAATCATGGATAGACATATAAACTGAAGACAGAGCTGGTTTCTCTGGCTCCTGGCCAAAGCAGTCTAGGCAGTACTGGGGCGATGGTAGATGTTGGTGCACAACATCACATGGCAACTCCACCACTAACTGATCTGGCGGCAGAAACGGCTGCTTGTGGGGAAACCCACTCATTTCTTTGTCTAACAAATTGACCTCTTGCTGTCATGGACCAAACACCTGCTGGAAAATTGCACGGAAACCACTCTATATTCAGTTGGGAGAGTGGGGAAAACTTCTCCAAGCAAATGTTTTATTCGTTGAATTTAGTTTCATGATTTCTGTGGTAATGGCGTTTGATTTCTGCATATTTGTTATTCGCAGCTCAACCTGCTTGTTCTGCTTGTGCTATTCTGAGCCACTCCATCTTCTACTCGCTACTCTTATTTGTTCTGAGAGGATGGTTCCTAAATTCGTGTGGTGTGTTTTTCTTCTTCCTGATCAAATATATGAAACTTTTGGAGAAAGGAGAAAAAAATCAAAGCTTTCTAACTAATGAGGTGAAGCCACACAGAGAAAAGCCCTGCACGACGTGCAACTTATTTTTGGTCAGACTTTCTCTTCCTTGGAGTTTCCTGTGAGTTAGCCCATTGCTGATATGAATGCTTGTAGCAAAGACTGAGGTATCAAAGCAACTGCATGAGTTTTATTTGTATGTATCCTGGTGAATGTTTCTTACTGCCGACCTCCAGCAGCTCAGCCAGAGCAGTTGCTACAGCAGCTGAAGTTTCTCATGGCAATCGTTCACCGCTCACGGGTCCTGCTGGACCCTCTGATCAATGAGACACGGAATTTCTTCTCTGTGCAGTACAGATTCGGGGGTTGCGGCTTGCATAAGTGAAAAAGCAAAAGCCCGGAGCCGACCGGAGCGCAGAGGAGCCTGGTGTGGCATTAATGAGAGAATGGCATTAATGAGAGCAGAGCTCAGCCCCGGCTGGATCCTGCCTGGCAGCTGGGAGCACGGCAGCCGCCTGCCAAGGAGCAGGTGTCACCTTGTCCCCCCCGGCACCGCCATCTTCCCATCGCATCCTGCCCCGCACACTACATACAGACACTGCTCACCCCCTGCGTCTGTTGGAGAAACACAGCCCAGTTTGGGACATACAGCCTCTCTGCGCAGACATGGCGCCTGCAACGCTGCGCGGCCTCGTCCCTCTGCACAGGATGAGACTTGTGCCGTCCCCTCTTTGGCTCTCCCTTATGCTATTTGAACAAAACAGCACCTCTTTTCAACTTTTTCTGTTTGACAAAAGTTTCATGAGAGCTATTTTTAACAAATTGCCTTTTTACAGTAATATGCACTTTTATCATATCTTCCTCATGAGGAACTCCAACCATTTCAGAAGTGTTAATTGAAAAATTCTTACAGAAGATGCTGGAGGCAAACAAATAGTGGTGGGGCCTCAGGGGAAACTGAGGCACAGAGAAGTTATGTGCCTTGCCCAAAGTTATACATACAGAATTGGAAATAGCCTTTCGACTGCCCACTCCTCTGCTCTGGCCTCAAGGCGAGGACTAATTCAGCCTCCCCTCCTGTTCTGCTTTTTGGATGCTTTTGCGCAAAAATGCAGTGTTCATTTTGAATCCAGGCAACTGTAGTTATTCCGGCACTGAATTACTTCTCCCTTTCCTGCACCTAACTGTAACTCTTTTGATTGCAGAGAGCTGGACAAGCTCTGGGCGAGGCAGACTGGGCCGTGATGCTGGGGAACAGTTGGTGTTTGTTCATCACACAAACAGCTCGGAGGACCCTGCGCAGCTGCCTGCATCTGAAAGGGGGAATGCAGCTCAAGCCCATAAATCCTGCATGTCAACAGGGTTTCTTAGCTCAGGCAGTATTTGAACAAATTTGAACAAAGCTATGAGGCCGTGAAGACCTGAGCCAGACTCTGCCCGGTGTCTGCCCGGGCTGCTGTGAGCTCAGGGGATCTGTGCACTGTGCTCCGTTAGGTGATATACACATGGTCAAAGACAAAAACACCCAAAATGCTCCTTTCCAGATGGAAACAGCATCTCAGCAACATCCAGAGGAGGGAAACGACACAGAGAAATTGAAATGCAGGGACCAAACCAGCAGCTCAAAGCACATTCACTTGGCACAAGGTGCGGTGCGGATACTAGCCGAGTCCTAAACCCAATACGGCTGTGTCAGCTCAATGCTGTGCTGAGGCACGTCGCGTCCAGGCTTGGTGCTGGTATGGAGCCATGCACTGCAGCTGCCTCCAGGTCTGGAGTAAGCAGTGTCCCTCAAGGCCCAGCATCTCCAAACCCCACCGTCTCACCACAGTGCTGCCGCAACCTCCTTCCCTCCCAAGCTCAGGGAGGCATGTACCTGGAAGAATATGCAGCCAAAGGCTAAGTTAAGGTGTACCTAACGCTTGCCTAAAACTGTCTCTGGATGCAAAGTAATTGAATTAAGAACATTTTTCCATTGGTTAACAACAACTCTGCATTCTGGCCATCTGTTTTTTAGATGCTTTGAACCAGGAGTCATCATCTAACTCCAGGTCAACCTCTAGGTTTAGTCAGCTGGACAGTGGATAATGAGGTTTTTGTTTCAGGAGAAGAAAACTGTCTTCAGAGTTTTGTTAGAACAAAGATTACAGGCTTGATTCAGATCTTGCTCACACCGCTGTGAGTGCTGAAGTAGTTTTTTTGCAGCTGCAGCAGAAATCAGGTGATGGAGGTTTATTGTGGATGCCCACTCTGCCGTCGAAAAACACCTGTGCCCCACGCTGTCTGTTGGAGGTGCTGGGTGTGGGTTCAGCCTAAAAGGTGACTACAACCTGGACGGAGCTGCTGGACACAGCACACCCCGGTGCAGTGCCGGTGAGGCTGCACGCAAACCACAGTTGCTTTTATCACACATTTTCCTCAGCCGTAACACGAGAAATGCTGCATCTTCAAAATGCTGAATTTCCTGGACCAGCTTTTCTCTATCTTTTTAGAGGAAATTGCTGCAAAGTGTTGATTGACAGTATTTGTGAATATAGCTTTTTGCTTATCTACAAACCACTTATACTGTGGGCACTGCTTGCCTACTGCTCATTAGAAATAGTTAGTATCTATTTTCTGGAAGCTAAAAGAAGTTCCCCAGGCATGGCCCATGGCCCATTCAGTTTGTCAGCTGCAGCAAACATCATGTCTTCTATCAGTATTGTGGGCTTCATCTCATGAACACAGTAGCATAAGCCCTAGTAGCATTTGGCACATTTGAAGTGTAATCTGTAGATGAGAATTGATTATTTTGTATGCACCGACCTTCAGAAAAGTTTCTTACAGCAGCTGCTGAAATGATAGTATCTCCTAGGAAGATTATCCTCAGTGGAGGCAGGTCAGTTGGTTCTACCTTGTTTATCTCTGGCTGAACAAGGGAGGGAACAAATTCTCTGAAGCACAGCCTGAGATCTTATCGGCCAGAACTTAATAGGCATAGCCGGTTCCCCAGCATGTTTTGTGAGCTGCCCCCACAGCAAAGCTCTGAGTGAAAGGTACTGGCCATGACTGTGTTGCAAATATTTTTAAGTATAACTGTTAGGTAAATAACCAATTTTTCAGTTCAATGGCTGAAGCAAGCAGTGGAAAAATAATTTGGGGCTGAACCTAAAGAGAATTTTTACAGTTTCTTTGAAAAATGGGGTTCCCACTACTTCTTATTGTATCGTTTTCCTTAAAGTTAAACCAATATATTTCATTAAATACTTTGTGAGTTATTTAGATACTTGAATAACCTTTTTATTGGTCAGTTTCAAATAAGCCTGATGTTGCATGAGCTGTACAAGGAACCAGTGAAGCCTGGCTTTCAATGAACAGCATGTGTCCTCCTTTTCCTACATGACCAGAGTACAATGACCCAGCTCCTTTGCCACGGCCTCATGACACCTCCATAGCAATACCCTCATTGTTCCTTTTGCACCCATGCACCTTCTGTCTATGATACCTCTCTTTCTCATGTCCTCAGATCCTTCACTAGTACTTCCACCTCCCTTCACATCCCAGACATTTCCAAATGCCCATGCCCCACATCCCCCAAACGCCTCTTACAGCCTCCTTCCTACAGGACTTTTGGCTTCATTCCACTTTCCCTATATTTATACACACACACACAAAATACATGCAATGTTTCCTATGTATTCTACCTAACTTTATTTAGCATTGATGGATGATCAAGAAAGAGCAGGCAATGCAGCATATCTGAAATGAGATTTGTGCTGACTTGGTCAGCCAAGGGCTGCTAAGTGCTGAATCTCCTGGCTTTCCCTTGGTGGGATCACTAGCTAATGCTCTTTTTGTAACCAGTCATTGATCTTCAGAACACTTCTGGGAGTTTGACATGTTAGCCCTTTGTTAAATTTTGTTGAAATTGGACAATGGGTTTAAAAGTTATTAGGGAGGGGGATTGATAAATAGGCGGGCAGATAAGCAGTGTCATTTCACAAAAAAATTATTTTGATGGGAAAATAAGAAATTTTTGCTTTCAGATATCAAAATGAAATGTAGTAGCACAAAAAAAATTCAACTAAAGCAAAGCATTAAATTCAACAGCCATCCATTAAAAGGCTTTGTTTCTTTTAATACTATTGCTCACTGAAATTGCAGTTTGTCACAGAAGTCTCCATAATTGGGTTTGTGTTGGTTTGAGATCTAGCTGGTACACATCATGCCACAAGGAATCATGGTGACACTGTTGAAACTAAAGTCAAATTTCTGAATATATTGATTGTCGTTGAAAAAGTCCTTCTATTTCTTGGAGGATAGGGAAATAAACCAATCAGAAATGTCATCCTTATTACCAGCTCTGAAAGTAAGTGAATTTAACTCAAAAACTTGGACATGTTGCAAATCTAAATAGGGAGCTACAGTTCCTTTACTTGTGTTATCCAAATGTGTAGCGCAGCGTGCAAGTGTATGACCTGCCACTGTGGTGCCAAGGCTGGTTTGCCTGTCATTGGCTTTTTAAAAGCACCAATATTAATGCAGTCCTGGAAGGATGGAAGGGTCTTTCTTTAAATGAGAATGCAAGTTAAAAATCAGATTATCCAAATGGGAGAGTGGAGCATCGAAGGAGGACTACTTTTATCTTAAATACCTCATTATGTTCATTGGGAATTGGGAGCTAATCTGGCACTAGAAAATGGACGACAAAGCAAAATTGTAATCCCTGAAGACTAAATTTCTTGGAAACTTAGAGAAGGAAGTGTCAAATACTAGGTCAATTCACTTTCTTAATTCAATAGGATTCAAATGCTGAGGTGGAGTGGGAATGAAAAGACACTGCTGTACTGCCCAAGGCAGACACAAGCCAGTGAAAGTTGACCTTTGGCTCTACCACATAGCCCTGCCAAAAATGCATCAGCTCTTGCCTAACATATTCACACTGCACCCATCTCCATCATGTGCCCAATCTGCAGGGAGAGTCCTGTCAGAAGCAAGCAATTACCATTCTTCAGAAGAAATCTCACCTTTTGGGTGCATGATATTCAATACTGACAATCTGATTTTCAGAGATTTGAGAGACATGTCTAGATAAATTCCAATTCTGGAAATAGGTATCAGATAGCTAAAGTTAGGAGTCCAATGATGATGGCATCCAAAGTTAGATATGCTCTCCATTAATTTCTGAGTCTTCCTAGTTAGAATATTTGTTAGTACAGGGTTAAGATATATGTATTTTTTTTGTTATTGGCATCTGTCAACTATCAGCTGAGCAGAAACCAACCCTTTTTTATGTACTTCACCCATCAGTCATCCTCCAGATTCAATTTTTGGTCAATTTTCATCAAATATGTGCTATACTTGAGTCAATGATCTAGAAATGAAAAGTACCAAGTACCTCAAACTGTCAAAGCAAGCCAGTTCACAAATTCCACTCTTGGAAAAAAGGCACAAAACATTAACTAGACTGGACAAGTGATGAATTGCTGCATTCTTTTCCTGTTAAAAAAAAATGGAATTGGTCAATGCAGTGGGCTTTGATCTGAATGATAGCTATAACAGCCCACATATACTTATTATATGATAACATTCACCTCCTCTTCCCAAGCAGGCTAAGAATGAAAATATCGTTTATAATGCTTTTACTATTAGAGTTTAGAAAGTAATACTAGATATACATTAAAAAAATAGAAAAATTCCCCTTTGCTTTTGTTTTTTGTCTGCTTAAATGATGATATAATCTTTTTTCCTATAATTATGAAAATAGAAATTGAGAAAACACCTAGTCCTGGGATTATGAAAGTTGAGGGTGTGAAATAAAAGTGTAATAAAGAGATTTGCTAAGCAAATGGGATACAAATACATGCTCTATGAAAAGAGAGGCAAAAAACGCACGGAAAAGAAAGAAGAAAGGAGAACCAAGGTGGAACTGAGGCACAGTGCAGGAATCCTGACTGGAAAGGAAAATGGAACAATTAAAATTATGTATTAAAATGCCTAGTTTGAAAGAGATTATACTTTTCCTCTTTGCAACTTTTTCAATGAAGGCCTTAATTTAAGCCAGAAGACAATCTAAGTGTAGGTCTAGACAAATATAGGCTGATAACTGTGATTTCAATGCTATGCTGAGCTTTAGAGAATATTCTGAAGAATAATAGGACAAAATGTAATGCAGGTTTAGTGGGTGCTGAATTAACCTGGTGGGTTTTAGGTGTAGCTCTAGAGTATTAAAAACGAATCCAAGTAGCATATAGTGTGCCATGGTGGGGACCAACGTCACCGGCCACCGGGACGTCTCACAGTACTTACCCCATTTCCTTGCTATGGTAACTGTCCCTGTGCTCCCAATGCTCTGGAGAGTCCTGAATGTTCTTGATACTCATACATGTACAATTATGTATGTTCCAAGGTTTGTAAGACCACAGGAAAGAAGGGCCTCTGTGAACTGATGAGCACAGAAGCTGAGAGGGTGGCACTGTTGAAAGCATGTGCGCTCACATCCACAGGCATAAATTAAGGATTTGGGTGGAAAGGGAAAGCACATGAAGATGTCTCATCCCTGCAGGTGTTCAAGGCCAGGTTGCATGGGGCTTTGAGTAACCTGGTCTAGTGGAAGGTGTCCCTGCCCAACACAGGGGAGTTGGAACTAGATGACTTTAAGGTCCCTTCCAACCCAAACCATTCTATGATATGATGATTCTATGCCACTAACCCTTTCAGGTGAACCAACAGGATCCAGACTGTTGGTTGTTCTGTTTTCCTGATGGACCTCGCAGGACCATGAATTTCCCTTCCTGGACGTGTCTTCATTTTTCTTCACTAAGTCAGATCTAGTCTTTGCCTAGAAACAGGGAGAATTGGTCCCTTCCAAAATGGACACCCTATGAGAGCCAGAGACCAGACTTCCTCTTTGTACCCAGTTCCAGCTTCTCCAGGGGTTCCCAGGTTGCTCTTTCAAAAACACTTTCCATAGTACAGAGGGAAAAGGTCAATACTACCCTATCCAAAAAAGTTTTTGAGACTGATATTGGGTGAGTACATACTCTATATCTGTCTGCAAGGACATTAACTGCACTGAAAAGCAGTAGATGGGCTTCAGCTGGACTTGTGAAAGAAGGTGACACCTTGGCAAACTGTTTGTAGTTAGGATTTTATATAGAAATTATCCAGAAATATGAAATCTTATCAGTTCATGCCATAATCCTCAATGCTTAACATTTTGAGAACATTTTTATACCTGTACTTGTGTTTAAGTACAACTTTACTACCTCTAACCTTTGTGAGAAATGCTTGATAGATGAGCAGGCGCAGCCTCGGATGCCAGCTGCTCACTAGTGTATAAATGATTGATCAGTGTATAACCCCGCTGATCTTCTGGCATCATTGTAAACATACAACTTCTAATCATTTCACAGAGCCCTTTTAGGGATTTATTTAAGATAAGCGTGTCAGTCCTCTTCAGGAAAATAGTTGGGCTGATGGTTATATGGGAGGATTTATCGTACTTAATAACATGTCATCTTTGCCCATATGGGATAAGAATTAACAACTACAGAGCAGCAGGGGGAATACTTATAAAACTGAGGCAGAACAATGGAGGGCAGTTTTGCTCTTTAGATAGCGACCGCCTCTGCTTGGAAGTGCTGAGGCCACATGCCAGTGAATGCTCAGAGGTTTTCACTATCCTTTTAAATTCAACAATTAGATGCTGCAGGCTGGTTCTGAAAGGGCACAGAAATGCAGCCTTAACACTGATACAAACTTTTATTTTCCCAAGCAAAGTTGCTCCTTAACCATTTGGCATTACTTCTTTCCATGTTGGCAAATCCAGCATTTCCATTAAGGATGCAAGTGCTGTGTTTTGTGGCTGTTCTCCTATGTATGGCACTTTTATACTTTGCCAGCATGGCTTCTGTACTGAATTTCCAATCAACTCTTTGATGATGTTTTCTTCTCCTTAACATTTGAAACACACTGAATGATTTCTAGTACATTTTCACTTTCTCTAGTAGACCAATATTTGTCTCTGTAGGATATGGGATGGCTGATCTTTATTGTTTTATCAGAGTTTTATTTGGAAGGGGTCAGCCAGTTGTTATTGTCAGTGTTATGATAGTTCTTCAAAGGAAATGTGAAGGTATTTGATACACATCAAACATTAAAACACCTGAAAAATACTGTTTGAAACTCTGTGCTCAAGGATTACTCATTACCATCTAAAAATTGTATGAATTGCTCTAATAGATTAAATTTACTCCCACCCTCTAAAACTCTTACTGATTTCACAGGATGAAAAAAACCCCACTGCATAATCATGTCCAACATGCCCAGTGGAAAAGCTTTGAAGATTTTGGTTCAATAATCTACTTAAAAATAAAAGAATACTAGTAAACATTTTGTATAAAATGAGTCCATTTTAGCTATGCCAATCTAATTTGTTTTTTGAATGTGCTTTTTTTTAAGTAACCATTAAATAACTGGAGTATTGTACTCTTCACATATACCAGAGGCATCTATTTTAGCAGGCATTTACATAACACTGCTATTTTTCTCAATTCTTATCCAATGTGCACTTATCATTAACATGTATGATTATGGTAGAAATGTAAAAAGTGCAGCTAAACTATTGCTTCTGTGTTCAGGAAGCAAGAAATCATCTACCTTTACATTTCATTGCTGATAGCAACACTGGTGGACTTACTCAGTATTTCAAGATTGTTGGCCATCTACTAGACCCTACAGTTGGCATTCAGGGTCTCCAGCTGTACCAGACAATGGGGACCATTAATATTGTAAAGATCTATCTTTATTGGCTGAACTGTCCATGTGCAGTGAGAGGTTATGAAACCCTTGGAAGAGTGAGGATGGAAAGCAAAGGAAGTCACAGGGAGGCACAAAGTGCCCCAACACTGTTAGTTCAGACAACAGGGCTTGTGTTGGAAAGATTTTGTGTTTGAACTCAGTGTATATGTAGAAAAGAAAGAAGGTGGCTCCTGGTCTCCTTCTTCACATCTTTTAATATCCTCCTAGTGAGGAAGAAAGAGAAGATAGACCTACAACATCCAGATTTTCTCCATACTGCTGGGATCCAGTGGCAATGTCCATTTTCTCTCTCTCTCAACTGCTGTGATGAAGACGATCAAAGAAGTCTTTGTATGTGCTAGCAAATGGCTGATTCTATAAGCATAGCCTGATGCAAAATGATACATCAAGGAGCAAGAAACATAGCCACACACACTGACAGAAGGCATATGGAAAATCAGCTGAACACGAACTGGAGAGGTGCTGGCAGCCAGAAGGGCTGTGAGCTGCAGACAAGGAAATGCTGAGCAGAAGTTGAGGGGTTGTAACCCCTCTGGGTATGGCTGAGTCAGAACCATTCCCAGAACAGTGTCCAGCTCTGGTTCCACAGTTTATGCAGTGGTGGTAAACTGGAGGGGATTCAGGCCATTCTACAGCCTGCGTGATACTGGAGAGTAGTTCAGATGATCATGCTGATTCTTTCAGCCTCTTATCAGACACGGAGTTATACAAAGAGCAGTGAGTTTTGTTTTCAGCATGCACACACTACACAGGAACAATAAAATCAGTGGTTAGGACAGAAACAGTTGGGAATATCAGAAGGCAGGAACTGAGGGAAATAGCCTACATGAACCTGAGTAATGGTCTGTCTTGTGTCAAACACCTAGAAGGGTGCAAGTGCTTTGAGATGAAACAGCATTTTGAGATGAATGACTTGTGCAATGACATCCTGATGACAGTTCATTATGATCCTCAATTTTTTTAGATTTACAAAACCAAAGTGAAGGCACTTTGTAAAATCGATTGTGCTGCGGTGTTGTATATACATTTAGTCAAATGGGATTGCAACTAAACCTGTATTTTCAGTTTTACCATGTCTGTAGAGTACATTTCATGCTAAATGCACTTGAAGTAGGTGCATAAAAATATTTCTGACAGCTGGAGTGCATGCTGAATGTCTGAAAGAAAACACAATAACATGGACCATGTGCTACAAGCAAATTCACTTATATCATAAAACATAAAGTAAGAAAAAAAATTTAATCCAGATAGAGATATGCAAAACCTTTATAGAATACAGTTGAATTATAATTTCACTTATGTATTGTGTTCCTTTCTAGCAAGTGAAGTTAGTACACACCTACAGCAGTCTTGAGTGCAATATTACTCATGAATATCATGTTTCTGTGTCATCTTCCACTGCTGTTTTCTGGTATTGTATCAAGTAAAACTGTACAAACATATCAAAGACCACAGACAAAGATCTTGGCAGCCAAGAGCAGAAACCTAACTTCCAGTGGGAGCAAACTTGGCCCCGGTACGGTCATCTCAGAGACAAGAAACTAAAATAAGTGGGTGCCCGAGTCTGGGCTTGTCCCAGGGTCAGGCATCCAGGGAGAGGTCAGTGGGAACGACAAACTGGAGTCCACCAAGCTTGTCATGCAGGAGAAGATGAGGAACTCAAAGAAAGTCCAGATCAACTCTGGAAGTGGTCCAGAAATAATAGGAACAGTTTCAAGTTTCTAGAATAAAGCAATATAAAAATGACTGGCTAAATAGACAAAATCTGCACAGCCAGCACCAAACAGGTCAACTTTCACTTGTTACTGTAGTAAGTGGTCTTAGATGTTACCTGTAACAGGAACCAGAAAGAGCCAGATATCTCAAATATCTCATTAGGTATGACTTAAATGTCTCATTGAATATAACTGTGGGAAACGGGGCTGTTTGCCTCGCTTTCATTTGGATTTTTTGACAGCTCCTTTATTCTAAAGTTACTGACAACATCCTTTGTTTCCTTTGACACTATGCCCAGAAAAGGAGAAGTTACCTGCATTCTTTTCCGAATTTTTTTTTTTTTTTTTTTGCAGATAGAAAATGATGAAACTGCTGAAGAAGAGTCAAAACAGAAATGACCTAATGAAACCAATGACTTTTTAAATCATGAGAAAGATTTCCAAGAAAATTTCTGGAAGTTGCTTCAAGAAGGAACAGCTCAGTTCTACAGGCTTCCTCTGTGTGCGAGGACAAGACATTAGGGCTGGTGTGAACACACAGACAGCCCGAGCATCCCTCTGAAATGGCAGGCTGGACTGGGCAGCAGCAAAGTCCTCATAGATCAGCTGTCCAGATTTTTTAGCCTACACTTTGCCCAAAAACATACATGCAAGAGCAGCTGAGTCATGAGCTCTTCCATTCTCTGCTATTCCTCCTAAAGACATGGTTTCTATCAGTAGGGAAGAAAGTGTGGATGGTGGGGTATGATAATCTTTGTGTCTGACTGGCCCTACTCAGAATGCAATATGTGCCAGCTACTTCCCTTTTCTTGTGAAATTCCCTTTTATTGTGAAAACGTATTGTGAAATATCTCCGATTTTTTTGTCCAATCATCAAAACACCATTTCTAATGCAACTACTAGTGATGGCACAGCCAGATTTGTCACTTTTTTGCTCAGTGAATACAGTATTGCTTGTAACTGGCCATAAGCTTTGTTTTAAGTTAACAACACAGATCTCCAGATCTGTCCAGGCTTTGTCTTGAGCAGTCCAGAGATTTGCTTTAGCTTGTGACAGCACTTTCTAACGACTCCATTCCCCATTCCCATGCATCATGTCACCCCACTTTGTAATCCTCAACACCTCTGTGCCTTTGCTGCCCTGCAGAATTTTTCAGCTGAGCATAGAGCCCACACAATGCATTGACTCCCCTATACTGTTTAAGCAGCTTTTTTTTTAAGGCTGCCTCGCTTTTTGCTACCAGAATGCCTTTAAGTCCCCATACTTGGTCCCTCATATCATGAGCTCATTAAATGGAATTGTAATTTCTGTAACCGAGCTGTTGTATGACACTCCTTACAGAGTGTAACAGCAAGTGCGATCCATCTTTCTATGAGACAGAAAGCACTTCACCATGTTGTGTCCCTGCCCATGGCGGGGGGGTTGGAACTAGATGATCTTCAAGGTCCCTTCCAACTCTAACCATTCTATGATTCTCTGTTTTTCCTTCCTTAATCAGTGGGGAACTAGGACTCCTTATTCATGGTTTCCAACTTCTTCAGTTAAGTAATTAATGCATATGTTTAGGACTAATTTTACTGTCTCATTATAGAAAGTAGAGCTGGAAAGAAACCATTGGATCAGCTGATATATCAATCAGCGCTACTGCTAGATTGACCTTTATTTAATAAGGTATTTTAATCAGCTTTCAACTTTTACTTTTGATGCGTCATTTGTCTCCCCTTAAGAGTATCATCATTTAGCACACTGGTAAAGTAGTTCCCTGATAAAATAATTTTTTCAAGGCTTAGTCTCAGAATACATACTTTAATAATAATTCCACCACTATTTAGCTTTTCTAATTCACCTTCCGTTGCTGAACTGTAGCGTACCTTATCAACAAAGTCAGTCTCATTCCCCCCCATTTAAAAGACAGAGAAATTGAGAAACCAAATGATAGATTCAAGCTCAGTAAGAGAATGAGGAATCAAACTCAGCTATTCTTAACGCCAGTTTGTCCCCCATCTCCCCCCCCATTTCTACTAAAACCTTGAAAATACTTTGATTTTCTGACTGCCTTAGTTTGCGGAGGTTCTCTCCTCAAGTTGGAGGCTCTCAGACTTCCCCTCTGATCTCCAACAACAGTGTCCTACATAAAATACCGTGGAGGAGGGGGCCCAAAAATCCTTAGGAGCTGTTCTGCTTTGTGTGACAGAATTTAGCACACACTGGGCAAGAGAGTGCATGACACTAAGGCACTGCAAAGGAAAGTCCTGGATTTGGATCCAATGACTGTTCATACAGCCCTTGGATGAAAGTTCATACCTTGGGCATAGATCCTACAGCAGTGCTATGAGAATCTTCATCCTGGAGAGATGAAGTTCCCTCTAATGTCAGCACAATGAAATCTCAATGTTTGTCTTTATAGTTTCTCTTTTTACAATCTTATTTTTATAGTTGAAATCACAGGCAAATGGTCCCCATTATCTAAAGGAGGAAACTTTGGGGAAAAAGCTTTATTTAAAAAAGTCTGTTTGTCGCCTACTTGCAGGTTTCTAGATGAAATATGTCTTGTACTACTTGCCTACTCTTTTATACTCAGAGCTCCTTGTAGCTCCTTGTGGAGGTGATACATGAAGGAAAATAGGTTGTAATTAAACAAAGAAATTAACAACTGGAGCTAATTGCAGTGATGCTATGATAGATAAGCCACTTGTAAGCTGAAGCTGAAAGAGAACATCTGAGCTCTTCACAGCTGTGACAAGACTTTGCTCTTGGCTGACATGGCAGAGAATCATGTTTTGAAGCAAGAAATGAGGGCCAAGAATTCTCAGCCTGGAACCTATGGCTGTGGGCTTCAAAGAAGAGCCTGATTTTGCGTTTGAAAAGCGGGGAACCTAAATACTTCTCCTTTGAGGCAGGAGCATAAACCTTTTGACATAGTTCCAGCTTCCTCTGGCCAGCTGCAGCCTGGCAAGTGCATGTGGTGGCCTGTCTACAGCAATACATCACAGATCACTCCCCCATGAGTTTCTTCCACATTTGCCTTCTCAAATGGAAATTCAAATGGCCAAGCTGGTTCTGAGTTCAAAGCCACCTTAAGTACTTTGAACATGGAACCACACACTGAAGCAGCAAGAAGCTGAACTGGATCACTCTTGAACTCTTTAGAAGGGAAGGATGGGAGGAGACTAGCAGACATGAAGAGAAATACCAGGGTGAAAAAGGGAAGAGAGTAACAGGAATCCTGCACTTCCTTTTTGAAAGTATTATTATTTTTGAAAAGCACATGCTAACTGAAATGAAAAGGTGCATACACTGACTTTTTCTGTATCAGGAGGAGTCTGGGGGTATAGAACTTTACAAAAAAGGGACTGTATAATCTTATTGGATAGAGAACATGGGTCTACAGGGGTATACATGGTGTTCTGACTGGATCTGTACTATTTATTATTACTGGAGCTGTTGGCAATTCTTCTATGCATTGTAGCTATATATGAAAACTTAAATCAGGTATCAATATTCATATGTCTATTAATCTAATTTTGAACAAGTTAGCCTGAATGTTTGTGAGTGTATGTCATGAGAACTACATGCTGATAAGCAGGGCTTTGCAATTTTGCAGCAGTTTGCACATGCTTTATGACCTCAGCTATTTTCCTGGTGAAGAATGACAGCTGATGCGCACTCTGTCATGTAGTCCCTCGACGGGACAAGCACACCGCTAGCCTCCTGTCACTCAGCTTCAGATACCAGGGCTTTTGCAGATGGTTTTCTGTTGCAGCAGCAATCATGTGGGTAGACTATTCCTGTTTACAGAGGACGATTCTCTAGCCAAAGGTGCGCAAATCTCCATGCAAGACTATTTTTTTGTCTTTTACAGAAAACTGTCACCAAGAAACAACTTCCCCTTATCTTCTGTCTTTAAGCGTGTTTATTCTGCAGTGACTGCAGCTCAGGCAGATGTGTGGAGCCAGCCTTCCACAACCTGGATCAGGCCCTGACAGCACTGGCACAGAGAATAATAAGGGCGTACGTGTCAACCAACTGGCAAGTCCTGGGTTGGGCATCCTGCACTGAGCTCTGTGCCGAGCTCTCTGCAACATGGCTGTTGGGAGCAATGTGGTGTAGTTTGAGTGCGTGTGAGCTGCAATCACTGCAAGGTAGATGAATCCTTCAAATCTCCTGTCTAGCTCCCCAGCCCTTTTATCTATTTCAGCCCTAGGCTTGTAACTCCAGGAAATCTAGAGTGCAAATTGCTTATCTGTGACCATATGGCCCCAAAGATGAGTCAAATGTTAAAAATAAACACTTTGTGAAGCTGTTCTATCCATCAGAAAAGCCACAGCTGTCCACAAAGTGCACCTTCTCTGACTGATATTACTTAACAGTATAGTTTCTTCTGAATGGTCTTGTATTTATCACTCATAATGCAGACCAAATTACCACTTTCTACCATAAAAGTAATTGCCTTGCACTCTCAATTTCTTTTGGAAGCTTCTCATTTGGCCTCTTATTCCTTTGGCCAGAACTTTAATTTTATGTCATTAAGACATTACAGTTCAAAATGTTAAATTATGTCATTACACAACACATCAAGGTTTATGCCTGCTGTTGATGGCTCACTCAAAATGGTGTTGATGAAGCTTAAAGCTAAGATGAATTCTGACTATTTTTGTTATCACCCTGCATGCATTAGTTTAATAACATACAGGCCTTTAAGTCATTACCATTAGTTCCTATAAATTAAAGAAAACCATGTAATACTGTTGTCTCCCCTCCTTTTGCTAATGGCACAAATATAATGTGAAAGTCTTTTTCGAAATACCTTTTTTTTCTTCAAAAGGCAGTTTTTTAAATGAAAAAGGTATGGACTGTTGTGTAAATTTGCATGATTAGGAATCTGCGTTAAACAGAGTATAACCTGAAGAGAGTCTGCTAAACTTGAGTTACATGTCTCAGACGTGAAACCCACACAGTAGTTTACTCTCACACCTAAGCAAATAAGAAATGAATAAGCACTATTTTTATCCTATATTGAAAAAGAGAACTTTCTTGTATGGCATTTTTGCGGTCTTCTCCCATCAATAATTTTAACAGTCAAACTCATTACTTACGAGCATTCATTAACCTATGTAAATATACAGAACTGAAGTCATCAAAAGCATAGAAGAGGTGGACAATTCAGTATGGCAAGTCTACAGAGACATACAGCTTGCCCTTTTCTGTCATCTTCTCAACTTTTTACCATCTTGTTGCATTCCATATACTTTTAACTGTTTCCTTGTCACCAGTGCTCAGAAACAGCTGTGGTGTCAGGAGACTCTCATTAACGAGCTTGCAGGACCTGATCTGCAGTAAAGCCTCCAGACAGAACTATCACCTAATTAAGAAAATAGCTGCCCAGCTGTCTGATCATTGCCTAATAATTTCTTGTTCTTGAAGGGTTTCCCACATAAATGAACATTGTTGTGACTGTTATACTTAATTCACTGTCTCTTCCCCTCTGCTGACCTACTGCATAATGCGTGGGGCAAAGCCCCAGCAGCAGAGAAGAGCTGACAGGGCAAGAGGAGGTTCCTCTTGATACAGTGTTGGTTGCTCCCCAGGTGCATTCTCCCTAGAAGCCATGATGAAGCCATGACTGCCCCTTAAGGGGACACCATGCTTATCACAGGCTTTAGGATGTCCACGCCTGTGACCAGAGGACATCACCACCACCAAGGGGAAGGAGACCCTGAGATCCCACCCAATAGACAGCCCTGACCATTTGGCCACACCTTTGGCCCCTTGGAAGACAGCAGCAGCCCAGGGACTCCTCCTTTAGGATAGTCCTCATCCATATCTGCTAATCCAGAAGCAGAAGCCAGCACAAGCCTGGAGGCATACCTCATGTAGGTGAGGAGGGGGAAAAAGGGATGGGGTGTGTTTAATATTCATGGCTACTTCTTATGAGAGCTTTGACTTCACATTGTAAGAGTAGCTTGGGAGGCTGAGGGTGGGATTGCTTATATCCTCAGTCTTATCTTCTTATCCACATGGCAGGCATGCTACTGATATTTGCATATTTCAGTATTTTGGCATCCTGACCATTTCTAAGAGACACATGGATACTCTGGATGTGGACTAATGCTGGTGAGCATTTCTCCAGTATCTTTGAACCCAAAAGGGGCCAAGGGGTAGTTTATGGGGTAAGTGTCAAATCCTTCAGGTATGTGCAGTGTGTGCCAGCGGTATAGACAGGAGGTTGTCTGGAGCCAACTCAAGGACAAATGTTGGCCCTAATCTTCTACCATCCTCTCTGTCATTACCATGTAAGTAATCAACACCATCTCTAACCACAGACCACTGCCCCAAACTGGTCACCTGAGCATGCAGACAGTGACTGCCAGGATTACAAAACCTGCCTCACAACCCTGGCCATATGAACCCAAAATCTGCCTCCTAACCACTGTGGGCAGCATCCACAGTCAAATGACTTCGAGCTGCAAAAATGTATGAGTACTACCTACACATGCCAGTGCCAGCTTCAGAGTGCAACCTTTTTGGCAGAAACCCCTCCTTGGTTCACGGGGACCATGACCAAAGGCCAGCTCCATCAGCACAGCATGGTGGACAGACAGCTGCAGCCTGTCTTGTACAGAGATCAGAGACCACCGGAGGGAATCAAGTACTCATGTCTTGTTTCATGTGTGATATTTGCACAGTAGGATGCAGGCAGGCTTTCCTAGAGTCCAAAAGGCCAGAAGAAGGACTGATCTCTGGTCAGCTAAGCGGAGAGCTGGTGCTTTGCTGGCACCAGTACCCCACCTCTGATGGGGGTGGTGGTGTCCATCCATGCCCCTGCCCTGCTCTCCTGGGACTCCTCCAGAGCTGTGGCTGTGGCCAGAGGCAACGCACGCAGGTAGGGAAATGCTGGGGGGCTGCACGGGGATTTAGACTTGTCCTGTTGCTGCTTAGCAGAAGCTTTCTGTGACAAGGGGGGAGAGGATGACCTTTTTAGAAGACAAGTCACCTTTTTTTCTTTTCATTTGAAAGAGAGTTTAAGAAGTGGTGGACCTTACGGTTGACTGTGAAGGGCAAAGTGAGGTGGGTCCCTTTTTGTTGAGTTCTGGTTTGCTTTGAAGCTCGTGGTGTGGTACATTTCTGTGCCTAATTCAAGGAAAATGAGCGAATTATTTTGTCCAACATGCTGAGGACCAAATGTTCTGGCAGAAGCTTGTGCCAGCGATGTGAGAGGTGATGAGCCTCCAGAAGCTGTTTTTTACTCATAAGGTGCCAAAACAGATGAGGTTCTTTCATACAAGTAGTTGTAGAGTTCATGAGCTCTGTATGGTATAAACAAATCAGACACAGTGCTGATGCCAAAAGCACTTGTGGCATAGCTGTGAATACTATTTTGATGAGTATTTTAATTTTCAAATGCAGATGAATATGATCCTTACAGAAAAGGGCCACAGAGATAGTCCTTGAAACTGGTACCTTCAGTTTACCTGCAGAAAAGAAGTACACATGCAATCGCAAGCAACATACGCTTTCCTTAACATTAGTAGGCTCTAACCAGGTCTGGAATCACATGTGAAGTTCAGTCTTGAAGTCCATTTATCTTCGGGCTGAGTGTGTTGACTGTCTGAAATTCAGCAAGCTGGGGCCAGTATGCTGGTGCTTTCAGACAGACGGATAATGGTCCTTCTGGAGCAGGACTGAGACCAGCTATTTTTGTACAACACAGGCTGCCAAACAGCTTTTGATTTCCAATCCAGTGGTGAAGAGCTCCTAATATCTTTGCTATTATTAGAAGCAACCTACAAAATTACAAAGGTGGTGGACGAGCTGAATGCAGAATCCTGAACTAGGGGACACTCGGTGAAAATAGTAGGGAATCAACGTGAAACAGATAAAAGAAAGTACTTTAGCAATCAGTAGTGAACTTAAGGAACTCACTGCCACACAGTGCTGTAGAAGCCGACAGTATCAGCAGGTTCAGAAGGGATTAGACAGACCCAGGGACAACAGGCCCATTAGAAAGACAAGGCAGGGATGTGCTCTCTGTGGTGTCTGTCACATCAGATACACAGCTGTGGATGCTGGGGCAGTACGAGGGGAAGGGGCTGCAGGCATCAGCCAGGCTTGCATCTCTCACTGAACAGCATCTCTCCTCTTGCAACCATATGATAAACTACTGCGCCGAGCCAGTTTCACGTTCTTAATCTAGAAATGTGTTTTATACTCAACCCGCTGCATGAATATTCAGTTACTACAGCATCCTAGATTCCTGTGAGCTGACTAACGAGCTCAAAGCAACACAATCAAACAAGAACGAGGATTCTTCTTCATTCCTGGCTCTGATCCTTAGCCCACTGGTGCCTCGCTGTATACGCGGTCCCATTACACAGCTCATTACCAATCTGCCAAACCAACCCCCCCTCCTTACTGTGTACTCTGCTAACACGTATAGTGGAATGCCATATTACAGCCATTCATATTTCAATGCAAAATCTTAAAGGAACCAAATGAACAAATCTTCCATGGGGTACAGAAAAAGATGGAGATAGTGAAACTTAAATGCTAATGAAATAATGCACAAGTGTGTAACACACACAAAACCATCCCATCTACAGCTCTACAAATTCTGAAGTCATGCATAGTGCAGCAATTATGGCAATTTTGAGCTTTCTTAGATTTTGAAGCAAAAAACTTTCTCTGCCCCTTGCATTTCTTACTTCCCAGCAACTTAGCAAGTAAGCCAGCATGCCAACTTTTAAGTATAAAATAAAATGAAACCGATCATTGTTTTTAAGCAATTGCCCTCGAGGCCACCCAATAATAGTGTTTCTAAAGCAGTCCTACCTTTGTTTTCCAACTTGAGCTCCTCTGCTAGCAAGCTGTCTTGTCTGTTGCCAAGCACAAATGCCAGAAATGAGAGGATCAGGGCATCCAAGATTCCAATAATCGCCAGGATATATGCCCAGCGGACTGAACAAGCCCCCAGCGTGTACTTGTCTGTCTTTTCACCACACATCCGTTTTACCTCATCTGAATCCCAGCCATCAGGAAAAATCATACAACCGAGGACGAGACAGGCAGCTTGGAGAAAAAAGAAAAGGAGAACAATGGGATAATGAGACCAAACTTTCCTTTTGATGAGAACCTACACAGTTATCATTAAAGCAACACACTTTTTCATCCTGAGCTTCAAAGCTAGGTTACTTAAAAACAAGTCACAGAATTTTAGGCTGTGATTAAGCATTTAATATAAAAACTAAAGGTACAACTTCAATTGCACACCCTGTTTAAAAAAAAATAAATTACATCCTGAATCCCTGGCCATTTTTTTACCAGTACAATCACATTTTTTCTGGTGAGACTGATTTCTTCATTTTAATATGAAAGGCTCACACAAAACAAAGGGGGAAAATGATATATAATAATAACCTGGATATTCAAAGGAAACACCAGATTACTGTCAAAAGTGCTTGTAACACACATAGGTAATAACAAAGGTTGTTTTTTGTGGTTGGGTTTTTTTTTTTTTTGGTCAGTTGGCAGTACCCCTTTAACCGAAATATGTTTTATACATAAGGTTAGTAGTCCTCAAAAACACAAGTAATGACATTGTTCTGGAAGGAAAAATAAGTTGTCAATATTCCTGTCAACTCCTGATCTGTTTCACCTGAGGAATCACCACACGACAGCTCAAACATGAAAAAGCACTGATTTTTTTAACACCAAGAAAATTGAGAAGCCTCTACCCACATGGAAAGTGAGCTGACATTGACTACCAGCTGCTCCAGGTAGGGGCAGCTGTACCAGGCAGGGGGACAGAGGCAAAGGGTGGGTGTTCATCCATCAGCCTTGGTGACTGCTAAATGATTGAACTTAATTTTTAAGTAGCAGAAATTTGCTTTCACTCTTGGTTCCCAGGGAAACTGCCCTGTGGTGGGACAGCAGGTAGTGTCATGGGGCAAAGTGGCTCTTGTGGAGCATGCAAAATGGTGTGACAGGTTTGTTTTTTTCAAAAGCTATGTGCTCCATCACCTGAAGCACAGGCAATCTTGCCTACTGGCCAGCAGCTGCTGTGATGTCCCCTGCCTGGACAGTGCTGGCATGAGGGCTGAGCGTGCACGGCTACCTGTGCCTGGCCACCCACACCTTGGGTGGGACATGTGTGTTCTTGAGCAAGGAGACCTCAACCATGGCCCCCACTGGGTTCTGGAGCACGGTCACAGCCCTTGCTCCAGTGTCTTACCAGCTTGACTATGAAGTATGTATGGGTTTGGCCACAGCCTCGGACTGGCACAGGACTTGCTGTTCAGACATGTGTCCTGTGGTCACTGGGGAGTAGCCTCCTTGGAGGTTATTTGCTCCTTCTCTTACTGGACCGTGTGCCTTGTGGTGGTGGGTGCCGTGACAGGGATGCAGCAGCAGGGCTTCTGCCCCAAGGGGATACACTGTGCCCTGAGGTGGTGATACACCATTGCAGAAACACACGCACAAAAGCACGCCTATATGCTGAATCTTCATTAATGTGGTTGCTCCCCCAAAGCCACTAGCTGAGAAAATCCACGGCCTGGGAAAACATGCCAATATGACAGTCTCATAGGAGTGGACTGAATGTACTTCTAAACATAAAACCTGAGCAGGACCTGGCCTCCCACTGCCTGTGGGGACTGTCACCAGGTACAGCTGAAGGAGTGCAGTGAAGGCATGACTTGGACCCTGCAGATTGCTTTTGAGAATGGCTTTCCCTGGGAAACCCCATGTAGGTTGGCTCTGTGGTGAGTGGGGTGATGGACCAGGTGGTCTCCAGAGGTCCTGTCCAAGCTGAACTGATTTTTGGGTCTGTGGCAGGGAGGCAGTATGTTTGCAACAGGGGACAGAGCAGTTGGGTACTCATGGCACATTTCCTAAGAGAGCAATGGGAACAGTGCACGGATACGCTTAACTGCAGCTCTTGGTCATGCTGATGGACGCGTTGGCATCACTGAAACAAACAACGTGAGTGCGGCACTAGCCAGGGCAATGGCATAGGGGCATCTTCAGGAGGGGAGGATAGGATCTAAAAATTAAGTAAAACAAGAAAAAATCAAAAAATAAAGGTTATGATGAATGGGTTAATTCCTCAGTTTTTATTTCATTTAGGAGAATCAGAAAATCTGTATGCTTTCAGTAATTGTCTGTACTGTCTTTTCTAACTTGGAAATTTTCAGCTTCAGCTTTTCCTTTTTAGTACAGCTGATGAGATACAATGGATCCTAAATCATATTTTATAAGTCTTAATATTATATCGGTGCATTGTGCTCTAAATTGCAGGTACACGTGCTAATTGGAAAGAATACATTGTGTGCCTTTTGGGCTTTTAAATGGTTGCTAAACCAGACCTCTGTTTGGAAAACAGTTTATACACAGAGTAGCTTGTGCAACCAACAGCTGCCAGCGCTTCGGGAATTACAAGTTCTTGTCTTTTCTGGACAAACATAGGCACTGTCATTTTACATACCTCTGATGCCCACAAAACAAAAACACACCTGCAGTGAATCAATATGATGAAATACTGGAAGAGAGATGTGAAAAAAGAGCTCAGGAATGGTATTTTCCTTTTGACAGCTACACAATTGCTGTAGACAAAGCCTTGAAAGCATGTCTGCAGGAAGCATCTGACGTAGAATAAAACCTGTGCCTAAGGCATTTCACAAATTCTTCCTGAGCATTTCATTTGTGTGAAAATATACCAGCTTATAATACTCTCAAGGACAATTAGGCTTAGAAGCAAGGACAATTAGATAAGGACTGATTTACTCCGAACATGCAGGTTGGACAAATTGTAAGTTGCCTACTGCCTGCCTTAACTCATTTACACTGTTTCATAAGATCTTCCAAAGATTTTAGAGACAAAGTGTACAATAATTTGCTTTCTTGAGCTGGTTACACACGCTTCCAGAAAGATTATTTCTCACAGTCAACACATAAGCATTGCCCTCACACTTGTGAGGGACTCCAATGAAATGATGCAGCAAATCTGCATACTTCTGGTGTTCACAAAAATGTCCACATTTACTCAGGTAACTGTTGACAAAAGTTTGATTTACTACATAACACCAACTACCAAAGCCAGTTTACTTTTATTCATCATCCTCAAAATAAGAGGAAGCTTAACGTTCAGTTACTGATCAATAGACGTGGGATTTTTTCTGCTAAATGTGCAAGAATAATTAGCAAATACTGACATCTCTGTGGTTTTTTTTATTGCACAGCACATCAGACATATGTTCTTAGTACTTCCTAAAAATAATTTAACTTTGTTCTTTTCCACCTAGGTAATTAAAAATATGGGCCCTTATCTCAGGAACTCAGTGCATAGCTTCCCAGCTGTGTTTCTCAGATTTCCAATTAACTCATCTTTCCTGAATTCTGTTCCTGCACGCTTTGATATACTTGCTTAACTTTCTGGAGTCATTCTGTTGATTGCAGTTGTACTTCTCTTGGTAATAACTCACACGGGTAAACAGTGGCTGGACTAGATCCCTTTGCATAAAGGCGGATATCAAAAAGGTGATATTATTATTATTTCCTTTGCCTCTACAATTTAGATGCTTTCTGCTAGATGGTTGCTTGGCCAACACCTTCAGATGCAGGAATCATACCTTACCTGTAGAGGGTAACATAAGTAAGATTAGTCAACCTTGAGTCTTCACTTGCTGAGGGAATATTTTGCACTGAATGCCTTTAAGAATACAGACTTGCTCCATAATATGAAATAGGTAACGATTCATTTATCAGCTACAAGACTGAAAAGACAGGTATAAAATCCACCTACAGATCTACTTTGTATTGCTAGCAATCTTTACAGTTTAATCCTTCTAAAGAGGATTAGAATATTTTTCTCTAGAAGGAAATTACTTTCAGTTTCATACAAATTTGAAAAATGGAAACTATTTTATGCAATTTCAGTGAAACTGCTAAGAAATGATTTTATAACACAGACATGGGTCCCGTATCTTTGTCTAAACTTCCACTGTCTCTAATGGCAATGTGACTGAAATGGCAATGTAACAAAGGCTACTACTGTTTTACTACTATCCAGTTCTAATAAATTCAGAAACTTTTGGATTTGGAAAGCTCACCTATTGAATTAAAAGACTTAAATCATCAGTTCCTACAGACTTTTTGATTCAAATAAGGAAAAATTTAAATCTATATTGGCTGAAGGCAGTCTTCTGGGTGTGAGCTGAATACATCAGATTGGCACCGTCTGCCTTAGCCTGCAGACAGCCCAGCCTAGGACCTCTGTAGCTAATCAAGAGCTTTCATGAGAAGCAGCAGGGGGAAACTGATAAATGACTGATTAGTGTCTCTGACACCATTCAGAACTATTTGGGCAACTGTAAAACTTAAAAGAATCATATCCACATCATTTTCCCTTTGGTTGCTTGAGAAAGCTCCTGGCAGGAATAGTGCTTTTGTAATGACGGCTTTGGGCTTCCTCCAGCCCTTCTTCTAATTTTCTTACAAGACATGGGGTAACAAATTGTTTCTCCTACATATTGGAGTCTGATGAAGCTTTTCAAGCTTTTTAAAACAATTAATAAATAGGAGTTAAACATGCTTGGTATACATACATTTACTTCTCTTCTTAAAAACTTTTTTCTCATATGCACAGCTAACAGAAATTGTCACATGGTTTTCCTTTAGGGCTCTGAGTGACAAGACAAATTATTCATCCTAAGAGAGGGAGTCCAGGATTTTATCTCCTGGGACAAAAGGATGCAGATATGGTGCTTTCAGAGACTGGAAACAGACACTGAATTGTTGCTGGCACTGACAGACTTGTGACTCTGACCAAGCTAATATTATCACAGCCTGTGCTCTATGCATGAGCTCAAATGGTAATTAGCAAGCAAGCAGTTCATGATCCTATGGTTGTGCCAAATATGGTGACAGATTAATATTATATCATTGCATGGAATGAGGTTCTATTTATAAAAAAGGCTGACTGTTATACAGGAAACCAGTGCTGAGAAATTCCCGCTGGCAGGACTCCTTTCTCATCTTCATTCTTTTCCTGACAGCGCACCCAATTTGCTGGCATGTAGAGTGTGATGATGGCAAGTTTCTTGAGTCAAAAAAATGGAATGGGAATTACACTGGCCAGCTATTTTCTTTCTATACCCATGCATGCAAGAGCCTCCAGGCCTCCATGGTTCCAATAACTAAGAGGTTCTTTGTTTTCAGATTTTTTTCTAAGTGGTATTTACAAAAAACAGTGACCCACTAAACCCCAATAAATTGAAGAGTTTTTGCCAGACGTGTTGGTGGAATAAACTTCTAGGACTGAGTGAAATGAAATGTGAGGACTCGGGCAGGGGATATTCATGAGGACTATGGTCTTTCAGGAGCTTGTATCTGGGAAAGAAAAAAAGGGTGAGGGGAGGTGGCTGAAGACACAGGATCAAATACAGTCCTGAGTGAACACAGAAGCTGCACATTCACACAGCTGAGATTGCCTTGAGTGATATGGACTGTACTAATGAGTGGGATAACAATTCTGTGTTTACATTTGTGTTCCAGCTTGGAGCAAATGTGCAATTTTGAAGCAAATCCCCTGATGCTCTCCATTTACTGATTCCATTCACAGAAACAGTTCTGGTGCATGTAAACCAGATTACTTTTGGAGGAGTTTAGAAGTTCCTTTCCAAAAGTTCTTCAATGCTGGATGGGGACCTAAAAATTTTGACTCAATGCGTGGGCTTCAACATCACAAAACTTGTACCTAGGAGAAGACTCTTGAACCATGCAGAGCTTCCTTAACACACGATATGGTTCTTGTGCAATATAAAGAGGCAAACACCATATAAGACTTTTTATTTGCTGCTTTGTTTGAAGACTGCCAGATCCAGTCTTCAGCTTCGGGGAGGTTCTTTAGAGAGATGCCAAGTGACTCCCCAAGGAGATGACACAGCCTGTTATTCGTGCTATAAGTAGACCAAAAGTTTCTCTGGCAGCAGGATATCTTGGTGGTGCTCATATAGTGTTGACCACATGATTGCTGTTGGGTATGAGACTGCCAGTGAGAAAAGTGGCACAAAATTCAAGATTCAAGGGCAGTGTTCTTGGAGAGCAGGAATGATGAAATCATATCTGGAGATCTGTGCCCAGGGCTCCCACGTGGAATGAGGGAGGTGCACTGTGGAATTACTTCAGGACACTGATGTGCCACTTTCATCTAAGTGACATTCACAAAAAGACACCTTCCTGGAGAGGCCCAAAGATGCTCCTCTTCCTCGCCCCAAGTGAAGTAGCAAAGGTTTGTGGGTTAATCTCCCTTCAGAAAGCTTCAAACAACATGTATAATGGGGGCATTTGGTCCAGAAGACAAGACTAGTTCTCATTTGAAGTAAAGCCCTAGAAGCACATATGATGAAGATGTGAGAGGCTTCAGCAGTAATTGCTTTAATATGTGTATTCTCTTATCTGGTAATGTAGACAAGCCTGAACCTCTCCACAGGTTTAAGAACATTTATAGAAAGTACTAAGGGGGAGAAAAAGGAGGAGAGCATCCCACTGCATTCTTCTGATAAAATAAAAGACTCGACACAATTATGGCCACTTCAGGTATTATAGCACTGACTTTTTGATACCAAGTCTGATAAGAATATATACACACACACATCAAGAGATGTGTATTTCCCATGCTGATTTTAAGAAAAGGAACAAAGAAGACTAAATATTCAGTGACTGGACAGCAAAGAGAAGGAAGTGGTCAGCAGGTCAAAGGAGGTGATTCTGCCCCTCTACTCCACTCTTGTGAGACCCCACCTGGAGTACTGCATCCAGCTCTGGAGTCCCCAACATAAGAAAGACATGGACCTGCTGGAGCGTGTCCAGAGGAGGGCCACGAGGATGATCCGAAGGCTGGAACACCTCTCCTATGAGGAGAGGCTGAGAGAGTTGGGGCTGTTCAGCTTGGAGAAGAGAAGGCTCCGGGGAGATCTTATTGCGGCCTTCCAGTACGTAAAGGGGGCCTACAGGAGAGCTGGGGAAGGACTTTTTACTAGGGCATGTAGTGACAGGACGAGGGGCAATAGCTTTAAACTGGAAGAGGGCAGGTTTAGATTAAACATTAGGAAGAAGTTTTTCACTTTAAGGGTGGTAAGGCACTGGAACAGGTTGCCCAGAGAGGTTGTTGAGGCCCCATCCCTGGAGGCGTTCAAGGCCAGGCTGGACGTGGCCTTGGGCAACCTGGTCTAGTGGGAGGTGTCCCTGCCCATGGCAAGGGGTTGGAACTCTATGATCCTCAAGGTCCTTTCCAACCGAAACCATTCTATGATTCTAAATAATATTGTGGAAAGCAGTAGCGAGGTAGGTGCTACAGTCAGGGCAAGAAGATTAACTTGGCTGAGTTGACAGATAACTGTGATACTTTGATGCTGGCTAGTTATGCTTAGACAGCAAAATGGAAGAAGATCAGCTGTTTCAGGATGTGAAGTTGGATAACAGAAATGTGGTTGACCAACAGCTATTCCCAAAGACAAGCACTAAAGAGCATGAGTTGTTCAGAAAGATGGAAACAACTGGGAATGTGAAATAATGTTATATGTGGGGAATGTGTTAAGCTGTAAATATGTAGAAAAGAATAGCAAAGATGGTGCAACCTACTTCAAATAAGATTACTTGGGGGAAGAACTGCAGGAGAAATTTTACTGCACTAAGGGAGCCTGTTTTAGACCTCAAGTGTTGGATTCATGTATGGATAGAGATTCCGTTGATATGATAGAGACAGATATTCTGTGAGGGGTTGTATCATCATGGGAGGATTTAACTTCCAAGTCTTGCTCATTAGCCATAATAATTAAACTTTGAGATTAATGCAGTTCTAGGAATAATTTAGTTAGTACAACAACTATCTTAGCTTGAGCACAAAGATAATGTAAGTGTATCATAGGTTTTTATGAGCGTGTGGCAGGTGACTTACAAGGTGCGTCCCAATGACTCATTGTGAGAGATTACAACTTCTTTTGTTCCAACCATGGTTATATCCCATTGGTATTTACAGTCCTTTGTCCGGAAAAAATATGGAAACCAGGGACTATTAATGGATGCAGGTCTAACCACCATCTGTGCAAAAAATCCCTAGAAATGTCATGACAAGTTATTGCTAACAGCTATAGTAGAGGTAGATGACTAACTGATGAAAAATGGGTAAACTGAAATTATATACGACAAGAGATAAAAATACTTCTTTACAGCGAAGCAGGTATGGGAGGTGGTATAGCTAGAAACCCACAGGAGGGTATGTGTCGAAAGTTACATTTACACTGTTTCACCTCCTGTGGTGTCCACTGGCCCGGGGATCTATTATTTTTTTTTCTTCTGATTTTTCTGTTTGAAGTGTCTAAAATAGCATGAAAACTGTGTCACAGCCCAACAGAGTTATTCTAACATGTCTTTGTATCACAGAAGGTGTGTTATGAGCTCCGTGTGTCAGCTGAAGGTCCATGCCCAATCACAGGAATGACACTGGTGCTTGCAAATGCATGTGCTCAGACAGCCACGACCTGGGAGTCAGCCATCATGAGCCAGGTTGTTTGACGATGTGGGGATATCCAAAAGCCACTTTTCTGACATGTTAGAGTGTCCTGAAAAAGAACTGTATAAGTAACGAAGGAACTACTTGTTTATGTTGCATCTTTGGGTTGGTTTTTTTTTTTTTTTTGTCAAATCACAGCCATCTAATGCAATTTTGGCTAGGCTTTGCTTGGCAACAAAATTTACTATTGAAAGTGTTTATTTTGAATGCTGTCACAGTGTTACAGCTTTCTAGTTTAATGTTAACTTCGTTTTGTAGAACCTGGTCTTTAGCTAAACCATATCAAACCATAGCATAGTGAAATGTACTACATTTTATAAATGAATAAACTCAGTATAAATGCAGCGTAGGCTACAGCAGACAGACTGGAGAATAGGTTCTATTATGAATGGCACAGGCTAGGCATTGCTTGAGATTTATACAGCTGATGTTTCATCACAAGTTAGTGGTCCAAGTAGTGAAGCTATTTTAAACATGGTTTTAGCAAAGAGAAGGAAGAGCTAGAAATAATTTTATGTTCAGTGGCCACGAGTCAATTCAATTTAAATAAAATGAGAATATGAATAAAAAATGATCCTGAAACTGGGTTTAAAAAATGGATATTTCAGAGGGAGAAACTTTGATAAGCTAAAGGAACTAGCTAACAAGTTAACTAGATGGAAGAGGCCCATACTTAATCCTAGGGAATGCCTTGAATTTCTTTCAGACAAAGATGTAAATTTTCTGAAGTATCTTGAGAAGATGAATAAAATTCCAGTGGTACTTTTGTCTCTATCTAAATGAGTAGGAAACTCTGTTTCTTTCTACCCCCATTACTCATCTCCCAAAAAAGCCTTGGGAAAAGGAAAGAAGAGGACAAACCTTAGAAATGAAAGGTAAAGGGACTAGTTAGCAAAGACAGACACATTTTGGAGGTTAGATAATGCAGGTCTGAAAGACAGCTTGCCAAAAGTCAAGCTGTGCTAAACCTTTCAAGAGAAACTGAAACAAAAACTCTAATAGTCTTCAATTAGGTTAACAAAGAAAGAAGAAATACAGAAATAGAGTGAGGCTGGGGCTAGGAACTAATTCTTTGCCTCATTTTTCAATGAGGAGGAAGACAGTACAGGAGGACAGTGTCCTGAGAGCTGACGGGCGTGAGCATTTGGAAATGAGAAATCCTGCCTCCAAACCTTAAATGGTCACGATGTGCTCAAGCTGGAGGAATGGACCCTCCAACCCTAAATACTGAAATAATCAATACATTGAACTGCAAAGTTGGTAGGAAGTTTTTTAAAAAGAAATGTATTGGTGAGACACTGGAGAACAGCATATGTATTACCTAATCTTTAGAAAAATAAAATAAAATTGAGAATTTTAAAGTAATTGGAGCAAACAGTCATCAGTTTGATCTCAGGCCTTTGAATAACCGTTGAAAGGAAGAATAATGAAAGACATGGAAACAAATACAAAGTGGGGTGACTTTAGCATGGTTCTACCTGACAGCTAGGAAGCAGTAACTTTATAAAAGAAAGCTAAGTAACATGCTCTTCAGAAAGCATTTGATATTGTGTCATATAGAAACATTAACCTGGAGAAGACAGAGTTTACCATGAGAATTTAAGGTGCTTTTGGTACTTGTTCATGGGGAGCTGGCATTTCTTGCTTGAAGGCTGTCTCAAGCTATCATGAGCATACGTGTTGGGCATCTTAAGAATCAGCCTGGGTGTCAATCATATACTGTTTTCATTAGAAGCTTTGGCAAAAGTAGAAGTTTAGTAGTAAAGTCCACTGATGGGAGGCACTATCAGCGCAGACTATTGGGAGAAATGGTAAAGAAAACATGAGTATGTTGATAAGCCCTTGGAGGACCATGAGGCACCAGTAACATGCACCCATGAGAAAGGTAACCATGGGTGCTGGGAGTACCAGGGAAAATTTTTTTCAGCGTAATGTAAGCACTAGAGCCATCCAGTGCTGGCGGTTTCTAGTCTTCAGAACTTTTAAACAACCAGTTAATCAAAGCGAAATTATTTTAAGATGTAATGTGATGCTTGAGGAAAGGTATTGCATGATGCTATAACTGCCCATAATAAGGGGAATAGATTTGATGATTTAGTAGGTCTTTTCCAGGCCTATGTTCTTATGAGGAGGCTGAGAGAGAAACATATTTGAAATTAATAAAGACAGGTATCTAAGGGGAATAGCAGCCAAAGAATTGGGAGCTAGATGGAACTACAGAAAGCTAAGATCAAGAACAGTGTTGTCTATATCAAACTAAGAAGAAAATCTAGCAGAATAAATGGGTGTAAGAGGCAAAGAAGCAGCTCACTATTGGGATCTCTCACTGTGGTCTTTATAGAAATTTGCCCTTTCCTTTCTTTATTAAAGGTTTGAAAATGTGATGGAAAAGAAAAAGGAGAGGCATAAAGTGATTTTCTTTTTTTGCCAGTCCTCATCCAAGCTGTCCTGACTTCTCTGCCAAACATCAAGGAACTACAACAGCCTGGTTTTGTACCTAGGAAGTGCATGGCTCCAGCTTGTTTCTGAAGCTACTTGCAATTGCAATCAAATCTAACCATGCTGGTGAGTGGGGAAGTCTGGGAATGTACCAGCCACCGTGTTCAGGACAAACACGGGAAAGTTCTGCAGGCTTCTGATGTGGAAGCAAGATTCAGAAGCAAGAGATATTAATACAAAAAGGGAATTTCTACGACTAAGTCTATAGTAGAGTCCATAATAAATACCACTATTTCAGTCTTTTGCTCCTGAAAACTAACTTCCCAGCCAGTAAGTACTCACTTGTAAAAAAGGAGATGAAAACCGCTAAAAAACCATGTAGCGTTGCCTAGAAAACAGATCTGTGCGCCTTATGCTGCTGATGCACTGGAGAATTTTATGATTACTCTGTAGAAACACAGGAGAATAGATCTCAGAGAGAGGGAAGAGCTGTTTAACTGGAAGGGCAGTCTTGGCACCTGAACAAATGGATATAAACCATCCAGGAATACATTTAGGCTGTAAAGTAGAAGGCAGTTTTGAATTGTCAGGGGAGAAGTTCTGGCACAAACTCAGCAGCTGTAGCCAGGCTGAAAAGTTTTAAGTTGTCCAAGTTGATGCTGTTAAATAGTTATTAAAGATGGAGTTTGATCAGTGTATTAAAAAAATATTAGGATGTGTTTCTCTGTGAGGCTAAATTCAGCTACTTTGGGCCTTTAAAATGACTGCAAGAACTTTAAGGTCTTACAGGATGTATCTTCAGACATCAGAAACCTGGATTGTCACCATTCTCATCACATGAGCTTTGCAGCAGCTGCAGAGCTGGACACAAGGACAACGCAGCACCCGTTTGAGCCTTAGGGCAGGAGCAGCACTGAAGGGAGACTCCAGATTTGAGCACTATTGTCATTTTGCTGAAAAGCTTCAGATTTATTTTCCTTTGACCATAAATTTAGCAAAACTCTCTACCTGGATAAACCCTGTTCTCTGTTGTAGTCAGCAAAGCCTCTTGCTGACCTTTTTTTCCTCCAATAGTTACACTCTGTGAAACCAGTCCAGCTTACACTGCACAACCATTGAGTTCATAACCAGCAAGGCTTCCCTACGCTGCTACCGAACTCCATCCCCACTACTGCAACCCTCGACAGCAGGGGTTTGTCTGTGTCTCACCTGGTATGTGCCATGAACTACACTACAAGCAATACTGTATTAGTAATGCCTTAAAGAATCAGCCCACACAGACGACTTCTTCAGAGAAACATCTGGTATGATGTTCTAGTCATGTTCAGTTTCATTTACATGACCACTTAAGGGTATTTGACAATCATCATCGGAAATGATTGGGAAATGGAGTAACTCACCCTTCCAGTACATGGGTCAGTGGTCAACAAATGAGCGAACTATTTCGAAAGAACCACCAAGAACTCAGCCCATTGTTATCTGACCTCCACTTCGCTGGCTGCCATGCTATGAAAGAAACACGAATGCAAATAATCTCCAAGAGGAAAGGAAATAAAAGGAGAGGGGTGGGAGGGGAAGTTTTCTTGAATGTGCTGAGCCCCTCCCCCTCCTTTGCAGCCCCCCGTGGCACTGGCGCAGAACGCTGGCTCAGCACACTGGGTGGTAGACGGGGAGGGGTGAAACACCTGCAGTGCAAACAGCTGCTGGGCAGATGTGTGCACCTGCTCTTGGTCACCAGCCAGCCGGAGAAAACTCTCCTGTGGAAGCTGATCGAGAGATTCAAGAAGTTGTTTGGCAGTGGATAAGATAAATAGCCGCTGGTGAGATTTCTCTGCTGTAAGCTGAGATGCAGGTTCATGGTCACTCTACGTTCTCTGCTGAAACATGGCTATGATTCCCGGAATATAATGCATCATGACAGGGAAATGTGATTTAATGTTGAAATGGGAAGTGTTTTAAGATCTACAATTTATAGACATTCAACCCCCTGTTTGCGGGCATGACAGTTACATTCCCTTAGCCCTCACTTGGGGCTTTGTATTCCCCATGTACTTTAGTGGAGAAAGTGAAGTTTCTGGGGAAGTGACTGAAGGCAAGTAGAAAGATGATGTGATGGACAAGGAAACATTTTGTCATGAGCAAAGAAAAAAGAAGTAACTGAATGTACTGGGGTAGAAAGGGGAAGGGTCTTGTCCCTCTTGTCTTTTGTAAAGTATTAATGTTTTGCTAGAAATTACCTGCAGTTGACTAAATGCCACGCTTTCCTTGACAAGCGGGAACTGTACTCACCCTCTCTGAGACACTGGCTCATCCTCCAAGTATTAAAATCTACTCAGGATTCACCCATTTCCTCAGGGCTGGGAATCCCTCAATGTAATCTGCCAGAGGGCTCCAGCTTGTTCTGTATGGGAAGATCTACCTCCAGACTGGTTTCATTCCCTTTCTAAAAACAGCAGCCGTCCCACAGCCAGCTTGCAGCCTGCTCCCCATCTCCTCTAAATGACAACATCCATGCTTGTATCTCAGGGTGGTTTATGGCATAGGAAAAAAAGTAAGACAGGGTTTGAAGCATCTTTATGCTTCAGGCAAGTGGAAGTGGCTAATGCAAAGCTAAAGGCCTGCAGAGGGGAGGGACTTAATACCTGGAGGAGACAGGTAGCTGGAAGGCAGCCACATCGGGCAGTCTCCTCTGCAAAGAGAGAGCTGGAAGCAGATGGAGGCAGCCTTGTTCTTGAGCTGGAAATGTTAAGGTTTAGCTAAAGTCATTACAATCATTTAAATGTGATTTCTAAAGCAGTGCTAGCCTATATTGCAAATGGACTGGCACAGAGGCAAGACAAGTTCTGAACGGATGATAAAGGCATCGACTTTTGTATAGTGCCTTTCAATGCCCCTGAGGCGCACACATACGTCTTTATGCCTGCACAGCTTGTCGTGTGCTATTCTTCACTTATCTCTGCTACAGCTCTTCCTGATCTCCTAACAGCTTTGCTCGGAAGAAAAGAGAAATGGACAATAGGCCCCAAGACCGCTCGGCTGTATTGCTTCTTCATTAAAGTTGACATTTGGCAGTGAGGCTTTACTGCTTTTCAGGAGCTGATGTCTCATTGAAGCTAACAGCAGCAGAGGTTTCAGGGGCGGCAATGTCTCTCGCACTGGGCATCTGGGCTTTGGATGGTGGGAGAGAGCCCTGGGGAATGAGACCAGTAACACTGGTGATGTTTTTCTCTTTTGCCTTTTTCCTTTTAAAGGCAAGACTACCCTTTTACCTAGGGCCAAGCCTATGAGATTGCTGAGCCTCCTGCGCTCATCAATTTTGACATGCCAGAGTTGAGAAAACTCAAAATCTTCAAAAAAATGTGGAAGAAATATGCATTAATTTTGTGAATATTTTATTACAATATAACTATATTGGCAAGCACATCTCATCTTCCATTTGCCATCAAGTCTGTCTGATCAATAATGTGTCCTATTTTTTTCAGTATAACTGCAACAATCCTTCCCTTGGTGCTTTGGTAATCCCGATTCTCCTACTGGTTCCTAACTGGAAAGGTTAATTTTGGAATTTCTTTTCACTTCTACAGAAGTACATTTCTGTGCCTTTATTTTTTTTTTTTTAGTCTTGCTGGTTAGCCCCAAGATCTGCACTATACAGCAAAGTTTACGAGGATGGTTGTCAGCAAATCCTTGTGTGCATGCACATGCAATTTCAAGTCCTGTCTAGGTTTACAATATCAAGTTGTAATACCTTTTTGAACATTTTTTGTGAGTCCTGCCTGTGTACCGTTTTAGCGCTGCAACGCCTCTGAGGTAAAGAAATCCTTAGTATTTCCAACACAGCAAACAACCATTCTGGTGCTGATTTTCAGCACTGATGCCTAGAAGTCACAGAAAGTAGGTCTCCCTCCATTTAAAATTTCTGGCATGTGCCTATTAATATACCACTCTGGGTGATTTCTGTCTTAGAAAAGAAGATGCCTGTTCAGACATTGAAGGGACTGGAATAATGTAAGGCAAAGCAGCAATGCAAGGCAAAGTGAAAATCGGACAGTCCCAGGAAACCCAATGAGACTGACATGGGCTGCTGGAAAAGCTGGGTACCTGCAAAGTTGGGTATGAAGCTTGAGGACTTGATAGATGACCTCTGAAACCCCAGAAGTGCATGCTGCCCACCAGCTCATTAAGAAGGATGAACCAGGAGATGTGGTGTTTCCAATGCGAGTAAGAGGACTCTAACCCAACTGGATCCAGAGATGGAGCCAGAGGAAAGAGTTTAACTGCAATTACAGTAACTGTCTTCTTCCAAAAATGTTCATAGGTCCTGGAGCCCCATGTCCTTTTTCCAACACTCTCTTTCTAAACAACTAATGGCTGAAAACATGTATAATAGTATTGTTTCCTGGAGTACTTGGTGGGCACAAGCAAAAAAGAGAAGAAATTCCACAAGCAACTCAAAATGTTCCCGAATGCATCAAGCAGCAAGTGTTTCTATCACTACATTTCAAGAAGTTGAAATACAGTGTAGGAGATATTTGAGCATTTGAATAAATGTACAGGAAAGAAAATGTCCACATTGCGAGCAATCCAGTATCTTATCACTCAGACTACTTGATTTTTATAAATAAATGTTTAGAGGAAACATAAACTTCAAGACCTCAGCCCATTAGAATCACCACAGGCTGAGTAAGTTAGCAATCTTTAATGCATAATTCCTACATCTATTACCAGTGACACCTGTGAATTCATTTCTCAGTCTCACAGGACTATTTGTGTTGGAAAGTGGTACTACAAAGTGACAGATCTGAAAGCTTCTGACCTGTTCCAAACAAGTGTATTGGAAGTAAATCCAATTTACTTCAGAGTTCATGACAGTTTCTTTGGAAAACTTTCGTTTGGAGAGGCACCTTCTTCAATCTGCTGAGAAACTCCCTGACCATGATGATGAAGACACGGTCATATGGAAAAGAGCTCTGTAATTCTCTCCAAAAGTCCAGGTTCAGGCTGTATGAAGGAAAGGAGAGGCTGGAGTGCCTGGTTCAGGGGAAACACAGGGACTCCAGAAATGCACAGTTAAAGTGCACCAAGATACTACACAACTCCTTAGACATCAAATACAGGGACTGTAAAATTTATGGTTCAAAATTCCTTAAAACCTGTACAGTAGCAGTCTTCGTGGAGTCTGTCTTTTTGGGATTGAAGACACAATACCATGTCACAATTTACCTCTCATTAAGCCCAAGAGAAAAATAAAGATTGCAGAGACAACCTGCAGTTCATGAAGGAATAGCAGCTAACAGTTTGCACTTTTATTTTTGCATGGTTTGAAATGTTGTATAATGTTTGTCCTTGAAAACTGGCATTTGACATCTCAAGGTCCCTGAATAAGTCCATCAGGTTCACAAAAACATGCTAACAGTTTGCTCACAGTACCCAGGCAAGGTAAATATGGTTTACTCAGGAACAGTACAAATTAAGTCAAAGTGTATGGAGAGGGCTGCTGGTGAGGCACTCAGCTGCTCAGCACCTCAGCTACCTTGGTGTTGAGCCCCTCAAAATCGGACAGTATTTCCTCCTAGCCTTTCTACTACGAGAATAACGTTTCCCATCTTGATTCATGGGTACAACATAAAGATACACCATACAGCCTTAATAATATAAATATTTGATTTACATCCCTTTACACATGACCAGCTCAAAATGTCTAATGAGAACCACACTTAGCATTCATCCAGACAACAGTGAACTATATTCTTAGTGAAGTCTGAAAGGCAGACTGAGCCACAGATGCAAAGAGTATCTTAGGATCCTTGGAGCACAACTGGTATGGCTACCCTCCTCCCCCTCTGCCCTCCCACCATGCTGCTCTGAAGAAACATTCTTGTTTGCAATGCTGCCTTTTTAAAAATGAATCTCTCCCAACCACTCTGGAGATGCACATTTATGCTTATGCAACATCCATGATGGTTCACAAACACATTCACCAGCAGGACAGTTTCCTGTTGACCCATCTGTCCATGTGGAGTGGAATCCCAGTTTGAACGGTATCTAATGTCATTCAGGAAATCCATTGCATGAAGTTTCTTGATTCTGTGCAGGTGGGACTCTTTCCAGCTTTGCAGAAACCCAAGACCAGAGAAATGGACATTTAACAGTGCCAGATGAAAGTAACCTCAGCTGCAGGTATACTGAAACATAAGAGCTAACTCACTGACCACAGAAGTTATACTGACCTTGCCCAGTGGTTCAACTGGACAATAACAACTAAGTATTTTTCTTTGGGTTCATTGCTAGAACTATTTTTGGTTAGCAAGAAAATGCCATGTTGAATTGTACTAATAGTGTAACCATGGGAACAAGATAATAAAATGCTGATATAAATTTGGTGGAAGTAATTTGTGTATCCAAGAATTATGTTGTCATGTGTTAACTTATGTACTTTTGAAAATGAATGCATGAATCAGTTAAAAGGCAGAGACCTCCCCCGGAGTACTGCATCCAGCTCTCGAGTCCCCAACATAAGAAGGACATGGACCTGTAGTAATGAGTCTGAAGATGATCAGAGAGCTGGAGCACCTCTCCTGTGAAGAAAGGCTGAGAGAGTTGGTGTTGGTCAGCCTGGAGAAGAGAAGGCTCCAAGAGACCTTACAGTGGCCTTCCAGTACCTATCAGGGGCCTACAGGAAAGATGGGGAGGGACTCTTCATCAGGGAGTGTAGTGATAGGATGAGGGGTAACAGTGTTAAACTGGAAGAGGGTAGATTTAGGTTAGATATTAGGAAGAAATTCTTTACCCTGAGGGTGGTGAGACACTGGCACAGGTTGCCTGGAGAAGTTGTGGCTGCCCCATTCCTGGAAGTGTTCAAGGACTGGTTCTTTGGAGCTTTCGCTTGTGTGACATTGGGACTCCTGTGATGTCCTTGTACCAGCTTGGGGGTACCATGCTTCTGCCTAGCCGGGCTATGATAAGCAGGGCAAATAATTATCTTTATTTTACCAATTAAAAAAGTGCAATCTTTTCTTTCTGCTTAAGCACACTATTATTTCTGTAATAATTTCCTTGTGTCCAGTCAGAAATAAACCTAAAAAATGCAATAATTTAATTAGATCCTATTGAATCTAACCAATCTGATCTGATAGCTAGTAGATCTTTACGGTAGATCCTATGCAAAGCCATACTCAGAGTCTTGTGCAGAAAGATGCACTAATGGCCTCACTTGCTTGGATTTCAGCTTCTCTCAATATGGAGGGCTGCCAGCTAATGCCTTCCCTCTTACCACTGTCAAAGTACCTCTCATTTTTGGCAGTACTGAGTGAGACATTTTGTCTGAAACTTTTTTTACCAATAAAGAGTGCAGCAGGTCAGTGGGAACATTTCAAATATTCAGACTGATCACTGTGAACTCTACCGACCAAACATAACCCAAAAACACTTCTGAGAAAAACTCTAAGTGCTTTGTTTTTATTGAGAATCCCTTGAAAATAAAGTGCATTTCCATCAGAGGTAGAAAAATTTGAGGTTTGTCTGCAAGTGATTTTTCTTGCCAAATTTGCCAGCGCACAGCTCTAGAAGCGCCACTTTCCACACACACATGCTCTGCAGCCCCTGCCGAGTCTTCCAGATGTGCCCACTGGCCTGGTCCCACCTGCCAAGGCATAGGCCATAGACACGTGCTCCACTCCAGCACTTGCAGCTGGGAAGCAAATGCCTGTAGCAAGTTGGCAATGTCCACGCTTTGCACCTTCTGTGCACACCCCTTCTCAGTGCTGCATGAGCAGATGCCGTAGCAGTTACAGGAGCTGCATAAACCAGATCATCTGTCCCATATAGAAACGAGCGAGGAGAGCTCAGCTGATGCAACTGAAGAGATTTAAGTTAATCAGTAGCACTGGTTTCACCGGGTGCCGATAGAGCAGTTTTGCTGAGACAGCTTTCTGTGTAAAAAACCCAGCATGGCAAAGGCAGCTAAATGTACAGCTCCTAGGGGAAGGGCAAGGCTGGAAATGGTCCTCTTAACAGTTTCCACTGCAGACATGGCTTGGGGCAAAAATTTTATTCAGATATCCCTCAGCCTCTCCTTTCACCTATCTTTCTGTTTCTCATAGACCCAGCAGAAACTTGGTGACCTCTAACTGTGTTTGAAGGGTAACACCATTCATTCTTATCAAACACCTATGTACTTTCAAAATTATTCTTACCACTTTTGCTTAACTTGCTGATCCTTCCTGGTCACTAGGTTACCCCTATAATGGTTTCTAATCCTGTCACATAGCCCGCTTTTGCTTGTTCTGTGCATGTTTGCTCATGGAAGGTCTGACTACTTTGTTTTTATATTGACAAGACATACAGTAATTTTTCTTGTGATTTCCCTCTTTTCCTGAATCTTATCCATCAGCATGTCTTTCATCCTCTTATATTTGTTTTATAGATTACAGGTTTCTTCTTCACCTTCTCTCACAGCTTTGATGTGTTCTTAATCTTGATTAGGAAACTAATTAGATTAAGGTTATCACTGCTCAGACAGTTATCATGTCACCTACCATCTGTTGCTCAGCGTATTTTTTCTGTCTGCCAACCCTCTTTCCACACAGCATACAATGGATGGGTTTTATACATTGACTACAACACAACCTACAGATTACATCCAACATTCAACATTTTCCAACACGTTTATCTGAACTGGGGAAGTGAGAAAACATGTCTCTCAGAGGTGTGTGCCACTATTAGATATTTTGGGTACCTGTATCTTATCTGTGAAGGTGAAGACACCCATGCAGCCTCCAATGTGAATGAATGCCTGCTGAAAACTTGATTTGTGCCTTACAGATGTTGCCCTGCTAAAGCACCGTGACTTAAACTCAACAAGTCAGGATCCTCTCATGTCCCCTCCCTGTACAGGCACAGTGGTACCAAAGAAGTCCTATCTGTGAATAACCATCCTTTTAATCACAAGATTTGTAGATGAGCATTCACCCGACTGGTGTCCAGACAGCTGAAGGTGACTCCCCATCTCTACAGTGGAAATTTCTCCAGAAATTTACTGTCAGGAGTGCTGGTATCCCACAGAGCATTGCAAGAGTACCTTGGTTTTAATCAAAAAATGAAATATAAGACAATGACTGCAATTCTAATATGCCCCTTATACTCACTAGGCAGGTAGGAGCATTTGCTGGCTGCAGCTTCCCCGGCTGGGCTCACAGTGTTTCCAACACTGCGCTGCAGTTATTGCAGTGAGATCTCCATCCTCCCAAAAGAGCTGAATGGGGACATAAAAACAAACAATCTGCTGTGGTTTTGGTGTGAACACCTATGCACTGGTGAGGACTCATGTTGCAAGAGATTTAAGAGGGACTAGAGGGAAAAAATTGAGAGTATGGGATGGTGGGATCAGAGGTGGCATCTGATGGTTTTCCCAACTTTGGGAAGTGCTCCTGAGCTCTTTTCTCTTCCTTCTCAGTCTTCTACTCTGTTCTCTCATTTTTCTGTTTACATGTTACATCTCTAAGCTCTCTCCAATGAATTGCCCCACTTCTCAGTCAAATGTTTCCATGTACATCCTGCAGGTATTTCTCTGTCTTCTCCTGCCTGTTGTCTTTCTCTGTGAACACCTCAGCAACATTTGCAGGCCGATTGCTCCCTTGGTCCCACCAGTCACTCAGACACATTCCTTTCTAGTGAGCTGCAGCTATGTATTTTTTGAAAATCTCCAATCTTGCCATTGGGACTTGGGTTTAGTTGACTTTATTTAAGGTTTGCAGGGTTTTATCCTTATCTGAATGCTTACCATGCCTCTACGTTTGGACCCTAGACCCTGCTAACTATCCTTAGTTTGTACTATTAATGCATCAAAATCCTTCCAAACCAGCAACAAATATAAGTGCTAAAGACTTCTCTTACAGTTCTGTCAACACGACATTTTAATTCTTTTTGTTTCAAAATATTAGTGCATGAACCATGAGGTGCCTCACTGGCTCACTCACCTCGATGGCGAGAAAGGGTCCTGCAGGGACATCCCTCTTCCAGCGCCAGTAGGCAGGAGCACTGCGTTGTCACAACCCTGTCACTTGCAATAAAGCATCTAACCTCTACAAAGCAACAGCTCTTTGCTGATACATAACTTCTTAGTAATAGACTCTATATCACTTGGAGATAAGACCTGTAAGCTTCCATTTGAATAAATGCTACTGCTGATGCTATTTTTTAAAGGAAAAGAATTTCTTTTGACAGTAAATGAATATATTTTATTTAGATGCCAACAACCACTTGACTGTTTTAGCTCCTTTGAAAATCAGCTGGAATGGGTAACCCAAATATCTTTACTGATCTGGTCCTCCACGTATCTGTGTGTGGATAACTGAGGGAAA